>NW_028113784.1:0-283167 GCF_964289735.1 Phaethon aethereus | reverse complement strand
CCTCCGTGACGTTCCTCAGCCAGCTGTTCCCTCCTGCTGCTGCTGCTCTTCTTGCTGCCTGCTGGAGGAGAGGGGAATATGAGGAGGAGGAGGAGGAGGAGGAGGAGGAGGAGGCAAGAGGAAAAAAACAGGGAGTAAGAGGAGACAGCAGGAGGAAAGAGGAAGAGGGGAAGGAGGAGGAGGACCTAACAAGGGCCAGGAGGAGGCAGGCGAAGGAGGAGCAGGTGGAGAAGGCAGAGGAGACAAGAGAAGGATGAGCAAGAGGAGGCAACGGGAGGCAGCAGAAGGCAACAGTTGATGAGAGGAGGCCTGCGAGCTGCAGAAGAGGAGGCGACCGGAGGGAACGGGAGCCAACAGGAGGCAAGAGAAGGTTTAGGAAGGTAGGGAGGAAGAGGAGGCAAAAGACAACAGCAGGTAGGAGGAGGAGAGCAGGAGGAGCGGCCACAGAAGGAAACCGGAGGCCAGAAGATGGAAAAAGATGTAAACAAGATGTAAAAGATGGAGAAGGAGGCGGAGAAGGAGGCAAGAGGAGGCAGGAGGTCAAAGAGGACGCAAGAGGAGGACAGAGCAGGACAGAACACGTAAAGAATGACTAGTCACAAGGATGTAACCGGAAGAGAAAGAGGATGAGGCCACAAGATGCCCGGGGAGACAAGAGGAGGCAAAAGCAGGAGGAGGAGAAGGCCACAGGGTAACAGGAGAAGGAGGAGGTGCCAGACACATTAGGCAATAGGGTTCAAGAAGAGGTGACAGAAGAGAAGGAGGAGAAGCATGAGTAGGAGTCGGTGGAGGAGCCATAGGGAACAAGGGGCCAAAGGAGGCAACGGAAAGAGTAGAAGGAATTAGCAGGAGGAAGCAATGGGAGACGATGGGAGGCTACCTAAGGAAGAGGAGGGGGAGAGGCGGTTAGGGAGAAGAAGAGGTGTAAGTGGAGGAGGATGGAGAGGAGGAGAATCTGCAGGAGGAGGGAGCAGCCAAAAAGGAACAGGAGAAGGAGCAAGGGGAGGAGGAGGAATGGAAAGAGGAGGCGGATGACGAAAAGCAGGAGGCTACGCGGTACAAAGATGTGCAGGAACAAAAAGGGAGAAAAAGCAGAAAAAGGGGAGGATGAGCAGAGGCGGTGGAGTCAAGAGGAGGAAGCAGGAGGCGACAGGATGAGGGAGGAGGCAAGTGGAGGCAAGAGCAGGCAAGAGCAGGCCAAAGGAAACGAAAGAGACATCCTCCTCCTTCCCGGGCCTCTTGGTGACAGCTCTTGCCTCCTCCTCCGCTTGCTCCAGTGCTCTGCTCTTGCCTCCGCAGGCCTCCTCCTTCCTTCTCCTTTTCCCCTTGCTCCTCCGTTGCTTGCCATTGCTTCCTTTCTTCTCCTCTTCCACCCGTCGCCTTTTTTCTTCGGTCTCCTCCTCCTCTTGCCACCTCTTGCCTCCTCCTTCTCTGCTTGACTGCTCCGCCTCCTCCTCCTTTCGCGTCTTCCTCCTGTCGCCACTTGTTGCTTTGGCCTCCTTTGGCCTCCTCTTGCCTCCTCCTCCTCTTGCCTCCTAGTGTCGCAGCCTTCTCTTACCTCCTCTTGCTTCCTCCTCCTCCACCTCGTCCTGCTCTTCCTCCTCCTCTTGCCTCCTCTTGCCTCTTGTTGCCTCCTCTGGCATCCTGGTCCGCACCCTCCTCTTGGCTCTTCTTGCCTGCGGTGGCATCCTCCTCCTCTTGCCTCCCCTCTCCTCCTCCTCGTCTGCCTTCTCTTGCCTCCGTGACGTTCCTTAGCCAGCTGTTCCCTCCTGCTGCTGCTGCTCTTCTTGCTGCCTGCTGGAGGAGAGGGGAATATGAGGAGGAGGAGGAGGAGGAGGAGGAGGAGGAGGCAAGAGGAAAAAAACAGGGAGTAAGAGGAGACAGCAGGAGGAAAGAGGAAGAGGGGAAGGAGGAGGAGGACCTAACAAGGGCCAGGAGGAGGCAGGCGAAGGAGGAGCAGGTGGAGAAGGCAGAGGAGACAAGAGAAGGATGAGCAAGAGGAGGCAACGGGAGGCAGCAGAAGGCAACAGTTGATGAGAGGAGGCCTGCGAGCTGCAGAAGAGGAGGCGACCGGAGGGAACGGGAGCCAACAGGAGGCAAGAGAAGGTTTAGGAAGGTAGGGAGGAAGAGGAGGCAAACGACAACAGCAGGTAGGAGGAGGAGAGCAGGAGGAGCGGCCACAGAAGGAAACCGGAGGCCAGAAGATGGAAAAAGATGTAAACAAGATGTAAAAGATGGAGAAGGAGGCGGAGAAGGAGGCAAGAGGAGGCAGGAGGTCAAAGAGGACGCAAGAGGAGGACAGAGCAGGACAGAACACGTAAAGAATGACTAGTCACAAGGATGTAACCGGAAGAGAAAGAGGATGAGGCCACAAGATGCCCGGGGAGACAAGAGGAGGCAAAAGCAGGAGGAGGAGAAGGCCACAGGGTAACAGGAGAAGGAGGAGGTGCCAGACACATTAGGCAATAGGGTTCAAGAAGAGGTGACAGAAGAGAAGGAGGAGAAGCATGAGTAGGAGTCGGTGGAGGAGCCATAGGGAACAAGGGGCCGAAGGAGGCAACGGAAAGAGTAGAAGGAATTAGCAGGAGGAAGCAATGGGAGACGATGGGAGGCTACCTAAGGAAGAGGAGGGGGAGAGGCGGTTAGGGAGAAGAAGAGGTGTAAGTGGAGGAGGATGGAGAGGAGGAGAATCTGCAGGAGGAGGGAGCAGCCAAAAAGGAACAGGAGAAGGAGCAAGGGGAGGAGGAGGAATGGAAAGAGGAGGCGGATGACGAAAAGCAGGAGGCTACGCGGTACAAAGATGTGCAGGAACAAAAAGGGAGAAAAAGCAGAAAAAGGGGAGGATGAGCAGGGGCGGTGGAGTCAAGAGGAGGACGCAGGAGGCGACAGGATGAGGGAGGAGGCAAGTGGAGGCAAGAGCAGGCAAGAGCAGGCCAAAGGAAACGAAAGAGACATCCTCCTCCTTCCCGGGCCTCTTGGTGACAGCTCTTGCCTCCTCCTCCGCTTGCTCCAGTGCTCTGCTCTTGCCTCCGCAGGCCTCCTCCTTCCTTCTCCTTTTCCCCTTGCTCCTCCGTTGCTTGCCATTGCTTCCTTTCTTCTCCTCTTCCACCCGTCGCCTTTTTTCTTCGGTCTCCTCCTCCTCTTGCCACCTCTTGCCTCCTCCTTCTCTGCTTGACTGCTCCGCCTCCTCCTCCTTTCGCGTCTTCCTCCTGTCGCCACTTGTTGCTTTGGCCTCCTTTGGCCTCCTCTTGCCTCCTCCTCCTCTTGCCTCCTAGTGTCGCAGCCTTCTCTTACCTCCTCTTGCTTCCTCCTCCTCCACCTCGTCCTGCTCTTCCTCCTCCTCTTGCCTCCTCTTGCCTCTTGTTGCCTCCTCTGGCATCCTGGTCCGCACCCTCCTCTTGGCTCTTCTTGCCTGCGGTGGCATCCTCCTCCTCTTGCCTCCCCTCTCCTCCTCCTCGTCCGCCTTCTCTTGCCTCCGTGACGTTCCTTAGCCAGCTGTTCCCTCCTGCTGCTGCTGCTCTTCTTGCTGCCTGCTGGAGGAGAGGGGAATATGAGGAGGAGGAGGAGGAGGAGGAGGAGGAGGAGGCAAGAGGAAAAAAACAGGGAGTAAGAGGAGACAGCAGGAGGAAAGAGGAAGAGGGGAAGGAGGAGGAGGACCTAATAAGGGCCAGGAGGAGGCAGGCGAAGGAGGAGCAGGTGGAGAAGGCAGAGGAGACAAGAGAAGGATGAGCAAGAGGAGGCAACGGGAGGCAGCAGAAGGCAACAGTTGATGAGAGGAGGCCTGCGAGCTGCAGAAGAGGAGGCGACCGGAGGGAACGGGAGCCAACAGGAGGCAAGAGAAGGTTTAGGAAGGTAGGGAGGAAGAGGAGGCAAAAGACAACAGCAGGTAGGAGGAGGAGAGCAGGAGGAGCGGCCACAGAAGGAAACCGGAGGCCAGAAAATGGAAAAAGATGTAAACAAGATGTAAAAGATGGAGAAGGAGGTGGAGAAGGAGGCAAGAGGAGGCAGGAGGTCAAAGAGGACGCAAGAGGAGGACAGAGCAGGACAGAACACGTAAAGAATGACTAGTCACAAGGATGTAACCGGAAGAGAAAGAGGATGAGGCCACAAGATGCCCGGGGAGACAAGAGGAGGCAAAAGCAGGAGGAGGAGAAGGCCACAGGGTAACAGGAGAAGGAGGAGGTGCCAGACACATTAGGCAATAGGGTTCAAGAAGAGGTGACAGAAGAGAAGGAGGAGAAGCATGAGTAGGAGTCGGTGGAGGAGCCATAGGGAACAAGGGGCCGAAGGAGGCAACGGAAAGAGTAGAAGGAATTAGCAGGAGGAAGCAATGGGAGACGATGGGAGGCTACGTAAGGAAGAGGAGGGGGAGAGGCGGTTAGGGAGAAGAAGAGGTGTAAGTGGAGGAGGATGGAGAGGAGGAGAATCTGCAGGAGGAGGGAGCAGCCAAAAAGGAACAGGAGAAGGAGCAAGGGGAGGAGGAGGAATGGAAAGAGGAGGCAGATGACGAAAAGCAGGAGGCTACGCGGTACAAAGATGTGCAGGAACAAAAAGGGAGAAAAAGCAGAAAAAGGGGAGGATGAGCAGAGGCGGTGGAGTCAAGAGGAGGAAGCAGGAGGCGACAGGATGAGGGAGGAGGCAAGTGGAGGCAAGAGCAGGCAAGAGCAGGCCAAAGGAAACGAAAGAGACATCCTCCTCCTTCCCGGGCCTCTTGGTGACAGCTCTTGCCTCCTCCTCCGCTTGCTCCAGTGCTCTGCTCTTGCCTCCGCAGGCCTCCTCCTTCCTTCTCCTTTTCCCCTTGCTCCTCCGTTGCTTGCCATTGCTTCCTTTCTTCTCCTCTTCCACCCGTCGCCTTTTTTCTTCGGTCTCCTCCTCCTCTTGCCACCTCTTGCCTCCTCCTTCTCTGCTTGACTGCTCCGCCTCCTCCTCCTTTCGCGTCTTCCTCCTGTCGCCACTTGTCGCTTTGGCCTCCTTTGGCCTCCCCTTGCCTCCTCCTCCTCTTGCCTCCTAGTGTCGCAGCCTTCTCTTACCTCCTCTTGCTTCTTCCTCCTCCACCTCGTCCTGCTCTTCCTCCTCCTCTTGCCTCCTCTTGCCTCTTGTTGCCTCCTCTGGCATCCTGGTCCGCACCCTCCTCTTGGCTCTTCTTGCCTGCGGTGGCATCCTCCTCCTCTTGCCTCCCCTCTCCTCCTCCTCGTCCGCCTTCTCTTGCCTCCGTGACGTTCCTTAGCCAGCTGTTCCCTCCTGCTGCTGCTGCTCTTCTTGCTGCCTGCTGGAGGAGAGGGGAATATGAGGAGGAGGAGGAGGAGGAGGAGGAGGAGGAGGCAAGAGGAAAAAAACAGGGAATAAGAGGAGACAGCAGGAGGAAAGAGGAAGAGGGGAAGGAGGAGGAGGACCTAACAAGGGCCAGGAGGAGGCAGGCGAAGGAGGAGCAGGTGGAGAAGGCAGAGGAGACAAGAGAAGGATGAGCAAGAGGAGGCAACGGGAGGCAGCAGAAGGCAACAGTTGATGAGAGGAGGCCTGCGAGCTGCAGAAGAGGAAGCGACCGGAGGGAACGGGAGCCAACAGGAGGCAAGAGAAGGTTTAGGAAGGTAGGGAGGAAGAGGAGGCAAAAGACAACAGCAGGTAGGAGGAGGAGAGCAGGAGGAGCGGCCACAGAAGGAAACCAGAGGCCAGAAGATGGAAAAAGATGTAAACAAGATGTAAAAGATGGAGAAGGAGGCGGAGAAGGAGGCAAGAGGAGGCAGGAGGTCAAAGCTGCCTGTGGAGCCTTTTGCCGCGTCGGCCGCCTCGTTTTGGAGCCTTTGGCCGCACCGACCGCCTCCGTTTTGAAGCCTTTGGCCACGCCGACCGCCTCCTTTTGGAGTCTTTGGCCGCATCGACGACTTCATTTTGGAGGGTTTGGCCGCGCCGCCCGCCTCCTTTTGGAGCCTTTGTCCGTGTCGACCGCCTCCTTTCGGACCCTTTGACCCTGTCGACCGCCTCCTTTCGGAGCCTTTGGCCGCGTCGCCCGTCTCCTTTTGGAGCCTTTGGCCGTGCCGCCCGCCTCCTTTTGGAGCCTTTGGCCTTGCCGCCCGCCTCTTTTCGGAGGCTTTGGCCCCGTCGATCGCCACTTTCAGAGACTTTGGCCCCGTCGATCGCCACTTTCGGAGCCTTTGGCCCCTTCGACCGTCTCCTTTCGGAGCCTATGGCCCCGTCGACCGCCTCCTTTCTTGCTCAGGAGTCGTTTGTCATGTTGCCCGGCTGTTTTCGGATCCTTTCGTCTCTTCAGCCTTTGGCTGCGTCGTCCGCGTCCTTTCGGAGCCTTTGGCCGCGTTGTCTGCCTCCTTTCGGAGCCTATCGTCACGTCGCGCCCCAGGAGCCTCTCGCAGTATCGCCACTGAGGAGCCTCTCGACGCGTTGCCCCCGAGGAGCCTCTCACCGTGTCGCGCCCCAGGAGCCTCTCGCAGTATCGCCACTGAGGTGCCTCTCATCGCGCGGCCCCTGAGGAGCCTCTCTCCGCGTGGCCCCCGAGGAGCCTTTTCCCGCCTCGCCCGACCGCTTTCGGAGCTTTTTCCCGTGTTGCCCGCCATGTTTCGGAGCCTTTGGCCGTGTCGCCCGCCTCCTTTTGTAGCCTTTGGCCATGTCGCCTGCCTCCTTTCGGAGTCTTTGGCTGTGTCGACCGCCTCCTTTTCGGAGCCTTTGGCCGCGCCGCCCGACTCGTTTTGGAGCCTTTGGTCTCGTCGCCCGCCTCCTTTTCGGAGTCTTTGGCCGCGTCGACCGCCTCCTTTTCGGAGCCTTTGGCCGTGCTGCCCGCCTCCTTTCGGAGCCTTTGGCCCCGTCGATCGCCACTTTCGGAAACTTTGGCCCCTTCGACTGTCTCCTTTCGGAGCCTATGGCCCCGTCGACCGCCTCCTTTCGGAGCCTCTCACCGCATCGCGCCCCAGGAGCCTCTCACCACGTCGCGCCCCCGCTGCCTCTTGCAGCATCGCCACCGAGGAGCCTCTCATCGCGTGGCCCCCGCGGAGCCTCTCGCCGCGTGGCCCCCGAGGAGCCTTTTCCCGTGTCGCCCGCCCGCTTTCAGAGCAATTTCCCGCCTCGCCCACCCGCTATTGGAGCGTTTTCCCGTGTCGCCCGCCTCGTTTCGGAGCCTTTGGCCGCGCTGCCCGCCTCTTTTCGGAGCCTTTGGCCGTGTCGCCCGCTTCCTTTTAGAACCTTTGGCCATGTCGCCCGCCTCGTTTCGGAGTCTTTGACCATGTCGCCCGCCTCCTTTTCGGAGCCTTTGGCCGTGTCGACCACCTCCTTTTTGGAGCCTTTAGCCGCGCCGACCGTCTCATTTCGGAGCCTTTGGCCGCGTCGACCGCCTCCTTTTGGAGCCTTTGTCCGCGTCGACCGCCTCCTTTCGGAGGCTTTGGACGCGCCGCCCGCCTCCTGTCAGAGCCTTTGGCCCCGTTGACTGCCTCCTTTCGGAGCCTTTGGCCCCGTCGACCGCCTTCGTTCGGAGCCTTTAGCCGCGTCGACCGCCTCCTTTCGGAGCCTTTGGCTGTGTCGACCACCTCGTTTTGGAGGCTTTGGCCGCGCCGCCTGCCTCCTTTTGGAGCCTTTATCCGTGTTGACCGCCTCCTTTCGGACCCTTTGACCCTGTCGACCGCCTCCTTTCGGAGCCTTTGGCACCGTCGACTGCCTCCTTTCTTCCTGAGAAGTTGTTTGTGATGTTGCCCGGCTGTTGTCGAATCCTTTCGTCTCTTCACGCCCGAGGAGCCTCTCGCCGTGTCGCCCCCGAGGAGCCTTTGGCTGCGTCGCCCACGTCCTTTCGGAGCCTTTGGCCGCGTTGCCTGCCTCCTTTCGTAGACTTTCGTAATGTCGCGCCCCAGGAGCCTCTCGCAGTATCGCCACCGAGGAGCCACTCTCCGCGTCGCCCCCAAGGAGCCTCTCTCCCCATCACCCCCGAGGAGCCTCTCGCGGCCTGTCCCCCGAGGAGGCTTTGGAGGCGTCGCCCGCGTCATTTCAGAGCCTTTGGCCGCGTTGCCTGCCTCCTTTCAGAGCCTTTCATTGCTTCGCGCCTGCGGAGCCTCTCGCCACGTCACGCCCCAGGAGCGTCTCGCAGCATCGCCATCGAGGAGCCTCTCACTGCGTGGCTCCCGAGGAGCCTTTTCCCGCGTCGCCCGCCCGCTTCCGGAGCGTTTTTCCGCCTCGCCCGCCCACTTTCGGTGCGTTTTCCCGTGTCGCCCGCCTCGTTTCGGAGCCTTTGGCCGCGCCGCACGCCTCGTTTCGGAGCCTTTGGCCGCGTCGACCGCCTCCTTTCGGAGTCTTTGGCCCCGTGGACCGCCTCCTTTTCGGATCCTTTGGCCGCGCCGCCCGCCTTCTTTCGGAGCCTTCGGCCCCGTCGACCGTCTCCTTTCGGAGCCTATGGCCCCGTCGACCGCCACCTTTCGGAGCCTTTGGCACCGTCGACTGCCTCCTTTCTTGCTTAGGAGTCGTTTGTCACGTTGCCCGGCTGTTTTCGGATCCTTTCGTCTCGTCACGCCCGACGAGCCTCTTGCCGTATCGCCCCCGAGGAGCCTTTGGCTGCGTCGCCGGCGTCCTTTCGGAGCCTTTGGCCGCGTTGCCTTCCTCCTTTCGGAGCCTCTCGCCGCGTCACGCCCCAGGAGCCTCTCACCATGTCGCGCCCCAGCTGCCTCTCGCAGCATCGCCACCGAGGAGCCTCTCATCGCGTGGCCCCCGAGGAGCCTTTTGCCGCGCCGACCGCCCGCTTTCGGAGCGTTTTCCTGTGTCGCCCGCCTCCTTTTCGGAGTCTTTGGCCGCACCGCCCGCCTCGTTTCGGAGCCTTTGGCCCCGTCGACCGTCTCCTTTCGGAGCCTATGGCCCCGTCGACCGTCTCCTTTCGGAGCCTATGGCCCCGTCGACCGCCTCCTTTCAGAGCCTTTGGCGCCGTCAACCGCCTACTTTCGGAGCCTATGCCCCGTCGACCGTCTCCTTTCGGAGCCTAGGGACCCGTTGACCGCCTCATTTCGGAGCCTTTGGCACCGTCGACCGCCTTCGTTCGGAGCCTTTGGCCGCGTCGACCGCCTCCTTTTGGAGCCTTTGGCCGCGTTGACCACCTCGTTTTGGAGGCTTTGGCCGCGCCGCCTGCCTCCTTTTGGAGCCTTTGGCCGTGTTGACCGCCTCCTTTCGGACCCTTTGACCCTCTCGACCGCCTCCTTTCGGAGCCGTTTGCCGCGTCGCCCGCCTCCTTTTGGAGCCTTTGGCCAAGTCGACCGCCTCCTTTTGGAGCCTTTGGCCCTGTCGACCGTCTCCTTTCGGAGCCTATGGCCCCGTCGACCGCCTCCTTTCGGAGCCTTTGGCACCGTCGACTGCCTCCTTTCTTGCTCAGGAGTCGTTTGTCACGTTGCCCGGCTGTTTTCGGATCCTTTCGTCTCGTCACGCCCAAGGAGCCTCTTGCCGTGTCGCCCCCGAGGAGCCTTTGGCTGCGTCTCCCGCTTCCTTTCGGAGCCTTTGGCCGCGTTGCCTGCCTCCTTTCGGAGCCTTTGGCCGCGTCGCCCGCCCCAGGAGCCTCTCGCCATGTCGCGCCCCAGCTGCCTCTCGCAGCATCGCCCCCGAGGAGCCTCTCATCGCGTGGCCCCCGAGGAGCCTTTTCCCGCGTCGCCCGCCCGCTTTCGGAGCGTTTTCCTGTGTCGCCCGCCTCCTTTTCGGAGTCTTTGGCTGCACCGCCCGCCTCATTTCGGAGCCTTTGGCCACGCCGCCCGCCTCGTTTCGGAGCCTTTTGCCGCGTCACCCGCCTCCTTTTTGGAGCCTTTGGCCGCGTCGCCCGCTTCCTTTTCGGAGCCTTTGGCCGCGTCGACCGCCTCCTTTTCGGAGCCTTTGGCCGCGCCGCCCGCCTCGTTACAGAGCCCTTTGCCGCATCGCGCGCCTGCTTTTTGGAGCCTTTGGCCGCGTCTCCCGCCTCCTTTTTGGAGCCTTTGGCCGCGTCGACCGCCTCCTTTCGGAGCCTTTGGCCCCGTGGACCGCCTCCTTTCGGAGCCTTCGGCCCCGTTGACGGCCTCCTTTCGGAGCCTATGGCCCCGTCGACCGCCTACTTTCGGAGCCTTTGGCACCGTCGACTGCCTCCTTTCTTCCTGAGAAGTTGTTTGTGATGTTGCCCGGCTGTTGTCGGATCCTTTCGTCTCTTCACGCCCGAGGAGCCTCTCGCCGCGTCGCCCCCGAGGAGCCTTTGGCTGCGTCGCCCGCGTCCTTTCGGAGCCTTTGGCCGCGTTGCCTGCCTCCTTTCGGAGCCTTTCATTGCTTCTCGCCTGTGGAGCCTCTCGCCACGTCGCGCCCCAGGCGCCTCTCGCAGCATTGCCATCGAGGAGCCTCTCACCGCATGGCTCCCGAGGAGCCTTTTCCCGCGTCGCCCGCCCGGTTCTGGAGCGTTTTTCCGCCTCGCCCGCCCGCTTTCGGTGCGTTTTCCCGTGTCGCCCACCTCGTTTTGGAGCCTTTGGCCGCGCCGCCCACCTCGTTTCGGAGCCTTTGGCCGCGCCGCCCGCCTCGTTTCGGAGCCTTTGGCCGCGTCGCCCGCCTCCTTTTGGAGCCTTTGGCCCCGTCGCCCGCCTCCTCTCGGAGTCTTTGGCCGTGTCGACCGCCTCCTTTTCGGAGCCTTTGGCCGCGCCGCCCGACTCCTTTCGCAGCCTTTGGCCGCGTCGCCCGCCTCCTTTCGGAGCCTTTGGCCCCGTCGACCGTCTCCTTTCGGAGCCTATGGCCCCGTCGACCGCCTCCTTTCGGAGCCTTTGGCACCGTCGACTGCCTACTTTCTTGCTCAGGAGTCGTTTGTCACGTTGCCCGGCTGTTTTCGGATCCTTTCGTCTCGTCACGCCCGAGGAGCCTCTTGCCGTGTCGCCCCCGAGGAGCCTTTGGCTGCGTCGCCGGCGTCCTTTCGGAGCCTTTGGCCGCGTTGCCTGCCTCCTTTCGGAGCCTCTCGCCGCGTCGCGCCCCAGGAGCCTCTCACCATGTCGCGCCCCAGCTGCCTCTCGCAGCATCGTCACCGAGGAGCCTCTCATCGCGTGGCCCCCGAGGAGCCTTTTGCCGTGCCGACCGCCTCCTTTCGGAGCATTTTCCTGTGTTGCCCGCCTCGTTTTCAGAGCCTTTGGCCCCGTCAACCGCCTCCTTTCGGAGCCTATGGCCCCGTCGACCGTCTCCTTTCGGAGCCTATGGCCCCGTCAACCGCCTCCTTTCGGAGCCTTTGGCACCGTCGACTGCCTCCTTTCTTCCTGAGAAGTCGTTTGTCATGTTGCCCGGCTGTTTTCGGATCCTTTCGTCTCCTCACGCCCGAGGAGCCTCTCGCCGTGTCGCCCCCGAGGAGACTTTGGCTGCGTCGCCCGCGTCCTTTTGGAGCCTTTCGCGGCATTGCCTGCCTCCTTTTGGAGCCTTTCGTAACGTCGCGCCCCAGGAGCCTCTCGCAGTATCGCCACCGAGTAGGCTCTCTCCGCGTCGCACCCAAGGAGCCTCTCTCCTCATCACCCCCATCACTCCTCACCGAGGAGCCTCTCGTAGCCTGTCCCCCGAGGAGGCTTTGGCGGCGTCGCCCGCGTCATTTCGGAGCCTTTGGCCGCGTTGCCTGCCTCCTTTCGGAGCCTTTCATTGCTTCGCGCCTGCGGAGCCTCTCGCCACGTCGCGCCCCAGGAGCCTCTCGTAGCATCGCCATCGAGGAGCCTCTCACAGCATGGCCCCCGAGGAGCCTTTTCCTGCGTCGCCCGCCCGTTTCCGGTGCGTTTTTCCGCCTCACCCGCCCGCTTTCGGTGCGTTTTCCCGTGTCGCCCGCCTCGTTTCGGAGCCTTTGGCCGTGCCGCCCGCCTCCTTTCGGAGCCTTTGGCTGCGTCGCCCGCCTCATTTCGGAGCCTTTGGCCGCGTCGCCCGCCTCCTTTTGGAGCCTTTGGCCCCGTCGCCCGCCTCCTTTCGGAGTCTTTGGCCGTGTCGACCGCCTCCTTTCGCAGACTTTGGCCCCGTCGACCGCCTCCTTTCGGAGCCTTTGGCCCCGTCGACTGCCTCCTTTTCGGAGCCTTTGGCCGCGCCATCCGAATCGTTTCGGAGCCGTTGGCCGAGTCGCATGCCTCCTTTTCAGAGCCTTTGGCCGTGCCGCCCGCCTCCTTTTGGAGATTTTACCCGCAGTGCCCGCCTCCTTTTTGCAGCCTTTGGCCGCGTAGACCGCCTCCTTTCGGAGATTTTTCTCGCGCCGCCCGCCTCCTTTCTTCCTGAGAAGTCATTTGTCACGTTGCCCTGTTGTTTTCGGATCCTTTCGTCTCTTCACGCCTGAGGAGCCTGTCGCCGCGTCGCCCCCGAGGAGCCTTTGGCTGCGTCGCCCGCGTCCTTTCGGAGACTTTGGTCGCGTTGTCTGCCGCCTTTCGGAGCCTTTCGTCACGTCGTGCCCCAGGAGCCTCTCGCCACGTCGTGCCCCAGGAGCCTCTCGCAGCATCGCCACCGAGGTGCCTCTCATCGCGCGGCCCCCGAGGAGCCTCTCTCCGCGTGGCCCCCGAGGAGCCTTTTCCCGCCTCGCCCGACCGCTTTCAGAGCATTTTCCCGTGTCGCCCGCCATGTTTCGGAGCCTTTGGCCGTGTCGCCCGCCTCTTTTTGTAGCCTTTGGCCGTGTCGCCCGCCTCCTTTCGGAGTCTTTGGCTGCGTCGCCCGCGTCCTTTCGGAGCCTTTGGCCGCGTTGCCTGCCTCCTTTCGGAGCCTCTCGCCACGTCGTGCCCCAGGAGCCTCTCGCAGTATCGCCACTGAGGAGCCTCTCACCGCGCAGCCCCCGAGGAGCCTGTTGCCCCGTGGCCCCCGAGGAATCTTTTGCCGCGTCGCCCACCTGCCTTCGGAGCCCTTTGGCCGCGTCGGCCGCCTCGTTTCGGAGCCTTTGACCGCGTCGGCTGCCTCTTTTCGGAGCGTTTGGCCGCGTCGGCCGCCTCGTTTCGGAGCCTTTGGCCGCGTCGACCGCCTCCTTTCGGAGACTTTCATCGCTTCGCGCCTGTGGAGCCTCTCGCCACGTCGTGCCCCAGGAGCCTCTCGCAGCATCACCACCGACGTGCCTCTCATCGCGCGGCCCCCGAGGAGTCTCTCTCCGCGTGGCCCCCGAGGAGCCTTTTCCCGCCTCGCCCGCCCGCTTTCGGAGCTTTTTCCCGTGTTGCCCGCCATGTTTCGGAGCCTTTGGCCGCGTCGCCCGCCTCCTTTTGTAGCCTTTGGCCGTGTCGCCCGCCTCCTTTCGGAGTCTTGGGCTGTGTCGACCGCCTCCTTTTCGGAGCCTTTGGCCGCGCCGCCCGACTCGTTTCGGAGCCTTTGGCCGTGCCGCCCGCCTCCTTTTCGGAGTATTTGGCTGCGTCGACCGCGTCCTTTTCGGAGCCTTTGGCCGTGCCGCCCGCCTCTTTTTGGAGCCTTTGGCCCCGTCGATCACCACTTTCGGAGCCTTTGGCCCCTTCGACCGTCTCCTTTCGGAGCCTTTGGCACCGTCGACTGCCTCCTTTCGGAGCCTCAGGAGTCGTTTCTCACGTCCCCCAGGTGTTTTCGGATCCTTTCGTCGCTTCACGCCCGAGGAGCCTCTTACTGCGTTGCCCCCGAGGAGCCTCTTGCCGCGTGTCCCCCGAGGAGCCTATCGTCGCGTGTCCCCCGAGAAGCCTTTGGCCGTGACGTCCGCCTCCTTTCGCAGCCTTTGGCCGCGATGTCCGCCTCCTTTAGCAGTCTTTGGCCGCGACGTCCGCCTCCTTTCGCAGCCTTTGGCCGCGTCGCCCACCTTCTTTCGGAGCCTTTGGCTTCGTCGACCGCCTTCTTTCAGAGCCTTTGGCCACGTCGACCGTCTCCTCTCGGAGCCTATGGCCCCGTCGACCGCCTACTTTCGGAGTCTTTGGCCCCGTTGACCGCCTCCTTTTGTAGCCTTTGGCCCCGTCGACCACCTCCTTTCGGAGCATTTGGACGCGCCAACCGCCTTATTTCGGAGTTTATGGCCCCGTCGACAGCCTCCTTTTCGGAGCCTTTGGCACCGTCTACTGCCTCCTTTCTTCCTGAGGAGTCGTTTGTCATGTTCCCCGGCTGTTTTCGGATCCTTTCCTCTCTTCACGCCCGAGGGGCCTCTCGCCGCGTCGCCCCCGAGGAGTCTTTGGCCGCACCGCCCGCCTCGTTTCGGAGCCTTTGGCTGCGCCACCCGCCTCGTTTCGGAGTCTTTGGCTGCGTCGCCCCCCTCGTTTCGGAGCCTTTGGCCGCGTCGACCGCCTCTTTTCGGAGCCTTTGGCCGCGTGGACCGCCTCCTTTCGGAGCCTTTGGCCCTGTCGACCGCCTGATTTCGGAGCCTTTGGCCCCGTCGACCGCCTGCTTTCGGAGCATTTGGCCCCGTCGACCGCCTCCTTTCTTCCTGAGGAGTCTTTTGTCATGTTGCCCGGCTGTTTTCGGATCCTTTCGTCTCCTCACGTCCGAGGAGCCTCTCACCGCATCGCCCCCGTCCTTTCAGAGCCTTTGGCTGCGTCGCCCGCGTCCTTTCGGAGCCTTTGGCCGCGTTGCCTGCCTCCTTTCGGAGCCTCTCGCCGCGTCGCGCCCCAGGAGCCTCTCGCCGCGTCGCGCCTCAGGAGCCTCTCGCAGCATCGCCACTGAGGAGCCTCTCACCACGTAGACCCCGAGGAGCCTGTCGACCCGTGGCCCCCGAAGAGCCTTTTGCCGCGTCGCCCGCCTGCCTTCGAGCCTTTTGCCTCGTGACCGTTTCCTTTCGGAGCCTTTGGCCGCGTCGACCGCCTCCTTTCGGAGTCTTTGGCCCCGTCGATCGTCTCCTTTTGGAGCCTTTGGCTCCGTTGACCGTCTCCTTTCGGAGCCTTTGGCACTGTCGACTGCCTCCTTTCTTCCTGAGAAGTTGTTTGTCACGTTGCCTGGCTGTTTTCGGATCCTTTCATCTCTTTACGCCCGAGGAGCCTCTAGCCGCGTCGCCCCCGAGGAGCCTTTGGCTGCGTCGCCCGCGTCCTTTCGGAGCCTTTGGCCGCGTCGACCGCCTCCTTTCGGAGCCTTTGGCTCCGTCGGCCGTCTCCTTTCGGAGCCTATCGCCCCGTCGACCGCCTCCTTTCGGAGCCTTTGGCACCGTCGACTGCGTCCTTTCGAAGCCTTTGGCCGTGTTGGCTGCCTCTTTTCGGAGCCTTTCATCGCGCTGCGCCCCAGGAGCCTTTCGCCGCGTTGCGCCTCAGGATCCTCTCGCAGTATCGCCACTGAGGAGCCTCTCACCGCGTAGACCCGGAGGAGCCTGTCGCCCCGTGGCCTCCGAGGAGCCTTTTGGCGTGTCGCTCGCCTGCCTTTGGAGCCTTTGGCCCCGTCGACCGCCTCCTTTCGGAGCCTTTGGCCGTGTCGGCCGCCTCCTTTTGGAGCTTTTTTCCCACGCTGCCCACCTCCTTTCAGAGCCTTTGGCACCGTCGACTGCCTCCTTTCTTCCTGAGGAATCGTTTGTCACGTTGCCCGGCTGTTTTCGGATCCTTTCGTCTCTTCACGCCCGAGGAGCCTCTCGCCACGTCGCCCCCGAGGAGCCTTTGGCTGCGTCGCCCGCGTCCTTTCGGAGCCTTTGGCCGCGTCGACCGCCTCCTTTCGGAGTCTTTCGCCCCGTCGATCGCCTCCTTTTGGAGCCTTTGGCTCCGTCGGCCGTCTCCTTTCGGAGCCTATCGCCCCGTTGACCGCCTCCTTTCGGAGCCTTTGGCACCGTCGACTGCGTCCTTTCGAAGCCTGTGGCCGTGTTGGCTGCCTCCTTCCGGAGCCTTTCGTCGCGTTGCGCCCCAGGAGCCTTTCGCCGCGTTGCGCCTCAGGATCCTCTCGCAGCATCGCCACCGAGGTGCCTCTCATCGCGCGGCCCCCGAGGAGCCTCTCTCCGCGTGGCCCCCGAGGAGCCTTTTCCCGCCTCGCCCGACCGCTTTCAGAGCATTTTCCCGTGTCGCCCGCCATGTTTCGGAGCCTTTGGCCGTGTCGCCCGCCTCTTTTTGTAGCCTTTGGCCGTGTCGCCCGCCTCCTTTCGGAGTCTTTGGCTGCGTCGCCCGCGTCCTTTCGGAGCCTTTGGCCGCGTTGCCTGCCTCCTTTCGGAGCCTCTCGCCGCGTCGTGCCCCAGGAGCCTCTCGCAGTATCGCCACTGAGGAGCCTCTCACCGCGCAGCCCCCGAGGAGCCTGTTGCCCCGTGGCCCCCGAGGAATCTTTTGCCGCGTCGCCCACCTGCCTTCGGAGCCCTTTGGCCGCGTCGGCCGCCTCGTTTCGGAGCCTTTGACCGCGTCGGCTGCCTCTTTTCGGAGCGTTTGGCCGCGTCGGCCGCCTCGTTTCGGAGCCTTTGGCCGCGTCGACCGCCTCCTTTCGGAGACTTTCATCGCTTCGCGCCTGTGGAGCCTCTCGCCACGTCGTGCCCCAGGAGCCTCTCGCAGCATCACCACCGACGTGCCTCTCATCGCGCGGCCCCCGAGGAGTCTCTCTCCGCGTGGCCCCCGAGGAGCCTTTTCCCGCCTCGCCCGCCCGCTTTCGGAGCTTTTTCCCGTGTTGCCCGCCATGTTTCGGAGCCTTTGGCCGCGTCGCCCGCCTCCTTTTGTAGCCTTTGGCCGTGTCGCCCGCCTCCTTTCGGAGTCTTGGGCTGTGTCGACCGCCTCCTTTTCGGAGCCTTTGGCCGCGCCGCCCGACTCGTTTCGGAGCCTTTGGCCGTGCCGCCCGCCTCCTTTTCGGAGTATTTGGCTGCGTCGACCGCGTCCTTTTCGGAGCCTTTGGCCGTGCCGCCCGCCTCTTTTTGGAGCCTTTGGCCCCGTCGATCACCACTTTCGGAGCCTTTGGCCCCTTCGACCGTCTCCTTTCGGAGCCTTTGGCACCGTCGACTGCCTCCTTTCGGAGCCTCAGGAGTCGTTTCTCACGTCCCCCAGGTGTTTTCGGATCCTTTCGTCGCTTCACGCCCGAGGAGCCTCTTACTGCGTTGCCCCCGAGGAGCCTCTTGCCGCGTGTCCCCCGAGGAGCCTATCGTCGCGTGTCCCCCGAGAAGCCTTTGGCCGTGACGTCCGCCTCCTTTCGCAGCCTTTGGCCGCGATGTCCGCCTCCTTTAGCAGTCTTTGGCCGCGACGTCCGCCTCCTTTCGCAGCCTTTGGCCGCGTCGCCCACCTTCTTTCGGAGCCTTTGGCCGCACCGACCGCCTCCTTTCTGAGCCTTTGGCTTCGTCGACCGCCTTCTTTCGGAGCCTTTGGCCACGTCGACCGTCTCCTCTCGGGGCCTATGGCCCCGTCGACCGCCTACTTTCGGAGTCTTTGGCCCCGTTGACCGCCTCCTTTTGTAGCCTTTGGCCCCGTCGACCACCTCCTTTCGGAGCATTTGGACGCGCCAACCGCCTTATTTCGGAGTTTATGGCCCCGTCGACCGCCTCCTTTTCGGAGCCTTTGGCACCGTCTACTGCCTCCTTTCTTCCTGAGGAGTCGTTTGTCATGTTCCCTGGCTGTTTTCGGATCCTTTCCTCTCTTCACGCCCGAGGGGCCTCTCGCCGCGTCGCCCCCGAGGAGTCTTTGGCCGCACCGCCCGCCTCGTTTCGGAGCCTTTGGCTGCGCCACCCGCCTCGTTTCGGAGTCTTTGGCTGCACCGCCCGCCTCCTTTCGGAGCCTTTGGCTGCGTCGCCCCCCTCGTTTCGGAGCCTTTGGCCGCGTCGACCGCCTCTTTTCGGAGCCTTTGGCCGCGTGGACCGCCTCCTTTCGGAGCCTTTGGCCCTGTCGACCGCCTGATTTCGGAGCCTTTGGCCCCGTCGACCGCCTGCTTTCGGAGCATTTGGCCCCGTCGACCGCCTCCTTTCTTCCTGAGGAGTCTTTTGTCATGTTGCCCGGCTGTTTTCGGATCCTTTCGTCTCTTCACGTCCGAGGAGCCTCTCACCGCATCGCCCCCGTCCTTTCGGAGCCTTTGGCTGCGTCGCCCGCGTCCTTTCGGAGCCTTTGGCCGCGTTGCCTGCCTCCTTTCGGAGCCTCTCGCCGCGTCGCGCCCCAGGAGCCTCTCGCCGCGTCGCGCCTCAGGAGCCTCTCGCAGCATCGCCACTGAGGAGCCTCTCACCACGTAGACCCCGAGGAGCCTGTCGACCCGTGGCCCCCGAAGAGCCTTTTGCCGCGTCGCCCGCCTGCCTTCGAGCCTTTTGCCTCGTGACCGTCTCCTTTCGGAGCCTTTGGCCGCGTCGACCGCCTCCTTTCGGAGCCTTTGGCACCGTCGACTGCCTCCTTTCTTCCTGAGAAGTCGTTTGTCATGTTGCCCGGCTGTTTTCGGATCCTTTCATCTCTTTACGCCCGAGGAGCCTCTCGCCGCGTCGCCCCCGAGGAGACTTTGGCTGCGTCGCCCACGTCCTTTTGGAGCCTTTCGCGGCGTTGCCTGCCTCCTTTTGGAGCCTTTCGTAACGTCGCGCCCCAGGAGCCTCTCGCAGTATCGCCACCGATTAGGCTCTCTCCGCGTCGCACCCAAGGAGCCTCTCTCCTCATCACCCCCGAGGAGCCTCTCGTGGCCTGTCCCCCGAGGAGGCTTTGGCAGCGTCGCCCGCGTCATTTCGGAGCCTTTGGCCGCGTTGCCTGCCTCCTTTCGGAGCCTTTCATTGCTTCGCGCCTGTGGAGCCTCTCGCCACGTCGTGCCCCAGTAGCCTCTCGCAGCATCGCCACCGACGTGCTTCTCATCGCGCAGCCCCCGAGGAGTCTCTCTCCGCGTGGCCCCCGAGGAGCCTTTTCCCGCCTCGCCTGCCCGCTTTCGGAGCTTTTTCCCGTGTTGCCCGCCATGTTTCGGAGCCTTTGGCCGTGTCGCCCGCCTCCTTTTGTAGCCTTTGGCCGTGTCGCCCGCCTCCTTTCGGAGTCTTGGGCTGTGTCGACCGCCTCCTTTTCGGAGCCTTTGGGCGCGCCGCCCGACTCGTTTCGGAGCCTTTGGCCGTGCCGCCCGCCTCCTTTTCGGAGCCTTTGGTCGCGTCGCCCGCCTCCTTTTCGGAGTATTTGGCTGCGTCGACCGCGTCCTTTTCGGAGCCTTTGGCCGTGCCGCCCGCCTCTTTTTGGAGCCTTTGGCCCCGTCGATCGCCACTTTCGGAGCCTTTGGCCCCTTCGACCGTCTCCTTTCGGAGCCTTTGGCACCGTCGACTGCCTCCTTTCGGAGCCTCAGGAGTCGTTTCTCACGTCCCCCGGCTGTTTTCGGATCCTTTCGTCGCTTCACGCCCGAGGAGCCTCTTACTGCGTTGCCCCCGAGGAGCCTCTTGCCGCGTGTCCCCCGAGGAGCCTATCGTCGCGTGTCCCCTGAGTAGCCTTTGGCCGTGACGTCCGCCTCCTTTCGCAACCTTTGGCCGCGATGTCCGCCTCCTTTAGCAGCCTTTGGCCGCGTCGCCCACCTTCTTTCGGAGCCTTTCGCCGCACCGACCGCCTCCTTTCTGAGCCTTTGGCTTCGTCGACCGCCTTCTTTCAGAGCCTTTGGCCACGTCGACCGTCTCCTCTCGGAGCCTATGGCCCCGTCGACCGCCTACTTTCGGAGTCTTTGGCCCCGTTGACCGCCTCCTTTTGTAGCCTTTGGCCCCGTCGACCACCTCCTTTCGGAGCATTTGGACGCGCCAACCGCCTTATTTCGGAGTTTATGGCCCCGTCGACAGCCTCCTTTTCGGAGCCTTTGGCACCGTCTACTGCCTCCTTTCTTCCTGAGGAGTCGTTTGTCATGTTCCCCGGCTGTTTTCGGATCCTTTCCTCTCTTCACGCCCGAGGGGCCTCTCGCCGCGTCGCCCCCGAGGAGTCTTTGGCCGCACCGCCCGCCTCGTTTCGGAGCCTTTGGCTGCGCCACCCGCCTCGTTTCGGAGTCTTTGGCTGCGCCGCCCGCCTCCTTTCGGAGCCTTTGGCTGCGTCGCCCCCCTCGTTTCGGAGCCTTTGGCCGCGTCGACCGCCTCTTTTCGGAGCCTTTGGCCGCGTGGACCGCCTCCTTTCGGAGCCTTTGGCCCTGTCGACCGCCTGATTTCGGAGCCTTTGGCCCCGTCGACCGCCTGCTTTCGGAGCCTTTGGCACCGTCGACCGCCTCCTTTCTTCCTGAGGAGTCTTTTGTCATGTTGCCCGGCTGTTTTCGGATCCTTTCGTCTCCTCACGTCCGAGGAGCCTCTCACCGCATCGCCCCCGTCCTTTCGGAGCCTTTGGCTGCGTCGACCGCCTCCTTTCGGAGCCTTTGGCACCGTCGACTGCCTCCTTTCGGAGCCTCTCGCCGCGTCGCGCCCCAGGAGCCTCTCGCCGCGTCGCGCCTCAGGAGCCTCTCGCAGCATCGCCACTGAGGAGCCTCTCACCACGTAGACCCCGAGGAGCCTGTCGACCCGTGGCCCCCGAAGAGCCTTTTGCCGCGTCGCCCGCCTGCCTTCGAGCCTTTTGCCTCGTGACCGTCTCCTTTCGGAGCCTTTGGCCGCGTCGACCGCCTCCTTTCGGAGTCTTTGGCCCCGTCGATCGTCTCCTTTTGGAGCCTTTGGCTCCGTTGACCGTCTCCTTTCGGAGCCTTTGGCACTGTCGACTGCCTCCTTTCTTCCTGAGAAGTTGTTTGTCACGTTGCCTGGCTGTTTTCGGATCCTTTCGTCTCTTCACGCCCGAGGAGCCTCTAGCCGCGTCGCCCCCGAGGAGCCTTTGGCTGCGTCGCCCGCGTCCTTTCGGAGCCTTTGGCCGCGTCGACCGCCTCCTTTCGGAGCCTTTGGCTCCGTCGGCCGTCTCCTTTCGGAGCCTATCGCCCCGTCGACCGCCTCCTTTCGGAGCCTTTGGCACCGTCGACTGCGTCCTTTCGAAGCCTTTGGCCGTGTTGGCTGCCTCTTTTCGGAGCCTTTCATCGCGCTGCGCCCCAGGAGCCTTTCGCCGCGTTGCGCCTCAGGATCCTCTCGCAGTATCGCCACTGAGGAGCCTCTCACCGCGTAGACCCGGAGGAGCCTGTCGCCCCGTGGCCTCCGAGGAGCCTTTTGGCGTGTCGCTCGCCTGCCTTTGGAGCCTTTGGCCCCGTCGACCGCCTCCTTTCGGAGCCTTTGGCCGTGTCGGCCGCCTCCTTTTGGAGCTTTTTTCCCACGCTGCCCACCTCCTTTCAGAGCCTTTGGCACCGTCGACTGCCTCCTTTCTTCCTGAGGAATCGTTTGTCACGTTGCCCGGCTGTTTTCGGATCCTTTCGTCTCTTCACGCCCGAGGAGCCTCTCGCCACGTCGCCCCCGAGGAGCCTTTGGCTGCGTCGCCCGCGTCCTTTCGGAGCCTTTGGCCGCG
Source organism: Phaethon aethereus (assembly GCF_964289735.1). Classification (NCBI taxonomy): domain Eukaryota; kingdom Metazoa; phylum Chordata; class Aves; order Phaethontiformes; family Phaethontidae; genus Phaethon; species Phaethon aethereus. The sequence continues at coordinate 262,003 of NW_028113784.1, read as the reverse complement.
TCGACCGCGTCCTTTCGGAGTCTTTCGCCCCGTCGATCGCCTCCTTTTGGAGCCTTTGGCTCCGTCGGCCGTCTCCTTTCGGAGCCTATCGCCCCGTCGACCGCCTCCTTTCGGAGCCTTTGGCACCGTCGACTGCGTCCTTTCGAAGCCTTTGGCCGTGTTGGCTGCCTCTTTTCGGAGCCTTTCGTCGCGCTGCGCCCCAGGAGCCTTTCGCCGCGTTGCGCCTCAGGATCCTCTCGCAGTATCGCCACTGAGGAGCCTCTCACCGCGTAGACCCGGAGGAGCCTGTCGCCCCGTGGCCTCCGAGGAGCCTTTTGGCGTGTCGCTCGCCTGCCTTTGGAGCCTTTGGCCCCGTCGACCGCCTCCTTTCGGAGCCTTTGGCCGTGTCGGCCGCCTCCTTTTGGAGCTTTTTTCCCACGCTGCCCACCTCCTTTCAGAGCCTTTGGCACCGTCGACTGCCTCCTTTCTTCCTGAGGAATCGTTTGTCACGTTGCCCGGCTGTTTTCGGATCCTTTCGTCTCTTCACGCCCGAGGAGCCTCTCGCCGCGTCGCCCCTGAGGAGCCTTTGGCTGCGTCGCCCGCGTCCTTTCGGAGCCTTTGGCCGCGTCGACCGCCTCCTTTCGGAGTCTTTCGCCCCGTCGATCGCCTCCTTTTGGAGCCTTTGGCTCCGTCGGCCGTCTCCTTTCGGAGCCTATCGCCCCGTCGACCGCCTCCTTTCGGAGCCTTTGGCACCGTCGACTGCGTCCTTTCGAAGCCTTTGGCCGTGTTGCCTGCCTCCTTCCGGAGCCTTTCGTCGCGTTGCGCCCCAGGAGCCTTTCGCCGCGTTGCGCCTCAGGATCCTCTCGCAGTATCGCCACTGAGGAGTCTCTCACCGCGTAGACCCCGAGGAGACTGTCGCCCCGTGGCCTCCGAGGAGCCTTTTGGCGTGTCGCTCGCCTGCCTTTGGAGCCTTTGGCCCCGTCGACCGCCTCCTTTCGGAGCCTTTGGCCCCGTCGACCGCTTCCTTTCGGAGCCTTTGGCCGTGTCGGCCGCCTCCTTTTGGAGCTTTTTTCCCATGCCGCCCGCCTCCTTTCGGAGCCTTTGGCACCGTCGACTGCCTCCTTTCTTCCTGAGGAATTGTTTGTCACGTTGCCTGGCTGTTTTCGGATCCTTTCGTCTCTTCACGCCCGAGGAGCCTCTCGCCGTGTCGCCCCCGAGGAGCCTTTGGCTGCGTCGCCCGCGTCATTTCGGAGACTTTGGCCGCGTTGCCTGCCTCCTTTCGGAGCCTTTCGTCACGTCGCGCCCCAGGAGCCTCTCGCAGTATCGCCACTGTGGAGCCTCTCGCCGCGTCGCCCCCGAGGAGCTTCTCTCCGCATAGCCCCCGAGGAGCCTCTCGCCGCCTGTCCCCCGAGGAGACTTTGGCAGCGTCGCCCCCGTCATTTCGGAGCCTTTGGCCGCATTGCCTGCCTCCTTTCGGAGCCTTTCATTGCTTCGCGCCTGTGGAGCCTCTCGCCACGTCGCGCCCCAGGAGCCTCTTGTAGCATCGCCACTGAGGAGCCTCTCATCGCGTGGCCCCCGAGGAACCTCTCATCGCGTGGTGCCCGAGGAGCCTTTTTCCGCGTTGCTCGCCCGCTTTCGGAGCTTTTTCCTGCCTCGCCCGCCCGCTTTCGGAGCCTTTTCCCGTTTCGCCCGCCTCGTTTCGGAGCCTTTGGCCGTGCCACCCGCCTCGTTTCAGAGCCTTTGGCCGTGTCGTCCGCCTCCTTTTGGAGTCTTTGGCCGTGTCGACCGCGTCCTTTTCGGAGCCTTTGGCCGCGTCGACCGCCTCCGTTTTGGAGCCTTTGGCCGCGTCGACCGCCTCCTTTCGGAGCCTTTGGTACCGTCGACTACCTCCTTTCTTCCTGAGAAGTCATTTGTCACGTTGCCCGGCTGTTTTCGGATCCTTTCGTGTCTTCACACCCGAGGAGCATCTCGCCGCGTCACCCCCGAGGAGCCTTTGTCTGCGTCGCCCACGTCCTTTCGGAGCCTTTGGCCGTGTTGCCTGCCTCCTTTCGGAGCCTTTCATCGCTTCGCGCCTGTGGAGCCTCTCGCAGTATCGCCACTGAGGAGCCTCTCACCGCGTGGCCCCCGAGGACCCTGTCGCCCTGTGGCCCCCGAGGAGCGTTTTGCCGCATCGGCCGCCTCGTTTCGGAGCCCTTTGCCCCGTCGGCTGCCTCTTTTTGGAGCCTTTCATTGCTTCGCGCCTGTGGAGCCTCTCGCCACGTCGCTCCCCTGGAGCCTCTCGCAGCATCGCCACCGAGGTACCTCTCATCGTGTGGCCCCCGAGGAGCCTCTCATTGTGCGGCCCCCGAGGAGCCTCTCTCCGCATGGCCCCCGAGGAGCCTTTTCCCACCTCACCCGCCTGCTTTCGGAGCGTTTTCCCGTGTCGCCCGCCTCGTTTTGGAGCCTTTGGCCGCGCCGTCCGCCTCGTTTCGGAGCCTTTGGCCGCGCCGCCCGACTCGTTTCGGAGCCTTTGGCCGTGCCGCCCGCCTCCTTTTGGAGATTTTTCCCGCGCTGCCCGCCTCCTTTTCGGAGCCTTTGGCCGCGTCGCCCGCCTCGTTTCAGAGTCTTTGGCCGCGTTGCCTGCCTCGTTTCGGAGCCTTTGGCCGCGCCGCCCGCCGCCGTTTGGAGATTTTTCCCGTGCCGCCCACCTCATTTTCGGAGCCTTTGGCCGCGTTGCACGCCTCCTTTCGGCGCCTTTGGCCGCGTCGCCCGCCTCCTTTCGGCGCCTTTGGCCGCGTCGCCCGTCTCCTTTCGGAGCCTTTGGCCGCATTGCCCGCCTCCTTTCTTTCTGAGGAGTCGTGTGTCATGTCGCCCGGCTGTTTTCGGATCCTTTTGTTGCTTCATGCCCGGGGAACGTCTCGCTGCTTCGCCCCTGAGGAGCCTCTCGCCGCATATCCCCCGAGGAGCCTTGGGTCGCGTCGCCCGCCTCCTTTTCGGAACCTTTGGCAGCGTCACCCGCCTCATTTCGGAGCCTTTGGCCGTGCCGCCCGCCTCCTTTTGGAGCCTTTTACCCCGTCGACTGCCTCCTTTCGGAGCCTTTGGCCGCGTCTCCCGCCTCCTTTTGGAGATTTTTCCCGTGCCGCTCGCTTCTTTTTCGGAGCCTTTTGCCGCGTCGCCCGCCTCCTTTCGGAGCCTTTGGCAGCGTCGACCGCCTCCTTTTGGAGCCTTTTACCCTGTCGACTGTGTGAAATATGTTTATCTGATTCATGTGATGAAGTGTAATCTTCTGTACTTTCATGGATTTCTCCTGCACCATGAAAAGGGGTAAAGGAGAAAGTTAAACTACTTTGCTGGTATATCAGCTCAAACCAGTTTGACCACTGGCCGCATAGTATTGTGTAAAGAAAGTGCATGCATAAGGTTTGGGGTCATCCTGGGGGCACGCCGAGGAAGATTCAAGAAGACTCTAGCAGGAGAAGAGGGCATGCGCTGAAGAAGACACGGCTGTTCATTAATATGTATTAGAAGACACGCCTATTCATGAATATGTATTAGCAAACAGGATCACGCTGAGGAAGAGTCGAGAACGATTCTAGAAGGAGAAGAGGGCATGCGCCGAAGAAGACACGCCTATTCATGAATATGTATTAACGGACAAGATATAAACCAGGAACAGGAACTGAACCGCGTGCGTCTTGGTGGAGCAGAGACTCCCGGCGCAACCAGCGCTGTTTGCTTGCCTCTATTCGCTTAATAAATTGTAAATTTGAATTGGAATTGGAATTTGGGACTAAATCATTTATAACAATTGGGGGCTCGTCCGGGAGGGTCTTGGTGCCTGAATTCTGACTTGATCTAGGAGGGGCGCCCCACCTTTTGGTGGCTCCTGATCGGGTCGGGTCGGGACTAACGCCATCCTGAACCTGAATAGGGGTAAGCAAAGAATTTGATTTTTTTATGAGCTCCCTTACCGGCTGCAGCAGTTTATTTTGCCCGTAATTCTGCGCGCGAAGATCCGAATGAAGACGACGGAGTCGTAAGTATTTAAGGTGTATACCGTTCGGTTGGGTAGGATTCGGTTGCCTGTGTGTGTAAGAGTGTGACTGAGACGGAAGCTAGTTCCGAAGCGATTGTGGAGGTCTTCTAACCACGGTTCCAATCTCCCGCGAGGGACTTGGCCGGTGAAGGACCGAAGCGATTCTTAGAGGATTCGTGGGTGGGTGATAGGTCCTAAACCCCCTGCAAGACACTCTTACTGGTAGCCAAGGGCTGTAGGAATTGCCACAGTAAAAATTCCTAGATGGGTCAGACGAAATCGAGAACCCAGGACCAGAAGAAAGGGAGCGAATTACTAGAAATACCTCCGGAGAGTCCATTAGGAATAATGATTAAAAATTGGAATGATAGGGGCCCCAGAAAAGGAAAAAGTAAATTAAAAGTAGTTCAATATTGTATGGTAGAATGGCCAAAAGAACCTTTGAGACCACATGTCTTCTGGCCTGTTTTTGGATCTTTTGAAGACTGGGTCTGCCAGGCCTTAAATATATATGTTAATTCAAAGGAACCTTTTAGTCAGGAGGAAAGTGATTATGCAGGATTATGGGACAGAACTTTACGTTCTTTTCCAGCCTCAAAACTTACATTAAAAACAGATGAAAAGTTTGAGGAAGAAGAAGAGGGGAAAAGTGAAAAGGAAAAAGATGATAAATGGGAGCCACTGGATAACCTACCGCCTCCATATTCTAATAATCCACCTCTGGCGGCGGCTCCCCCTCCGGTGGCCGTAGTATCTCCACCACCAACAGCACCGGAATTAGATCGACCTCTGGCTGCATGTACGAGAAGTAGGACTGCTCTATCTGAGGGAGCTTCTCTATATCCCTTACGAGAAGTACCCCTCGGAGGCAATCAGGGAGGCATCGGGTTTGTGGCAGTCCCATTAAATACCACAGATGTAAGAAATTTCAAGAAAGAAATGGGAACCCTATTAGATGATCCCCTTGGAGTAGCTGAAAAATTGGACCAATTCCTAGGCCCCAATACTTATACCTGGGAAGAAATACAGTCCATTTTAGGGATCCTATTCACTGTTGAGGAAAGGGGAATGATTAGACAAGCTGGAATGAGAATTTGGGAAAGACAGAATCAGGCAGGAGCCCCGGGAGATCAGAAATGGCCAAATGTGGATCCCCACTGGGATCATCAACAACCCCAAGGAAGACAAAATATGAGGGATTTGAGAACGTTAATCATACAGGGAATAAGGGAAGCGGTTCCCCGAGGGCAAAACTTTACTAAAGCATTTAATGAACAACAAGGGAAAGACGAATCTCCAACAGAATGGTTGGAGAGGTTGAGGAAAAACCTACAAATGTATTCTGGACTTGATCCGAATACAGTGGCTGGGACCGCACTCCTTGAAACACAATTTGTAGCTAAATCCTGGGGGGATATAAGAAGGAAATTAGAAAAATTGGAAGATTGGCAAGAAAGAGGATTAGAGGAGTTACTTAGAGAAGCCCAGAAAGTCTATGTTAGGAGGGACGAAGAAAAACAAAAAGCAAAAGCAAAAATTTTTGTAGCAGCAGTAAGGGAAAGTCAGAAAAATAAGGCGACTCCTGGAGAGAAAAGGGAAAAAAGAATAGAGCAGACACCCCGGGGACAGCCTTATCGAGAAAGATTTACAATTCCCGTCTGTTACTACTGTAACAAGAGGGGACATGTTCAGAAGAACTGCCGTAAGCGGGAACAAGATGAGAAGATGTTCAAAGAAGACTAGGGGTGTCAGGGGCTCTATCTTCTGGGGACTTCAACATCAACAGAGCCCTTGATAAAATTATTAATTGGTCCCCATAAAGAGGAAGTTTTATTTTTAGTGGATACAGGGGCCGAAAAGTCAACCATTCAAAAACTTCCAAAAGGAATAGAAAAAGGGAAGAGTTACGTGTCAGTAGTAGGAGCAAAAGGGGAGCCTTTTAAAGTAAATATATTGAAAGATGTAGAAGTAGAAACAGAAAAGAAAATTTGTCTTAATGATTTACTTTTGCTCCCTGAAGCGGAATACAATTTATTAGGAAGGGATTTGATTTTGAAGTTAAACTTGAGCATTCAGAGTCAAGGGGACAAATTGCAGATTAAATGATACACTTTAACACAAGAGGATGAAGAAGCTATTAACCCCTCAGTGTGGTATAAGGAAGGGGAAACTGGAAAAATAAAAATGGACCCCATAAGGGTTCAAATAATAGATCCGCACCGCCCAATTAGAATCAAGCAATACCCTATACCTATGGAGGGTCGAAAAGGATTAAAACCTGTAGTTGACAGACTTTTGGAAAAAGGAACTCTAGAACCATGTATGTCACCTCATAACACGCCCATTCTTCCCGTAAAGAAACCGGATGGATCATACAGGATGGTGCAGGACTTAAGAGCTGTAAATCAGCGAACAATCACTAAATTCCCTGTGGTGGCAAATCCTTATACTTTATTGAGTCATATATCTCCCAAACATACTTGGTATAGTGTAATAGATTTGAAAGATGCTTTTTGGGCCTGTCCTCTGGATGAGGGATCCAGAGATTATTTTGCCTTTGAGTGGGAGGACCCCGAAACAGGACGAAAACAACAATTAAGATGGACTGTGTTACCACAAGGGTTTACAGAGTCACCAAATCTATTTGGACAAACTTTAGAAAAAATTCTACAAGGTTTCACAATACCTAAGGAGGTAAAATTATTGCAATATGTGGACGATTTATTAGTAGCAGGAGAAACTGAAGAGGGGATCCGAAAAGCCACCATTAAATTGTTAAATTTTCTAGGGGAAAAGGGATTAAAGGTGTCCCGATCAAAGCTACAGTTTGTAGAACAAGAAGTAAAATACTGAGGACATTGGCTGAGTAAGGGAAGGAAGAAGTTAGATCCTGATAAGGTATCTGGGATTCTATCCTTAAGACCCCCACAAACTAAAACGGAAATTAGGCAAATACTGGGATTAGTAGGATATTGTAGGCCATGACTTGAAAATTATAGTGATAAAGTAAAATTCTTATATGAAAAATTAACTAATAATCAACTTAAGTGGTTTATTGAAGATGATCAGAGATTTGAGGAAGTAAAAAAGGCATTAATACAAGCACCTGTACTGAGCCTCCCAGATCTAGAAAAACCTTTCTATCTCTTCGTGAATACATCAAGCCAGACAGCATACGGAGTTCTTACTCAAGACTGGGCAGGAATCAAAAAACCCGAGGGGCATTGTTCTAAGTTACTTGATCCAGTAAGCAGAGGATGGCCTGCTTGTCTCCAAGCTTTGGTTGCTACAGCATTATTAATAGAGGAAGTTAGGAAGATTACCTTTAGTGCTCCTTTAAAAGTGTATACCCCACACAATGTCAGAAATGTTTTACAACAAAAAGCGGAAAAATGGTTAAGGGACAGCCGGATCCTAAGGTATGGAGCAATACTAATAGACTCCCCTGACTTAGAACTGAGGGTGACTTCTGCTCAGAGTCCAGCACAATTTTTGTTTGGAGAACCATCAGAGGAATTACAACATAACTGTTTAGAGGTAATTGAGACCCAGACAAAGGTGAGACCAGATTTAAGAGATGCTGAGTTGGAAAATGGAGAAGCGCTGTTTATAGATGGCTCCTTCAGAGTGGTAGAAGGGAAGAGAAAATCGGGTTATGCAGTAATTAATAAGGACTTGGAACTTGTGGAATCGGGACCTCTGAGTCCATCATGGTCAGCTCAGGCTTGTGAGCTGTATGCCCTATGTAGGGCCCTGGAATTATTAAAAGGAAGAAGTGGGACTATATTTACAGATTCTAAATACGCATATGGGGTGGTCCACACTTTTGGAAAAATTTGGGAAGAAAGAGGTTTGATTAATACTCAAGGGAGGAATTTAATACATCAAGAATTAATAGTAAAGATTTTGAAGGCGTTAAGAGAACCAAAGGAGATAGCAGTGGTACATGTGAGGGGACACCAAAAGGGATTAGATTACCGAACTAGAGGAAATAACTTAGCAGATAAAGAGGCCCAGGAAGCAGCCTTGAGGACTAAAGTTGCCAAAATTAATGTAATACAAACAAAGGAGGACACCAGCAAAGAAGAACGAGAGGAAAGAGAGAAGAAGTTTACGCCAGAAGAACAAACAAAATTGGAGAAAATAGGAGCTAAATTAGAACACGGACACCAGGCGAATATTAGAATGTTTGCATGCGCAAACACATTGGGGTACAAAAGCATTAAGTGATCATTTTCTTAAACAATTTGGTGGTATTGGAATTTTTGAAATAGCAAAGCAAATTACACAAGGTTGCTTAACCTGTCAAAAGGTAAATAAGACAGTGTTTCGACAAACAGCCACGGGAGGGAGAAAAACAGCTTACAGACCTTTTGAGAAAGTACAAGTCGATTTCACTGAATTGCCTAAGGTAGGGAGGATAAAATATTTATTGGTAATAGTAGATCATTTAACACAGTGGGTAGAAGTGTACCCTGTAGCATGAGCTACGGCACAGATGGTGGTAAAAATTTTATTGGAACATTTGATACCTAGATATGGGATAATCCAGTACATTGATTCTGACCAGGGCACACATTTTACTTCTAAAATAATAAAACTATTATGTCAATCATTAGGTATACAGTGGGAATACCACACTCCGTGGCACCCACAAAGCTCGGGGAAGGTAGAAAGAATGAATCAAACAATAAAACAACAATTGGCTAAATTAATGATTGAGACGCAAATGCCCTGGACGAAATGTTTACCATTGGCACTCCTAAACATAAGAACGAAACCATACAGTGAGACTGGATTATCGCCATATGAAATGTTATATGGCATGCCTTATTTTCAAGGAATGCCTGTGGGGAACAATGTAATTGAGGATCATAGTATCCAACAATATATAATTACCATTGGAAAAAGATTAAAAGAATTAAGAGAGATTGGGATGGTGGCCCAAACACCACCTTTAGGATTTGCAATTCATCAGTTAGAACCAGGAGATAAAATTCTGATAAAAACATGGAAAGAAGGAAACTTATCTCCCCTCTGGGAAGGACCTTTCCTTGTTTTATTAACTTCAGAAACAGCTGTGAGAACTGCTGAAAAAGGATGGACACATGTGTCGCGAGTGAAAGGTCCAGTGAAGGAGTGGAAGGTCACATCTGACTAAATCGCTGTGGGAATTTTATTGCGGCTACTCCTGTAATAAAACAGGAGTGAAACATGAAATTCCCACAGTTGCTAAAAATCTATTTGTAAAGTCATTGAATATAACTAATTGTTACGTTTGTGGTGGAACAAATCAAGGTGAACGATGGCCATGGGAAGCTATGGAGAGGAATGTAAGTAATCCCCAAGTTTGGAAAACAATGGGAAAGGGTAATAGGAAACAACAATGGGTACTCCAAACGAGTATAATCGGAAGGAGTTGTTGGCAAAAGAAGAACAGGAAAAAGGAGCTGGAACTAGAATTTGTCCTTTGTGTAGGTGGTGGTGTGTATTTGTAAGATTAGTGTTGCACGCTAACTGGCAGTTTTCTGTAGCCATAAAGCCTTGCAAATAAAGAGGATTGCCAGGCTCGGGCAACTGCTCAGGTCTGGACAAACCACTGATCTAGCAAAGCTCTGGCCTTCACAAGCAGTGCTCAATTAATTTGGGTACTAAGAAAGCACCCCCTTAAAGGAAAGAAGAGGGCAAGACCGGAGGGGAACTGGTGTTGCGGCTTAAAAAGGGTCTGCCAAGGGCTACAACCCCTTCGGGCTGTGACCGCCGATCACTATGGCCCTGACCGGACCTCTTCTAGTTCTACTTGGGGGTGAGTTCCTTGGACTCTGACTACGGCAAATAACTGTAGTCAATATTGGAACAAGTCCAGCTGGGGTTTACCCCAGAAAAATGGAAAAAGTGAGGACCTTTTCTAATTGTACAGCGCATAACTGTAATCAACAATAAAACCTAGTTTTTTCCTGTTACCCATAAATTAGGGAGAACGAATGGCCTCCTGAGAGACAAACTTGGAATGGAATAGGATTTTGGGGAGATTTTATGGGTGGTGATCGGCTTACTAAAATGGGGATAGTTGTATTGAGGATATGTGGGGGATTGTTACTAGATTAATCTACTCGGTTATACTCAATTGGAAATGAAAACACGAATCAATACTATAAAGAAAAAGATGGGGCATTGTGAAATATGTTTTTCTGATTCGTGTGATGAAGTGTAATCTTCTGTACTTTCATGGATTTCTCCTGCACCATAAAAAGGGGTATTTTACAGGAGAAAGTGAAACTACTTTGCTGGTATATCAGCTCAAACCAGTTTGACCACTGACCGCATAGTATTGTGTAAAGAAAGTGCATGCATAAGGTTTGGGGTCATCCTGGGGGCACGCATTCAAGAAGACTCCAGCAGGAGAAGAGGGCATGCGCTGAAGAAGACACGCCTGTTCATTAATATGTATTAGAAGACACGCCTATTCATGAATATGTATTAGCGAACAGGATCACGCTGAGGAAGAGTCGAGAAGATTCTAGAAGGAGAAGAGGGCATGCGCCGAAGAAGACACGCCTATTCATGAATATGTATTAACGGACAAGATATAAACCAGGAAAAGGAACAGAACCGCGTGCGTCTTGGTGGAGCAGAGAATCCCGGCGCAACCAGCGCAGCTTGCTTGCCTCTCTTCGCTTACTAAACTGTAAATTTGAAATGGAATCCTGTTTGGGACTAATTCATTTATAACAGTGCCTAGCACCTACCTTGGAGGAGAGAGAGTGCAATATTTCAATTTAGAAGTTTCGCGCTCACAAGGGAGAGGAACTGCATTGGATGTTTGCAAGGCTAGGAAAGAGCAGAGCCCCAGTCTTGCTGTTTATCTGCAGTGACTGCCAGAGCAAGTGAGGACCAGCAAGACAATTCCTGACTAGCACCTTCATTGGAGGAGAGAGAGTGCAACGTTTCATTTTGATTTTTGGAGTGCGAGAGTGAGAAAAAGCAGAGTGCCTGTTTGCAAGGCTAGGAAAGAGCAGAGCCCCAGTCTTGCTGTTTATCTGCAGTGACTGCCAGGGCAAGTGAGGACCAGCAAGACAATTTCTGCCTAGCACCTTCCTTGGAGGAGAGAGAGTGCAACGTTCCATTTAAGCATTTTGGCGCTCACGAGGGAGAAGAACTGCATTGGCTGTTTGCAAGGCTAGGAAAGAGCAGAGCCCCAGTCTTGCTGTTTATCTGCAATGACTGCCAGGGCAAGTGAGGACCAGCAAGACAATTCCTGCCTAGCACCTTCCTTGGAGGAGAGAGAGTGCAACGTTTCATTTTAGCATTTTGGCCCTCACGAGGGAGACGAACTGCATTGGCTGTTTGCAAGGCTAGGAAAGAGCAGAGCCCCAGTCTTGCTGTGTATCTGCAGTGACTGCCAGGGCAAGTGATACCAGCAAGACAATTCCTGTCTAGCACCTTCCTTGGAGGAGAGAGAGTGCAACGTTTCATTTTAGCATTTTGGTGCTCACGAGGGAGACACACTGCTTTGGCTGTTTGCAAGGCTAGGAAAGAGCAGAGCCCCAGTCTTGCTGTTTATCTGCAATGACTGCCAGGGCAAGTGAGGACCAGCAAGACAATTCCTGCCTCGCACCTTCCCTGGAGGAGAGAGAGTGCAACGTTTCATTTTGCTTTTTGGAGTGCGAGAGTGAGAAAAAGCAGCGTGCCTGTTTGCAAGGCTAGGAAAGAGCAGAGCCCCAGTCTTGCTGTGTATCTGCAGTGACTGCCAGGGCAAGTGATACCAGCAAGAAAATTCCTGTCTAGCACCTTCCTTGGAGGAGAGAGAGTGCAATGTTTCATTTTAGCATTTTGGTGCTCACGAGGGAGACACACTGCTTTGGCTGTTTGCAAGGCTAGGAAAGAGCAGAGCCCCAGTCTTGCTGTTTATCTGCAATGACTGCCAGGGCAAGTGAGGACCAGCAAGACAATTCCTGCCTACGACCTTCCTCGGAGGAGAGAGCGTGCAACATTTCAATCTAGGATTTTGGCGCTCACGAGGGAGAGGAAATGCATTGGCTGTTTGCAAGGCTAGGAAAGAGCAGAGCCCCAGTCTTGCTGTTTATCTGCAATGACTGCTAGGGCAAGTGAGGACCAGCAAGACAATTCCTGCCTAGCACCTTCCTTGGAGGAGAGAGAGTGCAACGTTTCATTTTGTTTTTTGGAGTGCGAGAATGAGAAAAAGCAGCGTGCCTGTTTGCAAGGCTAGGAAAGAGCAGAGCCCCAGTCTTGCTGTTTCTCTGCAATGACTGCCAGGGCAAGTGAGGACCAGCAAGACAATTCCTGCCTAGCACCTTCCTTGCAGGAGAGAGAGTGCAACGTTTCATTTTAGCATTTTGGCCCTCACGAGGGAGACAAACTGCATTGGCTGTTTGCAAGGCTAGGAAAGAGCAGAGCCCCAGTCTTGCTGTTTATCTGCAATGACTGCCAGGGCAAGTGATACCAGCAAGACAATTCCTGCCTAGCACCTTCCTTGGAGGAGAGAGAGTGCAACGTTTCCTTTTAGCATTTTGGTGCTCACGGGGGAGACGAACTGCATTGGCTGTTTGCAAGGCTAGGAAAGAGCAGAGCCCCAGTCTTGCTGTTTATCTGCAATGACTGCCAGGGCAAGTGAGGACCAGCAAGACAATTCCTGCCTAGCACCTTCCTTGGAGGAGAGAGAGTGCAACGTTTCATTTTAGCATTTTGGTGCTCACGGGGGAGACGAACTGCATTGGCTGTTTGCAAGGCTAGGAAAGAGCAGAGCCCCAGTCTTGCTGTTTATCTGCAGTGACTGCCAGGGCAAGTGAGGACCAGCAAGACAATTCCTGCCTAGCACCTTCCTTGGAGGAGAGAGAGTGCAACGTTCCATTTAAGCATTTTGGCGCTCACGAGGGAGAAGAACTGCATTGGCTGTTTGCAAGGCTAGGAAAGAGCAGAGCCCCAGTCTTGCTGTTTATCTGCAATGACTGCTAGGGCAAGTGAGGACCAGCAAGACAATTCCTGCCTAGCAGCTTCCTTGGAGGAGAGAGAGTGCAACGTTTCATTTTGCTTTTTGGAGTGCGAGAGTGAGAAAAAGCAGCGTGCCTGTTTTCAAGGCTAGGAAAGAGCAGAGCCCCAGTCTTGCTGTGTATCTGCAGTGACTGCCAGGGCAAGTGAGGACCAGCAAGACAATTCCTGCCTAGCAGCTTCCTTGGAGGAGAGAGAGTGCAACGTTTCACTTTGCTTTTCGGACTGCGAGAGTGAGAAAAAGCAGCGTGCCTGTTTTCAAGGCTAGGAAAGAGCAGAGCCCCAGTCTTGCTGTGTATCTGCAGTGACTGCCAGGGCAAGTGATACCAGCAAGACCATTCCTGCCTAGCACCTTCCTTGGAGGAGAGAGAGTGCAACGTTTCATTTTAGCTTTTTGGTGCTCACGAGGGAGACACGCTGCTTTGGCTGTTTGCAAGGCTAGGAAAGAGCAGAGCCCCAGCCTTGCTGTTTATCTGCAATGACTGCCAGGGCAAGTGAGGACCAGCAAGACAATTCCTGCCTAGGACCTTCCTCGGAGGAGAGAGAGTGCAACATTTCAATCTAGGAGTTTGGCGCTCACGAGGGAGAGGAACTGCATTGGCTGTTTGCAAGGCTAGGAAAGAGCAGAGCCCCAGTCTTGCTGTTTATCTGCAATGACTGCCAGGGCAAGTGAGGACCAGCAAGACAATTCCTGCCTAGCACCTTCCTTGGAGGAGAGAGAGTGCAACGTTTCATTTTAGCATTTTGGCGCTCACGAGGGAGAGGAACTGCATTGGCTGTTTGCAAGGCTAGGAAAGAGCAGACCCCAGTCTTGCTGTTTATCTGCAGTGACTGCCAGGGCAAGTGAGGACCAGCAAGACAATTCCTGCCTAGCACCTTCCTTGGAGGAGAGAGAGTGCAACGTTCCATTTAAGCATTTTGGCGCTAACGAGGGAGAGGAACTGCATTGGCTGTTTGCAAGGCTAGGAAAGAGCAGAGCCCCAGTCTTGCTGTTTATCTGCAATGACTGCCAGGGCAAGTGAGGACCAGCAAGACAATTCCTGCCTAGCACCTTCCTTGGAGGAGAGAGAGTGCAACGTTTCATTTTAGCATTTTGGCGCTCACGAGGGAGACGAACTGCATTGGCGGTTTGCAAGGCTAGGAAAGAGCAGAGCCCCAGTCTTGCTGTTTATCTGCAATGTCTGCCAGGGCAAGTGAGGACCAGCAAGACAATTCCTGCCTAGCACCTTCCTTGGAGGAGAGAGAGTGCAACGTTTCATTTTAGCATTTTGGTGCTCACGGGGGAGACGAACTGCATTGGCTGTTTACAAGGCTAGGAAAGAGCAGAGCCCCAGTCTTGCTGTTTATCTGCAATGTCTGCCAGGGCAAGTGAGGACCAGCAACACAATTCCTGCCTAGCACCTTCCTTGGAGGAGAGAGAGTGCAACGTTCCATTTAAGCATTTTGGTACTCACGAGTGAGAAGAACTGCATTGGCTGTTTGCAAGGCTAGGAAAGAGCATAGCCCCAGTCTTGCTGTTTATCTGCAATGACTGCCAGGGCAAGTGAGGACCAGCAAGACAATTCCTGCGTAGCACCTTCCTTGCAGGAGAGAGAGTGGAACGTTTCATTTTAGCATTTTGGCCCTCACAAGGGAGACGAACTGCATTGGCTGTTTGCAAGGCTAGGAAAGAGCAGAGCCCCAGTCTTGCTGTTTATCTGCAATGACTGCCAGGGCAAGTGAGGACCAGCAACACAATTCCTGCCTAGCAGCTTCCTTGGAGGAGAGAGAGTGCAACGTTTCATTTTGCTTTTTGCAGTGCGAGAGTGAGAAAAAGCAGCGTGCCTGTTTTCAAGGCTAGGAAAGAGCAGAGCCCCAGTCTTGCTGTGTATCTGCAGTGACTGCCAGGGCAAGTGAGGACCAGCAAGAAAATTCCTGCCTAGCACCTTCCTTGGAGGAGAGAGAGTGCAACGTTTCATTTTAGCATTTTGGTGCTCACGGGGGAGACGAACTGCATTGGCTGTTTGCAAGGCTAGGAAAGAGCAGAGCCCCAGTCTTGCTGTTTATCTGCAATGACTGCCAGGGCAAGTGAGGACCAGCAAGACAATTCCTGCCTAGGACCTTCCTCGGAGGAGAGAGAGTGCAACATTTCAATCTAGGAGTTTGGCGCTCACGAGGGAGACGAACTGCATTGGCTGTTTGCAAGGCTAGGAAAGAGCAGAGCCCCAGTCTTGCTGTTTATCTGCAATGACTGCCAGGGCAAGTGAGGACCAGCAAGACAATTCCTGCCTGGCACCTTCCCTGGAGGAGAGAGAGTGCAACGTTTCATTTTGATTTTTGGAGTGCGAGAGTGAGAAAAAGCAGCGTGCCTGTTTGCAAGGCTAGGAAAGAGCAGAGCCCCAGTCTTGCTGTTTATCTGCAATGACTGCCAGGGCAAGTGAGGACCAGCAAGACAATTCCTGCCTAGCACCTTCCTTGGAGGAGAGAGAGTGCAACGTTTCATTTTAGCATTTTGGCGCTCACGAGGGAGAGGAACTGCATTGGCTGTTTGCAAGGCTAGGAAAGAGCAGACCCCAGTCTTGCTGTTTATCTGCAGTGACTGCCAGGGCAAGTGAGGACCAGCAAGACAATTCCTGCCTAGCACCTTCCTTGGAGGAGAGAGAGTGCAACGTTTCATTTTAGCATTTTGGCGCTCACGAGGGAGACGAACTGCATTGGCGGTTTGCAAGGCTAGGAAAGAGCAGAGCCCCAGTCTTGCTGTTTATCTGCAATGTCTGCCAGGGCAAGTGAGGACCAGCAACACAATTCCTGCCTAGCACCTTCCTTGGGGGAGAGAGAGTGCAACGTTTCATTTTGATTTTTGGAGTGCGAGAATGAGAAAAAGCAGCGTGCCTGTTTGCAAGGCTAGGAAAGAGCAGAGCCCCAGTCTTGCTGTTTATCTGCAATGACTGCCAGGGCAAGTGAGGACCAGCAAGACAATTCCTGCCTAGCACCTTCCTTGGAGGAGAGAGAGTGCAACGTTCCATTTAAGCATTTTGGTGCTCACGAGGGAGACACGCTGCTTTGGCTGTTTGCAAGGCTAGGAAAGAGCAGAGCCCCAGTCTTGCTGTTTATCTGCAATGACTGCCAGGGCAAGTGAGGACCAGCAAGACAATTCCTGCCTAGGACCTTCCTCGGAGGAGAGAGAGTGCAACATTTCAATCTAGGAGTTTGGCGCTCACGAGGGAGAGGAACTGCATTGGCTGTTTGCAAGGCTAGGAAAGAGCAGAGCCCCAGTCTTGCTGTTTATCTGCAATGACTGCCAGGGCAAGTGAGGACCAGCAAGACAATTCCTGCCTGGCACCTTCCCTGGAGGAGAGAGAGTGCAACGTTTCATTTTGATTTTTGGAGTGCGAGAGTGAGAAAAAGCAGCGTGCCTGTTTGCAAGGCTAGGAAAGAGCAGAGCCCCAGTCTTGCTGTTTATCTGCAATGACTGCCAGGGCAAGTGAGGACCAGCAAGACAATTCCTGCCTAGCACCTTCCTTGGAGGAGAGAGAGTGCAACGTTTCATTTTAGCATTTTGGCGCTCACGAGGGAGAGGAACTGCATTGGCTGTTTGCAAGGCTAGGAAAGAGCAGACCCCAGTCTTGCTGTTTATCTGCAGTGACTGCCAGGGCAAGTGAGGACCAGCAAGACAATTCCTGCCTAGCACCTTCCTTGGAGGAGAGAGAGTGCAACGTTTCATTTTAGCATTTTGGCGCTCACGAGGGAGACGAACTGCATTGGCGGTTTGCAAGGCTAGGAAAGAGCAGAGCCCCAGTCTTGCTGTTTATCTGCAATGTCTGCCAGGGCAAGTGAGGACCAGCAACACAATTCCTGCCTAGCACCTTCCTTGGGGGAGAGAGAGTGCAACGTTTCATTTTGATTTTTGGAGTGCGAGAATGAGAAAAAGCAGCGTGCCTGTTTGCAAGGCTAGGAAAGAGCAGAGCCCCAGTCTTGCTGTTTATCTGCAATGACTGCCAGGGCAAGTGAGGACCAGCAAGACAATTCCTGCCTAGCACCTTCCTTGGAGGAGAGAGAGTGCAACGTTCCATTTAAGCATTTTGGTGCTCACGAGGGAGAAGAACTGCATTGGCTGTTTGCAAGGCTAGGAAAGAGCATAGCCCCAGTCTTGCTGTTTATCTGCAATGACTGCCAGGGGAAGTGAGGACCAGCAAGACAATTCCTGCGTAGCACCTTCCTTGCAGGAGAGAGAGTGGAACGTTTCATTTTAGCATTTTGGCCCTCACGAGGGAGACAAACTGCATTGGCTGTTTGCAAGGCTAGGAAAGAGCAGAGCCCCAGTCTTGCTGTTTATCTGCAATGACTGCCAGGGCAAGTGAGGACCAGCAAGACAATTCCTGCCTAGCACCTTCCTTGGAGGAGAGAGAGTGCAACGTTTCATTTTAGCATTTTGGCGCTCACGAGGGAGACGAACTGCATTGGCGGTTTGCAAGGCTAGGAAAGAGCAGAGCCCCAGTCTTGCTGTTTATCTGCAATGTCTGCCAGGGCAAGTGAGGACCAGCAACACAATTCCTGCCTAGCACCTTCCTTGGAGGAGAGAGAGTGCAACGTTTCATTTTGATTTTTGGAGTGCGAGAATGAGAAAAAGCAGCGTGCCTGTTTGCAAGGCTAGGAAAGAGCAGAGCCCCAGTCTTGCTGTTTATCTGCAATGACTGCCAGGGCAAGTGAGGACCAGCAAGACAATTCCTGCCTAGCACCTTCCTTGGAGGAGAGAGAGTGCAACGTTCCATTTAAGCATTTTGGTGCTCACGAGGGAGAGGAACTGCATTGGCTGTTTGCAAGGCTAGGAAAGAGCATAGCCCCAGTCTTGCTGTTTATCTGCAATGACTGCCAGGGCAAGTGAGGACCAGCAAGACAATTCCTGCGTAGCACCTTCCTTGCAGGAGAGAGAGTGGAACGTTTCATTTTAGCATTTTGGCCCTCACGAGGGAGACAAACTGCATTGGCTGTTTGCAAGGCTAGGAAAGAGCAGAGCCCCAAGTCTTGCTGTTTATCTGCAATGACTGCCAGGGCAAGTGAGGACCAGCAAGACAATTCCTGCCTAGCACCTTCCTTGGAGGAGAGAGAGTGCAACGTTTCATTTTAGCATTTTGGTGCTCACGGGGGAGACGAACTTCATTGGCTGTTTGCAAGGCTAGGAAAGAGCAGAGCCCCAGTCTTGCTGTTTATCTGCAATGACTGCTAGGGCAAGTGACGACCAGCAAGACAATTCCTGCCTAGCAGCTTCCTTGGAGGAGAGAGAGTGCAACGTTTCATTTTGCTTTTTGCAGTGCGAGAGTGAGAAAAAGCAGCGTGCCTGTTTTCAAGGCTAGGAAAGAGCAGAGCCCCAGTCTTGCTGTGTATCTGCAGTGACTGCCAGGGCAAGTGATACCAGCAAGACAATTCCTGCCTAGCACCTTCCTTGGAGGAGAGAGAGCGCAACGTTTCATTTTAGCATTTTGGTGCTCACGAGGGAGACACACTGCTTTGGCTGTTTGCAAGGCTAGGAAAGAGCAGAGCCTCAGTCTTGCTGCTAATCTGCAATGACTGCCAGGGCAAGTGAGGACCAGCAAGACAATTCCTGCCTGGCACCTTCCCTGGAGGAGAGAGAGTGCAACGTTTCATTTTGATTTTTGGAGTGCGAGAGTGAGAAAAAGCAGCGTGCCTGTTTGCAAGGCTAGGAAAGAGCAGAGCCCCAGTCTTGCTGTTTATCTGCAATGACTGCCAGGGCAAGTGAGGACCAGCAAGACAATTCCTGCCTAGCACCTTCCTTGGAGGAGAGAGAGTGCAACGTTTCATTTTAGCATTTTGGCGCTCACGAGGGAGAGGAACTGCATTGGCTGTTTGCAAGGCTAGGAAAGAGCAGACCCCAGTCTTGCTGTTTATCTGCAGTGACTGCCAGGGCAAGTGAGGACCAGCAAGACAATTCCTGCCTAGCACCTTCCTTGGAGGAGAGAGAGTGCAACGTTCCATTTAAGCATTTTGGCGCTAACGAGGGAGAGGAACTGCATTGGCTGTTTGCAAGGCTAGGAAAGAGCAGAGCCCCAGTCTTGCTGTTTATCTGCAATGACTGCCAGGGCAAGTGAGGACCAGCAAGACAATTCCTGCCTAGCACCTTCCTTGGAGGAGAGAGAGTGCAACGTTTCATTTTAGCATTTTGGCGCTCACGAGGGAGACGAACTGCATTGGCGGTTTGCAAGGCTAGGAAAGAGCAGAGCCCCAGTCTTGCTGTTTATCTGCAATGTCTGCCAGGGCAAGTGAGGACCAGCAACACAATTCCTGCCTAGCACCTTCCTTGGAGGAGAGAGAGTGCAACGTTTCATTTTGATTTTTGGAGTGCGAGAATGAGAAAAAGCAGCGTGCCTGTTTGCAAGGCTAGGAAAGAGCAGAGCCCCAGTCTTGCTGTTTATCTGCAATGACTGCCAGGGCAAGTGAGGACCAGCAAGACAATTCCTGCCTAGCACCTTCCTTGGAGGAGAGAGAGTGCAACGTTCCATTTAAGCATTTTGGTGCTCACGAGGGAGAAGAACTGCATTGGCTGTTTGCAAGGCTAGGAAAGAGCATAGCCCCAGTCTTGCTGTTTATCTGCAATGACTGCCAGGGCAAGTGAGGACCAGCAAGACAATTCCTGCGTAGCACCTTCCTTGCAGGAGAGAGAGTGGAACGTTTCATTTTAGCATTTTGGTGCTCACGGGGGAGACGAACTGCATTGGCTGTTTACAAGGCTAGGAAAGAGCAGAGCCCCAGTCTTGCTGTTTATCTGCAATGACTGCTAGGGCAAGTGAGGACCAGCAAGACAATTCCTGCCTAGCAGCTTCCTTGGAGGAGAGAGAGTGCAACGTTTCATTTTGCTTTTTGGAGTGCGAGAGTGAGAAAAAGCAGCGTGCCTGTTTTCAAGGCTAGGAAAGAGCAGAGCCCCAGTCTTGCTGTGTATCTGCAGTGACTGCCAGGGCAAGTGATACCAGCAAGACAATTCCTGCCTAGCACCTTCCTTGGAGGAGAGAGAGCGCAACGTTTCATTTTAGCATTTTGGTGCTCACGAGGGAGACACACTGCTTTGGCTGTTTGCAAGGCTAGGAAAGAGCAGAGCCTCAGTCTTGCTGCTAATCTGCAATGACTGCCAGGGCAAGTGAGGACCAGCAAGACAATTCCTGCCTGGCACCTTCCCTGTTGGAGAGAGAGTGCAACGTTTCATTTTGATTTTTGGAGTGCGAGAGTGAGAAAAAGCAGAGTGCCTGTTTGCAAGGCTAGGAAAGAGCAGAGCCCCAGTCTTGCTGTTTATCTGCAATGACTGCCAGGGCAAGTGAGGACCAGCAAGACAATTCCTGCCTAGCACCTTCCTTGGAGGAGGGAGAGTGCAACGTTTCATTTTAGCATTTTGGTGCTCACGAGGGAGACGAACTTCATTGGCTGTTTGCAAGGCTAGGAAAGAGCAGAGCCCCAGCCTTGCTGTTTATCTGCAATGACTGCCAGGGCAAGTGATACCAGCAAGAGAATTCCTGCCTAGCACCTTCCTTGGAGGAGAGAGAGTGCAACGTTTCATTTTAGCATTTTGGTGCTCACAAGGGAGACACACTGCATTGGCTGTTTGCAAGGCTAGGAAAGAGCAGAGCCCCAGTCTTGCTGTTTATCTGCAATGACTGCCAGGGCAAGTGAGGACCAGCAAGACAATTCCTGCCTGGCACCTTCCCTGGAGGAGAGAGAGTGCAACGTTTCATTTTAATTTTGGAGTGCGAGAGTGAGAAAAAGCAGCGTGCCTGTTTGCGAGGCTAGGAAAGAGCAGAGCCCCAGTCTTGCTGTTTATCTGCAATGACTGCCAGGGCAAGTGAGGACCAGCAAGACAATTCCTGCCTAGCACCTTCCTTGGAGGAGAGAGAGTGCAACGTTTCATTTAAGCATTTTGGCGCTAACGAGGGAGAGGAACTGCATTGGCTGTTTGCAAGGCTAGGAAAGAGCAGAGCCCCAGTCTTGCTGTTTATCTGCAATGTCTGCCAGGGCAAGTGAGGACCAGCAACACAATTCCTGCCTAGCACCTTCCTTGGAGGAGAGAGAGTGCAACGTTTCATTTTGATTTTTGGAGTGCGAGAATGAGAAAAAGCAGCGTGCCTGTTTGCAAGGCTAGGAAAGAGCAGAGCCCCAGTCTTGCTGTTTATCTGCAATGACTGCCAGGGCAAGTGAGGACCAGCAAGACAATTCCTGCCTAGCACCTTCCTTGGAGGAGAGAGAGTGCAACGTTCCATTTAAGCATTTTGGTGCTCACGAGGGAGAAGAACTGCATTGGCTGTTTGCAAGGCTAGGAAAGAGCATAGCCCCAGTCTTGCTGTTTATCTGCAATGACTGCCAGGGCAAGTGAGGACCAGCAAGAGAATTCCTGCGTAGCACCTTCCTTGCAGGAGAGAGAGTGGAACGTTTCATTTTAGCATTTTGGCCCTCACAAGTGAGACAAACTGCATTGGCTGTTTGCAAGGCTAGGAAAGAGCAGAGCCCCAGTCTTGCTGTTTATCTGCAATGACTGCCAGGGCAAGTGAGGACCAGCAAGACAATTCCTGCCTAGCACCTTCCTTGGAGGAGAGAGAGTGCAACGTTTCATTTTAGCATTTTGGTGCTCACGGGGGACACGAACTGCATTGGCTGTTTGCAAGGCTAGGAAAGAGCAGAGCCCCAGTCTTGCTGTGTATCAGCACTGACTGCTAGGGCCAGTGAGGACCAGCAAGACAATTCCTGCCTAGCAGCTTCCTTGGAGGAGAGAGAGTGCAACGTTTCATTTTGCTTTTTGGAGTGCGAGAGTGAGAAAAAGCAGCGTGCCTGTTTTCAAGGCTAGGAAAGAGCAGAGCCCCAGTCTTGCTGTGTATCTGCAGTGACTGCCAGGGCAAGTGATACCAGCAAGACAATTCCTGTCTAGCACCTTCCTTGGAGGAGAGTGAGTGCAACGTTTCATTTTGATTTTTGGAGTGCGAGAGTGAGAAAAAGCAGCGTGCCTGTTTGCAAGGCTAGGAAAGAGCAGAGCCCCAGTCTTGCTGTTTATCTGCAATGACTGCCAGGGCAAGTGAGGACCAGCAAGACAATTCCTGCCTAGCACCTTCCTCGGAGGAGAGAGAGTGCAACATTTCAATCTAGGAGTTTGGCGCTCACGAGGGAGACGAACTGCATTGGCTGTTTGCAAGGCTAGGAAAGAGCAGAGCCCCAGTCTTGCTGTTTATCTGCAATGACTGCCAGGGCAAGTGAGGACCAGCAAGACAATTCCTGCCTGGCACCTTCCCTGGAGGAGAGAGAGTGCAACGTTTCATTTTGATTTTTGGAGTGCGAGAGTGAGAAAAAGCAGCGTGCCTGTTTGCAAGGCTAGGAAAGAGCAGAGCCCCAGTCTTGCTGTTTATCTGCAATGACTGCCAGGGCAAGTGAGGACCAGCAAGACAATTCCTGCCTAGCACCTTCCTTGGAGGAGAGAGAGTGCAACGTTTCATTTTAGCATTTTGGCGCTCACGAGGGAGAGGAACTGCATTGGCTGTTTGCAAGGCTACGAAAGAGCAGACCCCAGTCTTGCTGTTTATCTGCAGTGACTGCCAGGGCAAGTGAGGACCAGCAAGACAATTCCTGCCTAGCACCTTCCTTGGAGGAGAGAGAGTGCAACGTTCCATTTAAGCATTTTGGCGCTAACGAGGGAGAGGAACTGCATTGGCTGTTTGCAAGGCTAGGAAAGAGCAGAGCCCCAGTCTTGCTGTTTATCTGCAATGACTGCCAGGGCAAGTGAGGACCAGCAAGACAATTCCTGCCTAGCACCTTCCTTGGAGGAGAGAGAGTGCAACGTTTCATTTTAGCATTTTGGCGCTCACGAGGGAGACGAACTGCATTGGCGGTTTTCAAGGCTAGGAAAGAGCAGAGCCCCAGTCTTGCTGTGTATCTGCAATGACTGCCAGGGCAAGTGAGGACCAGCAAGACAATTCCTGCCTAGCACCTTCCTTGGAGGAGAGAGAGTGCAACGTTCCATTTAAGCATTTTGGTGCTCACGAGGGAGAAGAACTGCATTGGCTGTTTGCAAGGCTAGGAAAGAGCATAGCCCCAGTCTTGCTGTTTATCTGCAATGACTGCCAGGGCAAGTGAGGACCAGCAAGACAATTCCTGCGTAGCACCTTCCTTGCAGGAGAGAGAGTGGAACGTTTCATTTTAGCATTTTGGCCCTCACGAGGGAGACAAACTGCATTGGCTGTTTGCAAGGCTAGGAAAGAGCATAGCCCCAGTCTTGCTGTTTATCTGCAATGACTGCCAGGGCAAGTGAGGACCAGCAAGACAATTCCTGCCTAGCACCTTCCTTGGAGGAGAGAGAGTGCAACGTTTCATTTTAGCATTTTGGTGCTCACGGGGGAGACGAACTGCATTGGCTGTTTGCAAGGCTAGGAAAGAGCAGAGCCCCAGTCTTGCTGTTTATCTGCAATGACTGCTAGGGCAAGTGACGACCAGCAAGACAATTCCTGCCTAGCAGCTTCCTTGGAGGAGAGAGAGTGCAACGTTTCATTTTGCTTTTTGCAGTGCGAGAGTGAGAAAAAGCAGCGTGCCTGTTTTCAAGGCTAGGAAAGAGCAGAGCCCCAGTCTTGCTGTGTATCTGCAGTGACTGCCAGGGCAAGTGATACCAGCAAGACAATTCCTGCCTAGCACCTTCCTTGGAGGAGAGAGAGCGCAACGTTTCATTTTAGCATTTTGGTGCTCACGAGGGAGACACACTGCTTTGGCTGTTTGCAAGGCTAGGAAAGAGCAGAGCCTCAGTCTTGCTGCTAATCTGCAATGACTGCCAGGGCAAGTGAGGACCAGCAAGACAATTCCTGCCTGGCACCTTCCCTGGAGGAGAGAGAGTGCAACGTTTCATTTTGATTTTTGGAGTGCGAGAGTGAGAAAAAGCAGCGTGCCTGTTTGCAAGGCTAGGAAAGAGCAGAGCCCCAGTCTTGCTGTTTATCTGCAATGACTGCCAGGGCAAGTGAGGACCAGCAAGACAATTCCTGCCTAGCACCTTCCTTGGAGGAGAGAGAGTGCAACGTTTCATTTTAGCATTTTGGCGCTCACGAGGGAGAGGAACTGCATTGGCTGTTTGCAAGGCTAGGAAAGAGCAGACCCCAGTCTTGCTGTTTATCTGCAGTGACTGCCAGGGCAAGTGAGGACCAGCAAGACAATTCCTGCCTAGCACCTTCCTTGGAGGAGAGAGAGTGCAACGTTCCATTTAAGCATTTTGGCGCTAACGAGGGAGAGGAACTGCATTGGCTGTTTGCAAGGCTAGGAAAGAGCAGAGCCCCAGTCTTGCTGTTTATCTGCAATGACTGCCAGGGCAAGTGAGGACCAGCAAGACAATTCCTGCCTAGCACCTTCCTTGGAGGAGAGAGAGTGCAACGTTTCATTTTAGCATTTTGGCGCTCACGAGGGAGAGGAACTGCATTGGCTGTTTGCAAGGCTAGGAAAGAGCAGACCCCAGTCTTGCTGTTTATCTGCAGTGACTGCCAGGGCAAGTGAGGACCAGCAAGACAATTCCTGCCTAGCACCTTCCTTGGAGGAGAGAGAGTGCAACGTTCCATTTAAGCATTTTGGCGCTAACGAGGGAGAGGAACTGCATTGGCTGTTTGCAAGGCTAGGAAAGAGCAGAGCCCCAGTCTTGCTGTTTATCTGCAATGACTGCCAGGGCAAGTGAGGACCAGCAAGACAATTCCTGCCTAGCACCTTCCTTGGAGGAGAGAGAGTGCAACGTTCCATTTAAGCATTTTGGTGCTCACGAGGGAGAAGAACTGCATTGGCTGTTTGCAAGGCTAGGAAAGAGCATAGCCCCAGTCTTGCTGTTTATCTGCAATGACTGCCAGGGCAAGTGAGGACCAGCAAGACAATTCCTGCGTAGCACCTTCCTTGCAGGAGAGAGAGTGGAACGTTTCATTTTAGCATTTTGGCCCTCACAAGGGAGACAAACTGCATTGGCTGTTTGCAAGGCTAGGAAAGAGCAGAGCCCCAGTCTTGCTGTTTATCTGCAATGACTGCCAGGGCAAGTGAGGACCAGCAAGACAATTCCTGCCTAGCACCTTCCTTGGAGGAGAGAGAGTGCAACGTTTCATTTTAGCATTTTGGTGCTCACGGGGGAGACGAACTGCATTGGCTGTTTACAAGGCTAGGAAAGAGCAGAGCCCCAGTCTTGCTGTTTATCTGCAATGACTGCTAGGGCAAGTGAGGACCAGCAAGACAATTCCTGCCTAGCAGCTTCCTTGGAGGAGAGAGAGTGCAACGTTTCATTTTGCTTTTTGCAGTGCGAGAGTGAGAAAAAGCAGCGTGCCTGTTTTCAAGGCTAGGAAAGAGCAGAGCCCCAGTCTTGCTGTGTATCTGCAGTGACTGCCAGGGCAAGTGAGGACCAGCAAGAAAATTCCTGCCTAGCACCTTCCTTGGAGGAGAGAGAGTGCAACGTTTCATTTTAGCATTTTGGTGCTCACGGGGGAGACGAACTGCATTGGCTGTTTGCAAGGCTAGGAAAGAGCAGAGCCCCAGTCTTGCTGTTTATCTGCAGTGACTGCCAGGGCAAGTGAGGATCAGCAAGACAATTCCTGCCTAGCAGCTTCCTTGGAGGAGAGAGAGTGCAACGTTTCATTTTGCTTTTCGGAGTGCGAGAGTGAGAAAAAGCAGCGTGCCTGTTTTCAAGGCTAGGAAAGAGCAGAGCCCCAGTCTTGCTGTGTATCTGCAGTGACTGCCAGGGCAAGTGATACCAGCAAGACAATTCCTGCCTAGCACCTTCCTTGGAGGAGAGAGAGCGCAACGTTTCATTTTAGCATTTTGGTGCTCACGAGGGAGACACACTGCTTTGGCTGTTTGCAAGGCTAGGAAAGAGCAGAGCCCCAGTCTTGCTGTTTATCTGCAATGACTGCCAGGGAAGTGAGGACCAGCAAGACAATTCCTGCCTGGCACCTTCCCTGGAGGAGAGAGAGTGCAACGTTTCATTTTAATTTTGGAGTGCGAGAGTGAGAAAAAGCAGCGTGCCTGTTTGCAAGGCTAGGAAAGAGCAGAGCCCCAGTCTTGCTGTTTATCTGCAATGACTGCCAGGGCAAGTGAGGACCAGCAAGACAATTCCTGCCTAGCACCTTCCTTGGAGGAGAGAGAGTGCAACGTTTCATTTTAGCATTTTGGCGCTCACGAGGGAGAGGAACTGCATTGGCTGTTTGCAAGGCTAGGAAAGAGCAGAGCCCCAGTCTTGCTGTTTATCTGCAATGACTGTCAGGGCAAGTGAGGACCAGCAAGACAATTCCTGCCTAGCACCTTCCTTGGAGGAGAGAGAGTGCAACGTTCCATTTAAGCATTTTGGCGCTCACGAGGGAGAAGAACTGCATTGGCTGTTTGCAAGGCTAGGAAAGAGCAGAGCCCCAGTCTTGCTGTTTATCTGCAATGACTGCCAGGGCAAGTGAGGACCAGCAAGACAATTCCTGCCTAGCACCTTCCTTGCAGGAGAGAGAGTGGAACGTTTTATTTTAGCATTTTGGCCCTCACGAGGGAGACAAACTGCATTGGCTGTTTGCAAGGCTAGGAAAGAGCAGAGCCCCAGTCTTGCTGTTTATCTGCAATGACTGCCAGGGCAAGTGAGGACCAGCAAGACAATTCCTGCCTAGCACCTTCCTTGCAGGAGAGAGAGTGCAACGTTTCATTTTAGCATTTTGGCCCTCACGAGGGAGACAAACTGCATTGGCTGTTTGCAAGGCTAGGAAAGAGCAGAGCCCCAGTCTTGCTGTTTATCTGCAATGACTGCCAGGGGAAGTGAGGACCAGCAAGACAATTCCTGCCTAGCACCTTCCTTGGAGGAGAGAGAGTGCAACGTTTCATTTTAGCATTTTGGTGCTCACAAGGGAGACGAACTGCATTGGCTGTTTGCAAGGCTAGGAAAGAGCAGAGCCCCAGTCTTGCTGTTTATCTGCAATGACTGCCAGGGCAAGTGAGGACCAGCAAGACAATTCCTGCCTAGCACCTTCCTTGGAGGAGAGAGAGTGCAACGTTTCATTTTAGCATTTTGGTGCTCACGGGGAAGACGAACTGCATTGGCTGTTTGCAAGGCTAGGAAAGAGCAGAGCCCCAGTCTTGCTGTTTATCTGCAATGACTGCCAGGGCAAGTGAGGACCAGCAAGACAATTCCTGCCTGGCACCTTCCTTGGAGGAGAGAGAGTGCAACGTGTCATTTTAGCATTTTGGTGCTCACGGGGGAGACGAACTGCATTGGCTGTTTGCAAGGCTAGGAAAGAGCAGAGCCCCAGTCTTGCTGTTTATCTGCAATGACTGCTAGGGCAAGTGAGGACCAGCAAGACAATTCCTGCCTAGCAGCGTCGTTGGAGGAGAGAGAGTGCAACGTTTCATTTTGCTTTTTGAAATGCGAGAGTGAGAAAAAGCAGCGTGCCTGTTTTCAAGGCTAGGAAAGAGCAGAGCCCCAGTCTTGCTGTGTATCTGCAGTGACTGCCAGGGCAAGTGATACCAGCAAGACAATTCCTGTCTAGCACCTTCCTTGGAGGAGAGAGAGTGCAACGTTTCATTTTAGCATTTTGGTGCTCCCGAGGGAGACACACTGCTTTGGCTGTTTGCAAGGCTAGGAAAGAGCAGAGCCCCAGTCTTGCTCTTTATCTGCAATGACTGCCAGGGCAAGTGAGGACCAGCAAGACAATTCCTGCCTACGACCTTCCTCGGAGGAGAGAGAGTGCAACATTTCAATCTAGGATTTTGGCGCTCACGAGGGAGAGGAACTGCATTGGGTGTTTGCAAGGCTAGGAAAGAGCAGAGCCCCAGTCTTGCTGTTTATCTGCAATGACTGCCAGGGCAAGTGAGGACCAGCAAGACAATTCCTGCCTAGCACCTTCCTTGGAGGAGAGAGAGTGCAACGTTTCCTTTTAGCATTTTGGTGCTCACGGGGGAGACGAACTGCATTGGCTGTTTGCAAGGCTAGGAAAGAGCAGAGCCCCAGTCTTGCTGTTTATCTGCAATGACTGCTAGGGCAAGTGAGGACCAGCAAGACAATTCCTGCCTAGCAGCGTCGTTGGAGGAGAGAGAGTGCAACGTTTCATTTTGCTTTTTGAAATGCGAGAGTGAGAAAAAGCAGCGTGCCTGTTTTCAAGGCTAGGAAAGAGCAGAGCCCCAGTCTTGCTGTGTATCTGCAGTGACTGCCAGGGCAAGTGATACCAGCAAGACAATTCCTGTCTAGCACCTTCCTTGGAGGAGAGAGAGTGCAACGTTTCATTTTAGCATTTTGGTGCTCCCGAGGGAGACACACTGCTTTGGCTGTTTGCAAGGCTAGGAAAGAGCAGAGCCCCAGTCTTGCTCTTTATCTGCAATGACTGCCAGGGCAAGTGAGGACCAGCAAGACAATTCCTGCCTACGACCTTCCTCGGAGGAGAGAGAGTGCAACATTTCAATCTAGGATTTTGGCGCTCACGAGGGAGAGGAACTGCATTGGGTGTTTGCAAGGCTAGGAAAGAGCAGAGCCCCAGTCTTGCTGTTTATCTGCAATGACTGCCAGGGCAAGTGAGGACCAGCAAGACAATTCCTGCCTAGCACCTTCCTTGGAGGAGAGAGAGTGCAACGTTTCCTTTTAGCATTTTGGTGCTCACGGGGGAGACGAACTGCATTGGCTGTTTGCAAGGCTAGGAAAGAGCAGAGCCCCAGTCTTGCTGTGTATCAGCACTGACTGCTAGGGCCAGTGAGGACCAGCAAGACAATTCCTGCCTAGCAGCTTCCTTGGAGGAGAGAGAGTGCAACGTTTCATTTTGCTTTTTGGAGTGCGAGAGTGAGAAAAAGCAGCGTGCCTGTTTTCAAGGCTAGGAAAGAGCAGAGCCCCAGTCTTGCTGTGTATCTGCAGTGACTGCCAGGGCAAGTGATACCAGCAAGACAATTCCTGTCTAGCACCTTCCTTGGAGGAGAGAGAGTGCAACGTTTCATTTTAGCATTTCGGTGCTCACGAGGGAGACACACTGCTTTGGCTGTTTGCAAGGCTAGGAAAGAGCAGAGCCCCAGTCTTGCTGTTTATCTGCAATGACTGCCAGGGCAAGTGAGGACCAGCAAGACAATTCCTGCCTACGACCTTCCTCGGAGGAGAGAGAGTGCAACGTTTCATTTTAGCATTTTGGCGCTCACGAGGGAGACAAACTGCTTTGGCTGTTTGCAAGGCTAGGAAAGAGCAGAGCCCCAGTCTTGCTGTTTATCTGCAATGACTGCCAGGGCAAGTGAGGACCAGCAACACAATTCCTGCCTAGCACCTTCCTTGGAGGAGAGGGAGTGCAACATTTCATTTTGATTTTTGGAGTGCGAGAATGCGAAAAAGCAGCGTGCCTGTTTGCAAGGCTAGGAAAGAGCAGAGCCCCAGTCTTGCTGTTTCTCTGCAATGCCTGCCATGGCAAGTGAGGACCAGCAAGACAATTCCTGCCTAGCACCTTCCTTGGAGGAGAGAGAGTGCAACGTTCCATTTAAGCATTTTGGCGCTCACAAGGGAGAAGAACTGCATTGGCTGTTTGCAAGGCTAGGAAAGAGCAGAGCCCCAGTCTTGCTGTTTATCTGCAATGACTGCCAGGGCAAGTGAGGACCAGCAAGACAATTCCTGCCTAGCACCTTCCTTGGAGGAGAGAGAGTGCAACGTTTCATTTTAGCATTTTGGTGCACACGGTGGAGACGAACTGCATTGGCTGTTTGCAAAGCTAGGAAAGAGCAGAGCCCCAGTCTTGCTGTTTATCTGCAATGACTGCCAGGGCAAGTGAGGACCAGCAAGACAATTCCTGCCTAGCACCTTCCTTGGAGGAGAGAGAGTGCAACGTTTCATTTTAGCATTTTGGCGCTCACGAGGGAGACGAACTGCATTGGCTGTTTGCAAGGCTAGGAAAGAGCAGAGCCCCAGTCTTGCTGTTTATCTGCAATGACTGCCAGGGCAAGTGAGGACCAGCAAGACAATTCCTGCCTAGCACCTTCCTTGGAGGAGAGAGAGTGCAACGTTCCATTTAAGCATTTTGGCGCTCACGAGGGAGAAGAACTTCATTGGCTGTTTGCAAGGCTAGGAAAGAGCAGAGCCCCAGTCTTGCTGTTTATCTGCAATGACTGCCAGGGCAAGTGAGGACCAGCAAGACAATTCCTGCCTAGCACCTTCCTTGGAGGAGAGAGAGTGCAACGTTTCATTTTAGCATTTTGGTGCTCACAAGGGACACGAACTGCATTGGCTCTTTGCAAGGCTAAGAAAGAGCAGAGCCCCAGTCTTGCTGTTTATCTGCAATGACTGCCAGGGCAAGTGAGGACCAGCAAGACAATTCCTGCCTAGCATCTTCCTTGGAGGAGAGAGAGTGCAATGTTTCATTTTAGCATTTTGGTGCTCACGGGGGAGACGAACTGCATTGGCTGTTTGCAAGGCTAGGAAAGAGCAGAGCCCCAGTCTTGCTGTTTATCTGCAATGACTGCTAGGGCAAGTGAGGACCAGCAAGACAATTCCTGCCTAGCAGCGTCGTTGGAGGAGAGAGAGTGCAACGTTTCATTTTGCTTTTTGAAATGCGAGAGTGAGAAAAAGCAGCGTGCCTGTTTTCAAGGCTAGGAAAGAGCAGAGCCCCAGTCTTGCTGTGTATCTGCAGTGACTGCCAGGGCAAGTGATACCAGCAAGACAATTCCTGTCTAGCACCTTCCTTGGAGGAGAGAGAGTGCAACGTTTCATTTTAGCATTTTGGTGCTCCCGAGGGAGACACACTGCTTTGGCTGTTTGCAAGGCTAGGAAAGAGCAGAGCCCCAGTCTTGCTCTTTATCTGCAATGACTGCCAGGGCAAGTGAGGACCAGCAAGACAATTCCTGCCTACGACCTTCCTCGGAGGAGAGAGAGTGCAACATTTCAATCTAGGATTTTGGCGCTCACGAGGGAGAGGAACTGCATTGGGTGTTTGCAAGGCTAGGAAAGAGCAGAGCCCCAGTCTTGCTGTTTATCTGCAATGACTGCCAGGGCAAGTGAGGACCAGCAAGACAATTCCTGCCTAGCACCTTCCTTGGAGGAGAGAGAGTGCAACGTTTCCTTTTAGCATTTTGGTGCTCACGGGGGAGACGAACTGCATTGGCTGTTTGCAAGGCTAGGAAAGAGCAGAGCCCCAGTCTTGCTGTGTATCAGCACTGACTGCTAGGGCCAGTGAGGACCAGCAAGACAATTCCTGCCTAGCAGCTTCCTTGGAGGAGAGAGAGTGCAACGTTTCATTTTGCTTTTTGGAGTGCGAGAGTGAGAAAAAGCAGCGTGCCTGTTTTCAAGGCTAGGAAAGAGCAGAGCCCCAGTCTTGCTGTGTATCTGCAGTGACTGCCAGGGCAAGTGATACCAGCAAGACAATTCCTGTCTAGCACCTTCCTTGGAGGAGAGAGAGTGCAACGTTTCATTTTAGCATTTCGGTGCTCACGAGGGAGACACACTGCTTTGGCTGTTTGCAAGGCTAGGAAAGAGCAGAGCCCCAGTCTTGCTGTTTATCTGCAATGACTGCCAGGGCAAGTGAGGACCAGCA
Organism: Phaethon aethereus; assembly: GCF_964289735.1. NCBI lineage: Eukaryota > Metazoa > Chordata > Aves > Phaethontiformes > Phaethontidae > Phaethon > Phaethon aethereus. The sequence continues at coordinate 230,515 of NW_028113784.1, read as the reverse complement.
AGACAATTCCTGCCTACGACCTTCCTCGGAGGAGAGAGAGTGCAACGTTTCATTTTAGCATTTTGGCGCTCACGAGGGAGACAAACTGCTTTGGCTGTTTGCAAGGCTAGGAAAGAGCAGAGCCCCAGTCTTGCTGTTTATCTGCAATGACTGCCAGGGCAAGTGAGGACCAGCAACACAATTCCTGCCTAGCACCTTCCTTGGAGGAGAGGGAGTGCAACATTTCATTTTGATTTTTGGAGTGCGAGAATGCGAAAAAGCAGCGTGCCTGTTTGCAAGGCTAGGAAAGAGCAGAGCCCCAGTCTTGCTGTTTCTCTGCAATGCCTGCCATGGCAAGTGAGGACCAGCAAGACAATTCCTGCCTAGCACCTTCCTTGGAGGAGAGAGAGTGCAACGTTCCATTTAAGCATTTTGGCGCTCACAAGGGAGAAGAACTGCATTGGCTGTTTGCAAGGCTAGGAAAGAGCAGAGCCCCAGTCTTGCTGTTTATCTGCAATGACTGCCAGGGCAAGTGAGGACCAGCAAGACAATTCCTGCCTAGCACCTTCCTTGGAGGAGAGAGAGTGCAACGTTTCATTTTAGCATTTTGGTGCACACGGTGGAGACGAACTGCATTGGCTGTTTGCAAAGCTAGGAAAGAGCAGAGCCCCAGTCTTGCTGTTTATCTGCAATGACTGCCAGGGCAAGTGAGGACCAGCAAGACAATTCCTGCCTAGCACCTTCCTTGGAGGAGAGAGAGTGCAACGTTTCATTTTAGCATTTTGGCGCTCACGAGGGAGACGAACTGCATTGGCTGTTTGCAAGGCTAGGAAAGAGCAGAGCCCCAGTCTTGCTGTTTATCTGCAATGACTGCCAGGGCAAGTGAGGACCAGCAAGACAATTCCTGCCTAGCACCTTCCTTGGAGGAGAGAGAGTGCAACGTTCCATTTAAGCATTTTGGCGCTCACGAGGGAGAAGAACTTCATTGGCTGTTTGCAAGACTAGGAAAGAGCAGAGCCCCAGTCTTGCTGTTTATCTGCAATGACTGCCAGGGCAAGTGAGGACCAGCAAGACAATTCCTGCCTAGCACCTTCCTTGGAGGAGAGAGAGTGCAACGTTTCATTTTAGCATTTTGGTGCTCACAAGGGACACGAACTGCATTGGCTCTTTGCAAGGCTAAGAAAGAGCAGAGCCCCAGTCTTGCTGTTTATCTGCAATGACTGCCAGGGCAAGTGAGGACCAGCAAGACAATTCCTGCCTAGCATCTTCCTTGGAGGAGAGAGAGTGCAATGTTTCATTTTAGCATTTTGGTGCTCACGGGGGAGACGAACTGCATTGGCTGTTTGCAAGGCTAGGAAAGAGCAGAGCCCCAGTCTTGCTGTTTATCTGCAATGACTGCCAGGGCAAGTGAGGACCAGCAAGACAATTCCTGCCTAGCACCTTCCTTGGAGGAGAGAGAGTGCAACGTTTCATTTTAGCATTTTGGTGCTCACGGGGGAGACGAACTGCATTGGCTGTTTGCAAGGCTAGGAAAGAGCAGAGCCCCAGCCTTGCTGTTTATCTGCAATGACTGCCAGGGCAAGAGAGGACCAGCAAGACAATTCCTGCCTAGCACCTTCCTTGGAGGAGAGAGAGTGCAACGTTTCATTTTAGCATTTTGGCGCTCCGAGAGAGATAAACTGCATTGGCTGTTTGCAAGGCTAGGAAAGGGCAGAGCCCGAGTCTTGCTGTTTATCTGCAATGACTGCCAGGGCAAGTGAGGACCAGCAAGGCAATTCCTACCTAACACCATCCTTGGAGGAGAGAGAGGGCAACGTTTCATTTTGCTTTTTGGTGTGTGAGTGAGAAAAAGCAGCGTGCCTGTTTGCAAGGCTAGGAAAGAGCAGAGCCCCAGTCTTGCTGTTTGTCTGCAATGAGTGCCAGGGCAAGTGAGGACCAGCAAGACAATTCCTGCCTAGCACCTTCCTTGGAGGAGAGAGAGTGCAACGTTCCATTTTGCTTTTTGGAGTGTGAGAGTGAGAAAAAGCAGCGTGCCTGTTTGCAAGCCTAGGAAAGAGCAGAGCCGCAGTCTTGCTGTTTATCTGCAATGACTGCCAGGGCAAGTGAGGACCAGCAAGACAATTCCTGCCTAGAACCTTCCTTGGAGGAGAGAGAGTGCAACGTTTCATTTTAGCGTTTTGGTGCTCACGAGGGAGACGAACTGCATTGGCTGTTTGCGAGGCTAGGAAAGAGCAGAGCCCGAGTCTTGCTGTTTATCTGCAATGACTGCCAGGGCAAGTGAGGACCAGCAAGACAATTCCTGCCTAGCAGCTTCCTTGGAGGAGAGAGAGTGCAACGTTTCATTTTAGCATTTTGGCCCTCACGAGGGAGACGAACTGCATTGGCTCTTTGCAAGGCTAGGAAAGAGCAGAGCCCCAGTCTTTCTGTTTATCTGCAATGACTGCCAGGGCAAGTGAGGACCAGCAAGACAATTCCTGCCTAGCACCATCCTTGGAGGAGAGAGAGAGCAACGTTTCATTTTAGCGTTTTGGTGCTCACGAGGGAGACGAACTGCATTGGCTGTTTGCAAGGCTAGGGAAGAGCAGAGCCCCAGTCTTGCTGTTTATCTGCAATGACTGCCAGGGCAAGTGAGGACCAGCAAGACAATTCCTGCCTAGCACCTTCCTTGGAGGAGAGAGAGTGCAACGTTTCATTTTAGCATTTTGGCGCTCACGAGGGAGACGAACTGCATTGCCTGTTTGCAAGGCTAGGAAAGAGCAGAGCCCCAGTCTTGCTGTTTATCTGCAATGACTGCCAGGGCAAGTGAGGACCAGCAAGACAATTCCTGCCTAGCACCATCCTTGGAGGAGAGAGAGGGCAACGTTTCATTTTAGCATTTTGGCGCTCACGGGGGAGACGAACTGCATTGGCTGTTTGCAAGGCTAGGAAAGAGCAGAGCCCCAGTCTTGCTGTTTATCTGCAATGACTGCCAGGGCAAGAGAGGACCAGCAAGACAATTCCTGCCTAGCACCTTCCTTGGAGGAGAGAGAGTGCAACGTTCCATTTTCCTTTTGGAGTGCGAGAGTGAGAAAAAGCAGTGTGCCTGTTTGCAAGGCCAGGAAAGAGCAGAGCCCCAGTCTTGCTGTTTATCTGCAATGCCTGCCAGGGCAAGTGAGGACCAGGAAGGCAATTCCTGCCTAGCACCTTCCTTGGAGGAGAGAGAGAGCAACGTTTCATTTTAGCGTTTTGGTGCTCACGAGGGAGACGAACTGCATTGGCTGTTTGCAAGGCTAGGGAAGAGCAGAGCCCCAGTCTTGCTGTTTATCTGCAATGACTGCCAGGGCAAGTGAGGACCAGCAAGACAATTCCTGCCTAGCACCTTTCTTGGAGGAGAGAGTGTGCAACGTTTCATTTTAGCATTTTGGCGCTCACGGGGGAGACGAACTGCATTGGCTGTTTGCAAGGCTAGGAAAGAGCAGAGCCCCAGTCTTGCTGTTTATCTGCAATGACTGCCAGGGCAAGTGAGGACCAGCAAGGCAATTCCTGCCTAGCACCTCCTTGGAGGAGAGAGAGTGCAACGTTTCATTTTAGCATTTTGGCGCTCCGAGGGAGATAAAATGCATTGGCTGTTTGAAAGGCTAGGAAACAGGAGAGCCCCAGCCTTGCTGTTTATCTGCAATGACTGCCAGGGCAAGTGAGGACCAGCAAGACAATTCCTGCCTGGCACCTTCCTTGGAGGAGAGAGAGTGCAACGTTCCATTTTGCTTTTTGGAGTGTGAGAGTGAGAAAAAGCAGCGTGCCTGTTTGCAAGCCTAGGAAAGAGCAGAGCCGCAGTCTTGCTGTTTATCTGCAATGACTGCCAGGGCAAGTGAGGACCAGCAAGACAATTCCTGCCTAGAACCTTCCTTGGAGGAGAGAGAGTGCAACGTTTCATTTTAGCGTTTTGTTGCTCACGAGGGAGACGAACTGCATTGGCTGTTTGCGAGGCTAGGAAAGAGCAGAGCCCCAGTCTTGCTGTTTATCTGCAATGACTGCCAGGGCAAGTGAGGACCACCAAGACAATTCCTGCCTAGCAGCTTCCTTGGAGGAGAGAGAGTGCAACGTTTCATTTTAGCATTTTGGCCCTCACGAGGGAGACGAACTGCATTGGCTCTTTGCAAGGCTAGGAAAGAGCAGAGCCCCAGTCTTTCTGTTTATCTGCAATGACTGCCAGGGCAAGTGAGGACCAGCAAGACAATTCCTGCCTAGCACCTTCCTTGGAGGAGAGAGAGTGCAACGTTTCATTTTGATTTTTGGAGTGCGAGCGTGCCTGTTTGCAAGGCTAGGAAAGAGCAGAGCCCCAGCCTTGCTGTTTATCTGCAATGACTGCCAGGGCAAGTGAGGACCAGCAAGACAATTCCTGCCTAGCACCATCCTTGAAGGAGAGAGAGAGCAACGTTTCATTTTAGCGTTTTGGTGCTCACGAGGGAGACGAACTGCATTGGCTGTTTGCAAGGCTAGGGAAGAGCAGAGCCCCAGTCTTGCTGTTTATCTGCAATGACTGCCAGGGCAAGTGAAGACCAGCAAGACAATTCCTGCCTAGCACCTCCTTGGAGGAGAGAGAGTGCAACGTTTCATTTTAGCATTTTGGCGCTCCGAGGGAGATAAAATGCATTGGCTGTTTGAAAGGCTAGGAAACAGGAGAGCCCCAGCCTTGCTGTTTATCTGCAATGACTGCCAGGGCAAGTGAGGACCAGCAAGACAATTCCTGCCTGGCACCTTCCTTGGAGGAGAGAGAGTGCAACGTTTCATTTTAGGACTTTGGCGCTCATGAGGGTGACAAACTGCATTGCTGTTTGAAAGGCTAGGAAAGAGCAGAGCCTCAGTCTTGCTCTTTATCTGCAATGACTGCAAGGGCAAGTGAGGACCAGCAAGACAATTCCTGCCTAGCATCTTCCTTGGAGGAGAGAGAGTGCAACGTTTCATTTTGCTTTTTGGTGTGTGAGTGAGAAAAAGCAGCGTGCCTGTTTGCAAGGCTAGGAAAGAGCAGAGCCCCAGTCTTGCTGTTTGTCTGCAATGAGTGCCAGGGCAAGTGAGGACCAGCAAGACAATTCCTGCCTAGAACCTTCCTTGGAGGAGAGAGAGTGCAACGTTTCATTTTAGCGTTTTGGTGCTCACGAGGGAGACGAACTGCATTGGCTGTTTGCGAGGCTAGGAAAGAGCAGAGCCCCAGTCTTGCTGTTTATCTGCAATGACTGCCAGGGCAAGTGAGGACCAGCAAGACAATTCCTGCCTAGCAGCTTCCTTGGAGGAGAGAGAGTGCAACGTTTCATTTTAGCATTTTGGCCCTCACGAGGGAGACGAACTGCATTGGCTCTTTGCAAGGCTAGGAAAGAGCAGAGCCCCAGTCTTTCTGTTTATCTGCAATGACTGCCAGGGCAAGTGAGGACCAGCAAGACAATTCCTGCCTAGCACCTTCCTTGGAGGAGAGAGAGTGCAACGTTTCATTTTGATTTTTGGAGTGCGAGCGTGCCTGTTTGCAAGGCTAGGAAAGAGCAGAGCCCCAGTCTTGCTGTTTATCTGCAATGACTGCCAGGGCAAGTGAGGACCAGCAAGACAATTCCTGCCTAGCACCATCCTTGGAGGAGAGAGAGGGCAACGTTTCATTTTAGCATTTTGGCGCTCACGGGGGAGACGAACTGCATTGGCTGTTTGCAAGGCTAGGAAAGAGCAGAGCCCCAGTCTTGCTGTTTATCTGCAATGACTGCCAGGGCAAGAGAGGACCAGCAAGACAATTCCTGCCTAGCACCTTCCTTGGAGGAGAGAGAGTGCAACGTTCCATTTTCCTTTTGGAGTGCGAGAGTGAGAAAAAGCAGTGTGCCTGTTTGCAAGGCCAGGAAAGAGCAGAGCCCCAGTCTTGCTGTTTATCTGCAATGCCTGCCAGGGCAAGTGAGGACCAGGAAGGCAATTCCTGCCTAGCACCTTCCTTGGAGGAGAGAGAGAGCAACGTTTCATTTTAGCGTTTTGGTGCTCACGAGGGAGACGAACTGCATTGGCTGTTTGCAAGGCTAGGGAAGAGCAGAGCCCCAGTCTTGCTGTTTATCTGCAATGACTGCCAGGGCAAGTGAGGACCAGCAAGACAATTCCTGCCTAGCACCTTTCTTGGAGGAGAGAGTGTGCAACGTTTCATTTTAGCATTTTGGCGCTCACGGGGGAGACGAACTGCATTGGCTGTTTGCAAGGCTAGGAAAGAGCAGAGCCCCAGTCTTGCTGTTTATCTGCAATGACTGCCAGGGCAAGTGAGGACCAGCAAGGCAATTCCTGCCTAGCACCTCCTTGGAGGAGAGAGAGTGCAACGTTTCATTTTAGCATTTTGGCGCTCCGAGGGAGATAAAATGCATTGGCTGTTTGAAAGGCTAGGAAACAGGAGAGCCCCAGCCTTGCTGTTTATCTGCAATGACTGCCAGGGCAAGTGAGGACCAGCAAGACAATTCCTGCCTGGCACCTTCCTTGGAGGAGAGAGAGTGCAACGTTCCATTTTGCTTTTTGGAGTGTGAGAGTGAGAAAAAGCAGCGTGCCTGTTTGCAAGCCTAGGAAAGAGCAGAGCCGCAGTCTTGCTGTTTATCTGCAATGACTGCCAGGGCAAGTGAGGACCAGCAAGACAATTCCTGCCTAGAACCTTCCTTGGAGGAGAGAGAGTGCAACGTTTCATTTTAGCGTTTTGTTGCTCACGAGGGAGACGAACTGCATTGGCTGTTTGCGAGGCTAGGAAAGAGCAGAGCCCCAGTCTTGCTGTTTATCTGCAATGACTGCCAGGGCAAGTGAGGACCACCAAGACAATTCCTGCCTAGCAGCTTCCTTGGAGGAGAGAGAGTGCAACGTTTCATTTTAGCATTTTGGCCCTCACGAGGGAGACGAACTGCATTGGCTCTTTGCAAGGCTAGGAAAGAGCAGAGCCCCAGTCTTTCTGTTTATCTGCAATGACTGCCAGGGCAAGTGAGGACCAGCAAGACAATTCCTGCCTAGCACCTTCCTTGGAGGAGAGAGAGTGCAACGTTTCATTTTGATTTTTGGAGTGCGAGCGTGCCTGTTTGCAAGGCTAGGAAAGAGCAGAGCCCCAGCCTTGCTGTTTATCTGCAATGACTGCCAGGGCAAGTGAGGACCAGCAAGACAATTCCTGCCTAGCACCATCCTTGAAGGAGAGAGAGAGCAACGTTTCATTTTAGCGTTTTGGTGCTCACGAGGGAGACGAACTGCATTGGCTGTTTGCAAGGCTAGGGAAGAGCAGAGCCCCAGTCTTGCTGTTTATCTGCAATGACTGCCAGGGCAAGTGAAGACCAGCAAGACAATTCCTGCCTAGCACCTCCTTGGAGGAGAGAGAGTGCAACGTTTCATTTTAGCATTTTGGCGCTCCGAGGGAGATAAAATGCATTGGCTGTTTGAAAGGCTAGGAAACAGGAGAGCCCCAGCCTTGCTGTTTATCTGCAATGACTGCCAGGGCAAGTGAGGACCAGCAAGACAATTCCTGCCTGGCACCTTCCTTGGAGGAGAGAGAGTGCAACGTTTCATTTTAGGACTTTGGCGCTCATGAGGGTGACAAACTGCATTGCTGTTTGAAAGGCTAGGAAAGAGCAGAGCCTCAGTCTTGCTCTTTATCTGCAATGACTGCAAGGGCAAGTGAGGACCAGCAAGACAATTCCTGCCTAGCATCTTCCTTGGAGGAGAGAGAGTGCAACGTTTCATTTTGCTTTTTGGTGTGTGAGTGAGAAAAAGCAGCGTGCCTGTTTGCAAGGCTAGGAAAGAGCAGAGCCCCAGTCTTGCTGTTTGTCTGCAATGAGTGCCAGGGCAAGTGAGGACCAGCAAGACAATTCCTGCCTAGAACCTTCCTTGGAGGAGAGAGAGTGCAACGTTTCATTTTAGCGTTTTGGTGCTCACGAGGGAGACGAACTGCATTGGCTGTTTGCGAGGCTAGGAAAGAGCAGAGCCCCAGTCTTGCTGTTTATCTGCAATGACTGCCAGGGCAAGTGAGGACCAGCAAGACAATTCCTGCCTAGCAGCTTCCTTGGAGGAGAGAGAGTGCAACGTTTCATTTTAGCATTTTGGCCCTCACGAGGGAGACGAACTGCATTGGCTCTTTGCAAGGCTAGGAAAGAGCAGAGCCCCAGTCTTTCTGTTTATCTGCAATGACTGCCAGGGCAAGTGAGGACCAGCAAGACAATTCCTGCCTAGCACCTTCCTTGGAGGAGAGAGAGTGCAACGTTTCATTTTGATTTTTGGAGTGCGAGCGTGCCTGTTTGCAAGGCTAGGAAAGAGCAGAGCCCCAGTCTTGCTGTTTATCTGCAATGACTGCCAGGGCAAGTGAGGACCAGCAAGACAATTCCTGCCTAGCACCATCCTTGGAGGAGAGAGAGAGCAACGTTTCATTTTAGCGTTTTGGTGCTCACGAGGGAGACGAACTGCATTGGCTGTTTGCAAGGCTAGGGAAGAGCAGAGCCCCAGTCTTGCTGTTTATCTGCAATGACTGCCAGGGCAAGTGAGGACCAGCAAGACAATTCCTGCCTAGCACCTCCTTGGAGGAGAGAGAGTGCAACGTTTCATTTTAGCATTTTGGCGCTCCGAGAGAGATAAAATGCATTGGCTGTTTGAAAGGCTAGGAAACAGGAGAGCCCCAGTCTTTCTGTTTGTCTGCAATGACTGCCAGGGCAAGTGAGGACCAGCAAGACAATTCCTGCCTAGCACCTTCCTTGGAGGAGAGAGAGTGCAACGTTTCATTTTAGCATTTTGGCGCTCACGAGGGAGACGAACTGCATTGCCTGTTTGCAAGGCTAGGAAAGAGCAGAGCCCCAGTCTTGGTGTTTATCTGCAATGACTGCCAGGGCAAGTGAGGACCAGCAAGACAATTCCTGCCTAGCACCTTCCTTGGAGGAGAGAGAGTGCAACGTTTCATTTTAGGACTTTGGCGCTCATGAGGGTGACAAACTGCATTGCTGTTTGCAAGGCTAGGAAAGAGCAGAGCCCCAGTCTTGCTGTTTATCTGCAATGACTGCCAGGGCAAGTGAGGACCAGCAAGACAATTCCTGCCTAGCACCATCCTTGGAGGAGAGAGAGGGCAACGTTTCATTTTAGCATTTTGGCGCTCACGGGGGAGACGAACTGCATTGGCTGTTTGCAAGGCTAGGAAAGAGCAGAGCCCCAGTCTTGCTGTTTATCTGCAATGACTGCCAGGGCAAGAGAGGACCAGCAAGACAATTCCTGCCTAGCACCTTCCTTGGAGGAGAGAGAGTGCAACGTTCCATTTTCCTTTTGGAGTGCGAGAGTGAGAAAAAGCAGTGTGCCTGTTTGCAAGGCCAGGAAAGAGCAGAGCCCCAGTCTTGCTGTTTATCTGCAATGCCTGCCAGGGCAAGTGAGGACCAGGAAGGCAATTCCTGCCTAGCACCTTCCTTGGAGGAGAGAGAGAGCAACGTTTCATTTTAGCGTTTTGGTGCTCACGAGGGAGACGAACTGCATTGGCTGTTTGCAAGGCTAGGGAAGAGCAGAGCCCCAGTCTTGCTGTTTATCTGCAATGACTGCCAGGGCAAGTGAGGACCAGCAAGACAATTCCTGCCTAGCACCTTTCTTGGAGGAGAGAGTGTGCAACGTTTCATTTTAGCATTTTGGCGCTCACGGGGGAGACGAACTGCATTGGCTGTTTGCAAGGCTAGGAAAGAGCAGAGCCCCAGTCTTGCTGTTTATCTGCAATGACTGCCAGGGCAAGTGAGGACCAGCAAGGCAATTCCTGCCTAGCACCATCCTTGGAGGAGAGAGAGGGCAACGTTTCATTTTGCTTTTTGGAGTGTGTGAGTGAGAAAAAGCAGAGTGCCTGTTTGCAAGGCTAGGAAAGAGCAGAGCCCCAGTCTTGCTGTTTATCTGCAATGACTGCCAGGGCAAGTGAGGACCAGCAAGACAATTCCTGCCTAGCACCTTCCTTGGAGGAGAGAGAGAGCAACGTTTCATTTTAGTGTTTTGGTGCTCACGAGGGAGACGAACTGCATTGGCTGTTTGCAAGGCTAGGAAAGAGCAGAGCCCCAGTCTTGCTGTTTATCTGCAATGACTGCCAGGGCAAGTGAGGACCAGCAAGGCAATTCCTGCCTAGCACCATCCTTGGAGGAGAGAGAGGGCAACGTTTCATTTTGCTTTTTGGAGTGTGTGAGTGAGAAAAAGCAGCGTGCCTGTTTGCAAGGCTAGGAAAGAGCAGAGCCCCAGTCTTGCTGTTTATCTGCAATGACTGCCAGGGCAAGTGAGGACCAGCAAGACAATTCCTGCCTAGCACCTTCCTTGGAGGAGAGAGAGAGCAACGTTTCATTTTAGTGTTTTGGTGCTCACGAGGGAGACGAACTGCATTGGCTGTTTGCAAGGCTAGGGAAGAGCAGAGCCCCAGTCTTGCTGTTTATCTGCAATGACTGCCAGGGCAAGTGAGGACCAGCAAGACAATTCCTGCCTAGCACCTCCTTGGAGGAGAGAGAGTGCAACGTTTCATTTTAGCATTTTGGCGCTCCGAGGGAGATAAAATGCATTGGCTGTTTGAAAGGCTAGGAAACAGGAGAGCCCCAGCCTTGCTGTTTATCTGCAATGACTGCCAGGGCAAGTGAGGACCAGCAAGACAATTCCTGCCTGGCACCTTCCTTGGAGGAGAGAGAGTGCAACGTTTCATTTTAGGACTTTGGCGCTCACGAGGGTGACAAACTGCATTGCTGTTTAAAGGCTAGGAAAGAGCAGAGCCCCAGTCTTGCTGTTTATCTGCAATGACTGCCAGGGCAAGTGAGGACCAGCAAGACAATTCCTGCCTAGCACCTCCTTGGAGGAGAGAGAGTGCAACGTTTCATTTTAGCATTTTGGCGCTCCGAGAGAGATAAAATGCATTGGCTGTTTGAAAGGCTAGGAAACAGGAGAGCCCCAGTCTTTCTGTTTGTCTGCAATGACTGCCAGGGCAAGTGAGGACCAGCAAGACAATTCCTGCCTAGCACCTTCCTTGGAGGAGAGAGAGTGCAACGTTTCATTTTAGCATTTTGGCGCTCACGAGGGAGACGAACTGCATTGCCTGTTTGCAAGGCTAGGAAAGAGCAGAGCCCCAGTCTTGGTGTTTATCTGCAATGACTGCCAGGGCAAGTGAGGACCAGCAAGACAATTCCTGCCTAGCACCTTCCTTGGAGGAGAGAGAGTGCAACGTTTCATTTTAGGACTTTGGCGCTCATGAGGGTGACAAACTGCATTGCTGTTTGCAAGGCTAGGAAAGAGCAGAGCCCCAGTCTTGCTGTTTATCTGCAATGACTGCCAGGGCAAGTGAGGACCAGCAAGACAATTCCTGCCTAGCACCATCCTTGGAGGAGAGAGAGGGCAACGTTTCATTTTAGCATTTTGGCGCTCACGGGGGAGACGAACTGCATTGGCTGTTTGCAAGGCTAGGAAAGAGCAGAGCCCCAGTCTTGCTGTTTATCTGCAATGACTGCCAGGGCAAGAGAGGACCAGCAAGACAATTCCTGCCTAGCACCTTCCTTGGAGGAGAGAGAGTGCAACGTTCCATTTTCCTTTTGGAGTGCGAGAGTGAGAAAAAGCAGTGTGCCTGTTTGCAAGGCCAGGAAAGAGCAGAGCCCCAGTCTTGCTGTTTATCTGCAATGCCTGCCAGGGCAAGTGAGGACCAGGAAGGCAATTCCTGCCTAGCACCTTCCTTGGAGGAGAGAGAGAGCAACGTTTCATTTTAGCGTTTTGGTGCTCACGAGGGAGACGAACTGCATTGGCTGTTTGCAAGGCTAGGGAAGAGCAGAGCCCCAGTCTTGCTGTTTATCTGCAATGACTGCCAGGGCAAGTGAGGACCAGCAAGACAATTCCTGCCTAGCACCTTTCTTGGAGGAGAGAGTGTGCAACGTTTCATTTTAGCATTTTGGCGCTCACGGGGGAGACGAACTGCATTGGCTGTTTGCAAGGCTAGGAAAGAGCAGAGCCCCAGTCTTGCTGTTTATCTGCAATGACTGCCAGGGCAAGTGAGGACCAGCAAGGCAATTCCTGCCTAGCACCATCCTTGGAGGAGAGAGAGGGCAACGTTTCATTTTGCTTTTTGGAGTGTGTGAGTGAGAAAAAGCAGAGTGCCTGTTTGCAAGGCTAGGAAAGAGCAGAGCCCCAGTCTTGCTGTTTATCTGCAATGACTGCCAGGGCAAGTGAGGACCAGCAAGACAATTCCTGCCTAGCACCTTCCTTGGAGGAGAGAGAGAGCAACGTTTCATTTTAGTGTTTTGGTGCTCACGAGGGAGACGAACTGCATTGGCTGTTTGCAAGGCTAGGAAAGAGCAGAGCCCCAGTCTTGCTGTTTATCTGCAATGACTGCCAGGGCAAGTGAGGACCAGCAAGGCAATTCCTGCCTAGCACCATCCTTGGAGGAGAGAGAGGGCAACGTTTCATTTTGCTTTTTGGAGTGTGTGAGTGAGAAAAAGCAGCGTGCCTGTTTGCAAGGCTAGGAAAGAGCAGAGCCCCAGTCTTGCTGTTTATCTGCAATGACTGCCAGGGCAAGTGAGGACCAGCAAGACAATTCCTGCCTAGCACCTTCCTTGGAGGAGAGAGAGAGCAACGTTTCATTTTAGTGTTTTGGTGCTCACGAGGGAGACGAACTGCATTGGCTGTTTGCAAGGCTAGGGAAGAGCAGAGCCCCAGTCTTGCTGTTTATCTGCAATGACTGCCAGGGCAAGTGAGGACCAGCAAGACAATTCCTGCCTAGCACCTCCTTGGAGGAGAGAGAGTGCAACGTTTCATTTTAGCATTTTGGCGCTCCGAGGGAGATAAAATGCATTGGCTGTTTGAAAGGCTAGGAAACAGGAGAGCCCCAGCCTTGCTGTTTATCTGCAATGACTGCCAGGGCAAGTGAGGACCAGCAAGACAATTCCTGCCTGGCACCTTCCTTGGAGGAGAGAGAGTGCAACGTTTCATTTTAGGACTTTGGCGCTCACGAGGGTGACAAACTGCATTGCTGTTTAAAGGCTAGGAAAGAGCAGAGCCCCAGTCTTGCTGTTTATCTGCAATGACTGCCAGGGCAAGTGAGGACCAGCAAGACAATTCCTGCCTAGCACCAATCTTGGAGGAGAGAGAATGCCACGTTTCTTTTTAACTGTTTGGCGCTCACGAGGGAGACGAACTGCATTGGCTGTTTGCAAGGCTAGGAAAGAGCAGAGCCCCAGTCTTGCTGTTTATCTGCAATGACTGCCAGGGCAAGTGAGGACCAGCAAGACAATTCCTGCCTAGCACCTTCCTTGGAGGAGAGAGAGTGCAACGTTTCATTTTAGCATTTTGGCGCTCCGAGAGAGATAAAATGCATTGGCTGTTTGAAAGGCTAGGAAACAGGAGAGCCCCAGTCTTTCTGTTTGTCTGCAATGACTGCCAGGGGAAGTGAGGACCAGCAAGACAATTCCTGCCTAGCACCTTCCTTGGAGGAGAGAGAGTGCAATGTTTCATTTTAGCATTTTTGCGCTCACGAGGGAGACGAACTGCATTGGCTGTTTGCAAGGCTAGGGAAGAGCAGAGCCCCAGTCTTGCTGTTTATCTGCAATGACTGCCAGGGCAAGTGAGGACCAGCAAGACAATTCCTGCCTAGCACCTCCTTGGAGGAGAGAGAGTGCAACGTTTCATTTTAGCATTTTGGCGCTCCGAGGGAGATAAAATGCATTGGCTGTTTGAAAGGCTAGGAAACAGGAGAGCCCCAGCCTTGCTGTTTATCTGCAATGACTGCCAGGGCAAGTGAGGACCAGCAAGACAATTCCTGCCTGGCACCTTCCTTGGAGGAGAGAGAGTGCAACGTTTCATTTTAGGACTTTGGCGCTCACGAGGGTGACAAACTGCATTGCTGTTTAAAGGCTAGGAAAGAGCAGAGCCCCAGTCTTGCTGTTTATCTGCAATGACTGCCAGGGCAAGTGAGGACCAGCAAGACAATTCCTGCCTAGCACCAATCTTGGAGGAGAGAGAATGCCACGTTTCTTTTTAACTGTTTGGCGCTCACGAGGGAGACGAACTGCATTGGCTGTTTGCAAGGCTAGGAAAGAGCAGAGCCCCAGTCTTGCTGTTTATCTGCAATGACTGCCAGGGCAAGTGAGGACCAGCAAGACAATTCCTGCCTAGCACCTTCCTTGGAGGAGAGAGAGTGCAACGTTTCATTTTAGCATTTTGGCGCTCCGAGAGAGATAAAATGCATTGGCTGTTTGAAAGGCTAGGAAACAGGAGAGCCCCAGTCTTTCTGTTTGTCTGCAATGACTGCCAGGGCAAGTGAGGACCAGCAAGACAATTCCTGCCTAGCACCTTCCTTGGAGGAGAGAGAGTGCAATGTTTCATTTTAGCATTTTTGCGCTCACGAGGGAGACGAACTGCTTTGGCTGTTTGCAAGGCTAGGAAAGAGCAGAGCCCCAGTCTTGCTGTTTATCTGCAATGACTGCCAGGGCAAGTGAGGACCAGCAAGACAATTCCTGCCTAGCACCTTCCTTGGAGGAGAGAGAGTGCAACGTTTCATTTTCCTTTTGGAGTGCGAGAGTGAGAAAAAGCAGTGTGCCTGTTTGCAGGGCCAGGAAAGAGCAGAGCCCCAGTCTTGCTGTTTATCTGCAATGACTGCCAGGGCAAGTGAGGACCAGGAAGGCAATTCCTGCCTAGCACCTTCCTTGGAGGAGAGAGAGTGCAACGTTTCATTTTAGCATTTTGGCGCTCCGAGAGAGATAAACTGCATTGGCTGTTTGCAAGGCTAGGAAAGAGCAGAGCCCCAGTCTTGCTCTTTATCTGCAATGACTGCCAGGGCAAGTGAGGACCAGCAAGACAATTCCTGCCTAGCAACTTTCTTGGAGGAGAGAGTGTGCAACGTTTCATTTTAGCATTTTGGCGCTCACGGGGGAGACGAACTGCATTGGCTGTTTGCAAGGCTAGGAAAGAGCAGAGCCCCAGTCTTGCTGTTTATCTGCAATGACTGCCAGGGCAAGTGAGGACCAGCAAGGCAATTCCTGCCTAGCACCATCCTTGGAGGAGAGAGAGGGCAACGTTTCATTTTGCTTTTTGGAGTGTGTGAGTGAGAAAAAGCAGCGTGCCTGTTTGCAAGGCTAGGAAAGAGCAGAGCCCCAGTCTTGCTGTTTATCTGCAATGACTGCCAGGGCAAGTGAGGACCAGCAAGACAATTCCTGCCTAGCACCTTCCTTGGAGGAGAGAGAGAACAACGTTTCATTTTAGTGTTTTGGTGCTCACGAGGGAGACGAACTGCATTGGCTGTTTGCAAGGCTAGGGAAGAGCAGAGCCCCAGTCTTGCTGTTTATCTGCAATGACTGCCAGGGCAAGTGAGGACCAGCAAGACAATTCCTGCCTAGCACCTCCTTGGAGGAGAGAGAGTGCAACGTTTCATTTTAGCATTTTGGCGCTCCGAGGGAGATAAAATGCATTGGCTGTTTGAAAGGCTAGGAAACAGGAGAGCCCCAGCCTTGCTGTTTATCTGCAATGACTGCCAGGGCAAGTGAGGACCAGCAAGACAATTCCTGCCTGGCACCTTCCTTGGAGGAGAGAGAGTGCAACGTTTCATTTTAGGACTTTGGCGCTCACGAGGGTGACAAACTGCATTGCTGTTTAAAGGCTAGGAAAGAGCAGAGCCCCAGTCTTGCTGTTTATCTGCAATGACTGCCAGGGCAAGTGAGGACCAGCAAGACAATTCCTGCCTAGCACCAATCTTGGAGGAGAGAGAATGCCACGTTTCTTTTTAAGTGTTTGGCGCTCACGAGGGAGACGAACTGCATTGGCTGTTTGCAAGGCTAGGAAAGAGCAGAGCCCCAGTCTTGCTGTTTATCTGCAATGACTGCCAGGGCAAGTGAGGACCAGCAAGACAATTCCTGCCTAGCACCTTCCTTGGAGGAGAGAGAGTGCAACGTTTCATTTTAGCATTTTGGCGCTCCGAGAGAGATAAAATGCATTGGCTGTTTGAAAGGCTAGGAAACAGGAGAGCCCCAGTCTTTCTGTTTGTCTGCAATGACTGCCAGGGGAAGTGAGGACCAGCAAGACAATTCCTGCCTAGCACCTTCCTTGGAGGAGAGAGAGTGCAATGTTTCATTTTAGCATTTTTGCGCTCACGAGGGAGACGAACTGCATTGGCTGTTTGCAAGGCTAGGGAAGAGCAGAGCCCCAGTCTTGCTGTTTATCTGCAATGACTGCCAGGGCAAGTGAGGACCAGCAAGACAATTCCTGCCTAGCACCTCCTTGGAGGAGAGAGAGTGCAACGTTTCATTTTAGCATTTTGGCGCTCCGAGGGAGATAAAATGCATTGGCTGTTTGAAAGGCTAGGAAACAGGAGAGCCCCAGCCTTGCTGTTTATCTGCAATGACTGCCAGGGCAAGTGAGGACCAGCAAGACAATTCCTGCCTGGCACCTTCCTTGGAGGAGAGAGAGTGCAACGTTTCATTTTAGGACTTTGGCGCTCACGAGGGTGACAAACTGCATTGCTGTTTAAAGGCTAGGAAAGAGCAGAGCCCCAGTCTTGCTGTTTATCTGCAATGACTGCCAGGGCAAGTGAGGACCAGCAAGACAATTCCTGCCTAGCACCAATCTTGGAGGAGAGAGAATGCCACGTTTCTTTTTAACTGTTTGGCGCTCACGAGGGAGACGAACTGCATTGGCTGTTTGCAAGGCTAGGAAAGAGCAGAGCCCCAGTCTTGCTGTTTATCTGCAATGACTGCCAGGGCAAGTGAGGACCAGCAAGACAATTCCTGCCTAGCACCTTCCTTGGAGGAGAGAGAGTGCAATGTTTCATTTTAGCATTTTTGCGCTCACGAGGGAGACGAACTGCATTGGCTGTTTGCAAGGCTAGGGAAGAGCAGAGCCCCAGTCTTGCTGTTTATCTGCAATGACTGCCAGGGCAAGTGAGGACCAGCAAGACAATTCCTGCCTAGCACCTCCTTGGAGGAGAGAGAGTGCAACGTTTCATTTTAGCATTTTGGCGCTCCGAGGGAGATAAAATGCATTGGCTGTTTGAAAGGCTAGGAAACAGGAGAGCCCCAGCCTTGCTGTTTATCTGCAATGACTGCCAGGGCAAGTGAGGACCAGCAAGACAATTCCTGCCTGGCACCTTCCTTGGAGGAGAGAGAGTGCAACGTTTCATTTTAGGACTTTGGCGCTCACGAGGGTGACAAACTGCATTGCTGTTTAAAGGCTAGGAAAGAGCAGAGCCCCAGTCTTGCTGTTTATCTGCAATGACTGCCAGGGCAAGTGA
Organism: Phaethon aethereus; assembly: GCF_964289735.1. Taxonomy (NCBI): domain Eukaryota; kingdom Metazoa; phylum Chordata; class Aves; order Phaethontiformes; family Phaethontidae; genus Phaethon; species Phaethon aethereus. The sequence continues at coordinate 213,336 of NW_028113784.1, read as the reverse complement.
GGACCAGCAAGACAATTCCTGCCTAGCACCAATCTTGGAGGAGAGAGAATGCCACGTTTCTTTTTAACTGTTTGGCGCTCACGAGGGAGACGAACTGCATTGGCTGTTTGCAAGGCTAGGAAAGAGCAGAGCCCCAGTCTTGCTGTTTATCTGCAATGACTGCCAGGGCAAGTGAGGACCAGCAAGACAATTCCTGCCTAGCACCTTCCTTGGAGGAGAGAGAGTGCAACGTTTCATTTTAGCATTTTGGCGCTCCGAGAGAGATAAAATGCATTGGCTGTTTGAAAGGCTAGGAAACAGGAGAGCCCCAGTCTTTCTGTTTGTCTGCAATGACTGCCAGGGGAAGTGAGGACCAGCAAGACAATTCCTGCCTAGCACCTTCCTTGGAGGAGAGAGAGTGCAATGTTTCATTTTAGCATTTTTGCGCTCACGAGGGAGACGAACTGCTTTGGCTGTTTGCAAGGCTAGGAAAGAGCAGAGCCCCAGTCTTGCTGTTTATCTGCAATGACTGCCAGGGCAAGTGAGGACCAGCAAGACAATTCCTGCCTAGCACCTTCCTTGGAGGAGAGAGAGTGCAACGTTTCATTTTCCTTTTGGAGTGCGAGAGTGAGAAAAAGCAGTGTGCCTGTTTGCAGGGCCAGGAAAGAGCAGAGCCCCAGTCTTGCTGTTTATCTGCAATGACTGCCAGGGCAAGTGAGGACCAGGAAGGCAATTCCTGCCTAGCACCTTCCTTGGAGGAGAGAGAGTGCAACGTTTCATTTTAGCATTTTGGCGCTCCGAGAGAGATAAACTGCATTGGCTGTTTGCAAGGCTAGGAAAGAGCAGAGCCCCAGTCTTGCTCTTTATCTGCAATGACTGCCAGGGCAAGTGAGGACCAGCAAGACAATTCCTGCCTAGCAACTTTCTTGGAGGAGAGAGTGTGCAACGTTTCATTTTAGCATTTTGGCGCTCACGGGGGAGACGAACTGCATTGGCTGTTTGCAAGGCTAGGAAAGAGCAGAGCCCCAGTCTTGCTGTTTATCTGCAATGACTGCCAGGGCAAGTGAGGACCAGCAAGGCAATTCCTGCCTAGCACCATCCTTGGAGGAGAGAGAGGGCAACGTTTCATTTTGCTTTTTGGAGTGTGTGAGTGAGAAAAAGCAGCGTGCCTGTTTGCAAGGCTAGGAAAGAGCAGAGCCCCAGTCTTGCTGTTTATCTGCAATGACTGCCAGGGCAAGTGAGGACCAGCAAGACAATTCCTGCCTAGCACCTTCCTTGGAGGAGAGAGAGAGCAACGTTTCATTTTAGTGTTTTGGTGCTCACGAGGGAGACGAACTGCATTGGCTGTTTGCAAGGCTAGGGAAGAGCAGAGCCCCAGTCTTGCTGTTTATCTGCAATGACTGCCAGGGCAAGTGAGGACCAGCAAGACAATTCCTGCCTAGCACCTCCTTGGAGGAGAGAGAGTGCAACGTTTCATTTTAGCATTTTGGCGCTCCGAGGGAGATAAAATGCATTGGCTGTTTGAAAGGCTAGGAAACAGGAGAGCCCCAGCCTTGCTGTTTATCTGCAATGACTGCCAGGGCAAGTGAGGACCAGCAAGACAATTCCTGCCTGGCACCTTCCTTGGAGGAGAGAGAGTGCAACGTTTCATTTTAGGACTTTGGCGCTCACGAGGGTGACAAACTGCATTGCTGTTTAAAGGCTAGGAAAGAGCAGAGCCCCAGTCTTGCTGTTTATCTGCAATGACTGCCAGGGCAAGTGAGGACCAGCAAGACAATTCCTGCCTAGCACCAATCTTGGAGGAGAGAGAATGCCACGTTTCTTTTTAACTGTTTGGCGCTCACGAGGGAGACGAACTGCATTGGCTGTTTGCAAGGCTAGGAAAGAGCAGAGCCCCAGTCTTGCTGTTTATCTGCAATGACTGCCAGGGCAAGTGAGGACCAGCAAGACAATTCCTGCCTAGCACCTTCCTTGGAGGAGAGAGAGTGCAACGTTTCATTTTAGCATTTTGGCGCTCCGAGAGAGATAAAATGCATTGGCTGTTTGAAAGGCTAGGAAACAGGAGAGCCCCAGTCTTTCTGTTTGTCTGCAATGACTGCCAGGGGAAGTGAGGACCAGCAAGACAATTCCTGCCTAGCACCTTCCTTGGAGGAGAGAGAGTGCAATGTTTCATTTTAGCATTTTTGCGCTCACGAGGGAGACGAACTGCTTTGGCTGTTTGCAAGGCTAGGAAAGAGCAGAGCCCCAGTCTTGCTGTTTATCTGCAATGACTGCCAGGGCAAGTGAGGACCAGCAAGACAATTCCTGCCTAGCACCTTCCTTGGAGGAGAGAGAGTGCAACGTTTCATTTTAGCATTTTTGCGCTCACGAGGGAGACGAACTGCATTGGCTGTTTGCAAGGCTAGGGAAGAGCAGAGCCCCAGTCTTGCTGTTTATCTGCAATGACTGCCAGGGCAAGTGAGGACCAGCAAGACAATTCCTGCCTAGCACCTCCTTGGAGGAGAGAGAGTGCAACGTTTCATTTTAGCATTTTGGCGCTCCGAGGGAGATAAAATGCATTGGCTGTTTGAAAGGCTAGGAAACAGGAGAGCCCCAGCCTTGCTGTTTATCTGCAATGACTGCCAGGGCAAGTGAGGACCAGCAAGACAATTCCTGCCTGGCACCTTCCTTGGAGGAGAGAGAGTGCAACGTTTCATTTTAGGACTTTGGCGCTCATGAGGGTGACAAACTGCATTGCTGTTTAAAGGCTAGGAAAGAGCAGAGCCCCAGTCTTGCTGTTTATCTGCAATGACTGCCAGGGCAAGTGAGGACCAGCAAGACAATTCCTGCCTAGCACCAATCTTGGAGGAGAGAGAATGCCACGTTTCTTTTTAACTGTTTGGCGCTCACGAGGGAGACGAACTGCATTGGCTGTTTGCAAGGCTAGGAAAGAGCAGAGCCCCAGTCTTGCTGTTTATCTGCAATGACTGCCAGGGCAAGTGAGGACCAGCAAGACAATTCCTGCCTAGCACCTTCCTTGGAGGAGAGAGAGTGCAACGTTTCATTTTAGCATTTTGGCGCTCCGAGAGAGATAAAATGCATTGGCTGTTTGAAAGGCTAGGAAACAGGAGAGCCCCAGTCTTTCTGTTTGTCTGCAATGACTGCCAGGGGAAGTGAGGACCAGCAAGACAATTCCTGCCTAGCACCTTCCTTGGAGGAGAGAGAGTGCAATGTTTCATTTTAGCATTTTTGCGCTCACGAGGGAGACGAACTGCTTTGGCTGTTTGCAAGGCTAGGAAAGAGCAGAGCCCCAGTCTTGCTGTTTATCTGCAATGACTGCCAGGGCAAGTGAGGACCAGCAAGACAATTCCTGCCTAGCACCTTCCTTGGAGGAGAGAGAGTGCAACGTTTCATTTTCCTTTTGGAGTGCGAGAGTGAGAAAAAGCAGTGTGCCTGTTTGCAGGGCCAGGAAAGAGCAGAGCCCCAGTCTTGCTGTTTATCTGCAATGACTGCCAGGGCAAGTGAGGACCAGGAAGGCAATTCCTGCCTAGCACCTTCCTTGGAGGAGAGAGAGTGCAACGTTTCATTTTAGCATTTTGGCGCTCCGAGAGAGATAAACTGCATTGGCTGTTTGCAAGGCTAGGAAAGAGCAGAGCCCCAGTCTTGCTCTTTATCTGCAATGACTGCCAGGGCAAGTGAGGACCAGCAAGACAATTCCTGCCTAGCAACTTTCTTGGAGGAGAGAGTGTGCAACGTTTCATTTTAGCATTTTGGCGCTCACGGGGGAGACGAACTGCATTGGCTGTTTGCAAGGCTAGGAAAGAGCAGAGCCCCAGTCTTGCTGTTTATCTGCAATGACTGCCAGGGCAAGTGAGGACCAGCAAGGCAATTCCTGCCTAGCACCATCCTTGGAGGAGAGAGAGGGCAACGTTTCATTTTGCTTTTTGGAGTGTGTGAGTGAGAAAAAGCAGCGTGCCTGTTTGCAAGGCTAGGAAAGAGCAGAGCCCCAGTCTTGCTGTTTATCTGCAATGACTGCCAGGGCAAGTGAGGACCAGCAAGACAATTCCTGCCTAGCACCTTCCTTGGAGGAGAGAGAGAGCAACGTTTCATTTTAGTGTTTTGGTGCTCACGAGGGAGACGAACTGCATTGGCTGTTTGCAAGGCTAGGGAAGAGCAGAGCCCAGTCTTGCTGTTTATCTGCAATGACTGCCAGGGCAAGTGAGGACCAGCAAGACAATTCCTGCCTAGCACCTCCTTGGAGGAGAGAGAGTGCAACGTTTCATTTTAGCATTTTGGCGCTCCGAGGGAGATAAAATGCATTGGCTGTTTGAAAGGCTAGGAAACAGGAGAGCCCCAGCCTTGCTGTTTATCTGCAATGACTGCCAGGGCAAGTGAGGACCAGCAAGACAATTCCTGCCTGGCACCTTCCTTGGAGGAGAGAGAGTGCAACGTTTCATTTTAGGACTTTGGCGCTCACGAGGGTGACAAACTGCATTGCTGTTTAAAGGCTAGGAAAGAGCAGAGCCCCAGTCTTGCTGTTTATCTGCAATGACTGCCAGGGCAAGTGAGGACCAGCAAGACAATTCCTGCCTAGCACCAATCTTGGAGGAGAGAGAATGCCACGTTTCTTTTTAACTGTTTGGCGCTCACGAGGGAGACGAACTGCATTGGCTGTTTGCAAGGCTAGGAAAGAGCAGAGCCCCAGTCTTGCTGTTTATCTGCAATGACTGCCAGGGCAAGTGAGGACCAGCAAGACAATTCCTGCCTAGCACCTTCCTTGGAGGAGAGAGAGTGCAACGTTTCATTTTAGCATTTTGGCGCTCCGAGAGAGATAAAATGCATTGGCTGTTTGAAAGGCTAGGAAACAGGAGAGCCCCAGTCTTTCTGTTTGTCTGCAATGACTGCCAGGGGAAGTGAGGACCAGCAAGACAATTCCTGCCTAGCACCTTCCTTGGAGGAGAGAGAGTGCAATGTTTCATTTTAGCATTTTTGCGCTCACGAGGGAGACGAACTGCATTGGCTGTTTGCAAGGCTAGGGAAGAGCAGAGCCCCAGTCTTGCTGTTTATCTGCAATGACTGCCAGGGCAAGTGAGGACCAGCAAGACAATTCCTGCCTAGCACCTCCTTGGAGGAGAGAGAGTGCAACGTTTCATTTTAGCATTTTGGCGCTCCGAGGGAGATAAAATGCATTGGCTGTTTGAAAGGCTAGGAAACAGGAGAGCCCCAGCCTTGCTGTTTATCTGCAATGACTGCCAGGGCAAGTGAGGACCAGCAAGACAATTCCTGCCTGGCACCTTCCTTGGAGGAGAGAGAGTGCAACGTTTCATTTTAGGACTTTGGCGCTCACGAGGGTGACAAACTGCATTGCTGTTTAAAGGCTAGGAAAGAGCAGAGCCCCAGTCTTGCTGTTTATCTGCAATGACTGCCAGGGCAAGTGAGGACCAGCAAGACAATTCCTGCCTAGCACCAATCTTGGAGGAGAGAGAATGCCACGTTTCTTTTTAACTGTTTGGCGCTCACGAGGGAGACGAACTGCATTGGCTGTTTGCAAGGCTAGGAAAGAGCAGAGCCCCAGTCTTGCTGTTTATCTGCAATGACTGCCAGGGCAAGTGAGGACCAGCAAGACAATTCCTGCCTAGCACCTTCCTTGGAGGAGAGAGAGTGCAACGTTTCATTTTAGCATTTTGGCGCTCCGAGAGAGATAAAATGCATTGGCTGTTTGAAAGGCTAGGAAACAGGAGAGCCCCAGTCTTTCTGTTTGTCTGCAATGACTGCCAGGGGAAGTGAGGACCAGCAAGACAATTCCTGCCTAGCACCTTCCTTGGAGGAGAGAGAGTGCAATGTTTCATTTTAGCATTTTTGCGCTCACGAGGGAGACGAACTGCTTTGGCTGTTTGCAAGGCTAGGAAAGAGCAGAGCCCCAGTCTTGCTGTTTATCTGCAATGACTGCCAGGGCAAGTGAGGACCAGCAAGACAATTCCTGCCTAGCACCTTCCTTGGAGGAGAGAGAGTGCAACGTTTCATTTTCCTTTTGGAGTGCGAGAGTGAGAAAAAGCAGTGTGCCTGTTTGCAGGGCCAGGAAAGAGCAGAGCCCCAGTCTTGCTGTTTATCTGCAATGACTGCCAGGGCAAGTGAGGACCAGGAAGGCAATTCCTGCCTAGCACCTTCCTTGGAGGAGAGAGAGTGCAACGTTTCATTTTAGCATTTTGGCGCTCCGAGAGAGATAAACTGCATTGGCTGTTTGCAAGGCTAGGAAAGAGCAGAGCCCCAGTCTTGCTCTTTATCTGCAATGACTGCCAGGGCAAGTGAGGACCAGCAAGACAATTCCTGCCTAGCAACTTTCTTGGAGGAGAGAGTGTGCAACGTTTCATTTTAGCATTTTGGCGCTCACGGGGGAGACGAACTGCATTGGCTGTTTGCAAGGCTAGGAAAGAGCAGAGCCCCAGTCTTGCTGTTTATCTGCAATGACTGCCAGGGCAAGTGAGGACCAGCAAGGCAATTCCTGCCTAGCACCATCCTTGGAGGAGAGAGAGGGCAACGTTTCATTTTGCTTTTTGGAGTGCGAGAGTGAGAAAAAGCAGCGTGCCTGTTTGCAAGGCTAGGAAAGAGCAGAGCCCCAGCCTTGCTGTTTATCTGCAATGACTGCCAGGGCAAGTGAGGACCAACAAGACAATTCCTGCCTAGCACCATCCTTGGAGGAGAGAGAGAGCAACGTTTCATTTTAGCGTTTTGGTGCTCACGAGGGAGACGAACTGCATTGGCTGTTTGCAAGGCTAGGGAAGAGCAGAGCCCCAGTCTTGCTGTTTATCTGCAATGACTGCCAGGGCAAGTGAGGACCAGCAAGACAATTCCTGCCTAGCACCTCCTTGGAGGAGAGAGAGTGCAACGTTTCATTTTAGCATTTTGGCGCTCCGAGGGAGATAAAATGCATTGGCTGTTTGAAAGGCTAGGAAACAGGAGAGCCCCAGCCTTGCTGTTTATCTGCAATGACTGCCAGGGCAAGTGAGGACCAGCAAGACAATTCCTGCCTAGCACCATCCTTGGAGGAGAGAGAGTGCAACGTTTCATTTTAGGACTTTGGCGCTCATGAGGGTGACAAACTGCATTGCTGTTTGCAAGTCTAGGAAAGAGCAGAGCCCCAGTCTTGCTCTTTATCTGCAATGACTGCCAGGGCAAGTGAGGACCAGCAAGACAATTCCTGCCTAGCACCTTCCTTGGAGGAGAGAGAGTGCAACGTTTCATTTTAGCATTTTGGCGCTCACGAGGGTGACAAACTGCATTGCTGTTACAAGGCTAGGAAAGAGCAGAGCCCCAGTCTTGCTCTTTATCTGCAATGACTGCCAGGGCAAGTGAGGACCAGCAAGACAATTCCTGCCTAGCACCTTCCTTGGAGGAGAGAGAGTGCAACGTTTCATTTTAGCATTTTGGCGCTCCGAGAGAGATAAAATGCATTGGCTGTTTGAAAGGCTAGGAAACAGGAGAGCCCCAGTCTTTCTGTTTGTCTGCAATGACTGCCAGGGGAAGTGAGGACCAGCAAGACAATTCCTGCCTAGCACCTTCCTTGGAGGAGAGAGAGTGCAACGTTTCATTTTAGCATTTTGGCGCTCACGAGGGAGACGAACTGCATTGCCTGTTTGCAAGGCTAGGAAAGAGCAGAGCCCCAGTCTTGCTGTTTATCTGCAATGACTGCCAGGGCAAGTGATACCAGCAAGACAATTCCTGCCTAGAACCTTCCTTGGAGGAGAGAGAGTGCAACGTTTCATTTTAGGACTTTGGCGCTCATGAGGGTGACAAACTGCATTGCTGTTTGCAAGGCTAGGAAAGAGCAGAGCCCCAGTCTTGCTGTTTATCTGCAATGACTGCCAGGGCAAGTGAGGACCAGCAAGACAATTCCTGCCTAGCACCATCCTTGGAGGAGAGAGAGGGCAACGTTTCATTTTAGCGTTTTGGCGCTCACGGGGGAGACGAACTGCATTGGCTGTTTGCAAGGCTAGGAAAGAGCAGAGCCCCAGTCTTGCTGTTTATCTGCAATGACTGCCAGGGCAAGAGAGGACCAGCAAGACAATTCCTGCCTAGCACCTTCCTTGGAGGAGAGAGAGTGCAACGTTCCATTTTCCTTTTGGAGTGCGAGAGTGAGAAAAAGCAGTGTGCCTGTTTGCAAGGCCAGGAAAGAGCAGAGCCCCAGTCTTGCTGTTTATCTGCAATGCCTGCCAGGGCAAGTGAGGACCAGGAAGGCAATTCCTGCCTAGCACCTTCCTTGGAGGAGAGAGAGTGCAACGTTTCATTTTAGCATTTTGGCGCTCCGAGAGAGATAAACTGCATTGGCTGTTTGCAAGGCTAGGAAAGAGCAGAGCCCCAGTCTTGCTCTTTATCTGCAATGACTGCCAGGGCAAGTGAGGACCAGCAAGACAATTCCTGCCTAGCACCTTTCTTGGAGGAGAGAGAGTGGAACGTTTCATTTTAGCATTTTGGCGCTCACGGGGGAGACGAACTGCATTGGCTGTTTGCAAGGCTAGGAAAGAGCAGAGCCCCAGTCTTGCTGTTTATCTGCAATGACTGCCAGGGCAAGTGAGGACCAGCAAGGCAATTCCTGCCTAGCACCATCCTTGGAGGAGAGAGAGGGCAACGTTTCATTTTGCTTTTTGGAGTGTGTGAGTGAGAAAAAGCAGAGTGCCTGTTTGCAAGGCTAGGAAAGAGCAGAGCCCCAGTCTTGCTGTTTATCTGCAATGACTGCCAGGGCAAGTGAGGACCAGCAAGACAATTCCTGCCTAGCACCTTCCTTGGAGGAGAGAGAGTGCAACGTTTCATTTTGATTTTTGGAGTGCGAGAGTGAGAAAAAGCAGCGTGCCTGTTTGCAAGGCTAGGAAAGAGCAGAGCCCCAGCCTTGCTGTTTATCTGCAATGACGGCCAGGGCAAGTGAGGACCAGCAAGACAATTCCTGCCTAACACCATCCTTGGAGGAGAGAGAGAGCAACGTTTCATTTTAGCATTTTGGCTCTCACGAGGGAGACGAACTGCATTGCCTGTTTGCAAGGCTAGGAAAGAGCAGAGCCCCAGTCTTGCTGTTTATCTGCAATGACTGCCAGGGCAAGTGAGGACCAGCAAGACAATTCCTGCCTAGCACCTTCCTTGGAGGAGAGAGAGTGCAACGTTTCATTTTAGGACTTTGGCGCTCCGAGGGAGACAAACTGCATTGCTGTTTGCAAGGCTAGGAAAGAGCAGAGCCCCAGTCTTGCTGTTTATCTGCAATGACTGCCAGGGCAAGTGAGGACCAGCAAGGCAATTCCTACCTAACACCATCCTTGGAGGAGAGAGAGGGCAATTTTCATTTTGCTTTTTGGTGTGTGAGTGAGAAAAAGCAGCGTGCCTGTTTGCAAGGCTAGGAAAGAGCAGAGCCCCAGCCTTGCTGTTTATCTGCAATGACTGCCAGGGCAATTGAGGACCAGCAAGACAATTCCTGCCTAGCACCTTCCTTGGAGGAGAGAGAGTGCAACGTTTCATTTTAGCGTTTTGGTGCTCACGAGGGAGACGAACTGCATTGGCTGTTTGCAAGGCTAGGGAAGAGCAGAGCCCCAGTCTTGCTGTTTATCTGCAATGACTGCCAGGGCAAGTGAGGACCAGCAAGACAATTCCTGCCTAGCACCTCCTTGGAGGAGAGAGAGTGCAACGTTTCATTTTAGCATTTTGGCGCTCCGAGGGAGATAAAATGCATTGGCTGTTTGAAAGGCTAGGAAACAGGAGAGCCCCAGCCTTGCTGTTTATCTGCAATGACTGCCAGGGCAAGTGAGGACCAGCAAGACAATTCCTGCCTAGCACCATCCTTGGAGGAGAGAGAGTGCAACGTTTCATTTTAGGACTTTGGCGCTCATGAGGGTGACAAACTGCATTGCTGTTTGCAAGTCTAGGAAAGAGCAGAGCCCCAGTCTTGCTCTTTATCTGCAATGACTGCCAGGGCAAGTGAGGACCAGCAAGACAATTCCTGCCTAGCACCTTCCTTGGAGGAGAGAGAGTGCAACGTTTCATTTTAGCATTTTGGCGCTCACGAGGGTGACAAACTGCATTGCTGTTACAAGGCTAGGAAAGAGCAGAGCCCCAGTCTTGCTCTTTATCTGCAATGACTGCCAGGGCAAGTGAGGACCAGCAAGACAATTCCTGCCTAGCACCTTCCTTGGAGGAGAGAGAGTGCAACGTTTCATTTTAGCATTTTGGCGCTCCGAGAGAGATAAAATGCATTGGCTGTTTGAAAGGCTAGGAAACAGGAGAGCCCCAGTCTTTCTGTTTGTCTGCAATGACTGCCAGGGGAAGTGAGGACCAGCAAGACAATTCCTGCCTAGCACCTTCCTTGGAGGAGAGAGAGTGCAACGTTTCATTTTAGCATTTTGGCGCTCACGAGGGAGACGAACTGCATTGCCTGTTTGCAAGGCTAGGAAAGAGCAGAGCCCCAGTCTTGCTGTTTATCTGCAATGACTGCCAGGGCAAGTGATACCAGCAAGACAATTCCTGCCTAGAACCTTCCTTGGAGGAGAGAGAGTGCAACGTTTCATTTTAGGACTTTGGCGCTCATGAGGGTGACAAACTGCATTGCTGTTTGCAAGGCTAGGAAAGAGCAGAGCCCCAGTCTTGCTGTTTATCTGCAATGACTGCCAGGGCAAGTGAGGACCAGCAAGACAATTCCTGCCTAGCACCATCCTTGGAGGAGAGAGAGGGCAACGTTTCATTTTAGCGTTTTGGCGCTCACGGGGGAGACGAACTGCATTGGCTGTTTGCAAGGCTAGGAAAGAGCAGAGCCCCAGTCTTGCTGTTTATCTGCAATGACTGCCAGGGCAAGAGAGGACCAGCAAGACAATTCCTGCCTAGCACCTTCCTTGGAGGAGAGAGAGTGCAACGTTCCATTTTCCTTTTGGAGTGCGAGAGTGAGAAAAAGCAGTGTGCCTGTTTGCAAGGCCAGGAAAGAGCAGAGCCCCAGTCTTGCTGTTTATCTGCAATGCCTGCCAGGGCAAGTGAGGACCAGGAAGGCAATTCCTGCCTAGCACCTTCCTTGGAGGAGAGAGAGTGCAACGTTTCATTTTAGCATTTTGGCGCTCCGAGAGAGATAAACTGCATTGGCTGTTTGCAAGGCTAGGAAAGAGCAGAGCCCCAGTCTTGCTCTTTATCTGCAATGACTGCCAGGGCAAGTGAGGACCAGCAAGAGAATTCCTGCCTAGCACCTTTCTTGGAGGAGAGAGAGTGGAACGTTTCATTTTAGCATTTTGGCGCTCACGGGGGAGACGAACTGCATTGGCTGTTTGCAAGGCTAGGAAAGAGCAGAGCCCCAGTCTTGCTGTTTATCTGCAATGACTGCCAGGGCAAGTGAGGACCAGCAAGGCAATTCCTGCCTAGCACCATCCTTGGAGGAGAGAGAGGGCAACGTTTCATTTTGCTTTTTGGAGTGTGTGAGTGAGAAAAAGCAGAGTGCCTGTTTGCAAGGCTAGGAAAGAGCAGAGCCCCAGTCTTGCTGTTTATCTGCAATGACTGCCAGGGCAAGTGAGGACCAGCAAGACAATTCCTGCCTAGCACCTTCCTTGGAGGAGAGAGAGTGCAACGTTTCATTTTGATTTTTGGAGTGCGAGAGTGAGAAAAAGCAGCGTGCCTGTTTGCAAGGCTAGGAAAGAGCAGAGCCCCAGCCTTGCTGTTTATCTGCAATGACGGCCAGGGCAAGTGAGGACCAGCAAGACAATTCCTGCCTAACACCATCCTTGGAGGAGAGAGAGAGCAACGTTTCATTTTAGCATTTTGGCTCTCACGAGGGAGACGAACTGCATTGCCTGTTTGCAAGGCTAGGAAAGAGCAGAGCCCCAGTCTTGCTGTTTATCTGCAATGACTGCCAGGGCAAGTGAGGACCAGCAAGACAATTCCTGCCTAGCACCTTCCTTGGAGGAGAGAGAGTGCAACGTTTCATTTTAGGACTTTGGCGCTCCGAGGGAGACAAACTGCATTGCTGTTTGCAAGGCTAGGAAAGAGCAGAGCCCCAGTCTTGCTGTTTATCTGCAATGACTGCCAGGGCAAGTGAGGACCAGCAAGGCAATTCCTACCTAACACCATCCTTGGAGGAGAGAGAGGGCAATTTTCATTTTGCTTTTTGGTGTGTGAGTGAGAAAAAGCAGCGTGCCTGTTTGCAAGGCTAGGAAAGAGCAGAGCCCCAGTCTTGCTGTTTGTCTGCAATGAGTGCCAGGGCAATTGAGGACCAGCAAGACAATTCCTGCCTAGCACCTTCCTTGGAGGAGAGAGAGTGCAACGTTTCATTTTAGCATTTTGGCGCTCACGAGGGAGACGAACTGCATTGGCTGTTTGCAAGGCTAGGAAAGAGCAGAGCCCCAGTCTTGCTGTTTATCTGCAATGACTGCCAGGGCAAGTGAGGACCAGCAAGACAATTCCTGCCTAGCACCTTCCTTGGAGGAGAGAGAGTGCAACGTTTCATTTTGTTTTTTGGAGTGCGAGAGTGAGAAAAAGCAGCGTGCCTGTTTGCAAGGCTAGGAAAGAGCAGAGCCCCAGCCTTGCTGTTTATCTGCAATGACTGCCAGGGCAAGTGAGGACCAGCAAGACAATTCCTGCCTAGCACCATCCTTGGAGGAGAGAGAGAGCAACGTTTCATTTTAGCGTTTTGGTGCTCACGAGGGAGACGAACTGCATTGGCTGTTTGCAAGGCTAGGGAAGAGCAGAGCCCCAGTCTTGCTGTTTATCTGCAATGACTGCCAGGGCAAGTGAGGACCAGCAAGACAATTCCTGCCTAGCACCTCCTTGGAGGAGAGAGAGTGCAACGTTTCATTTTAGGATTTTGGCGCTCCGAGAGAGATAAAATGCATTGGCTGTTTGAAAGGCTAGGAAACAGGAGAGCCCCAGTCTTTCTGTTTGTCTGCAATGACTGCCAGGGGAAGTGAGGACCAGCAAGACAATTCCTGCCTAGCACCTTCCTTGGAGGAGAGAGAGTGCAACGTTTCATTTTAGCATTTTGGCGCTCACGAGGGAGATGAACTGCATTGCCTGTTTGCAAGGCTAGGAAAGAGCAGAGCCCCAGTCTTGCTGTTTATCTGCAATGACTGCCAGGGCAAGTGAGGACCAGCAAGACAATTCCTGCCTAGCACCTTCCTTGGAGGAGAGAGAGTGCAACGTTTCATTTTAGCATTTTGGCGCTCCGAGAGAGATAAACTGCATTGGCTGTTTTCAAGGCTAGGAAAGAGCAGAGCCCCAGTCTTGCTGTTTATCTGCAATGACTGCCAGGGCAAGTGAGGACCAGCAAGGCAATTCCTGCCTAGCACCATCCTTGGAGGAGAGAGAGTGCAACGTTTCATTTTGATTTTTGGAGTGCGAGAGTGAGAAGAAGCAGCGTGCCTGTTTGCAAGGCTAGGAAAGAGCAGAGCCCCAGCCTTGCTGTTTATCTGCAATGACTGCCAGGGCAAGTGAGGACCAACAAGACAATTCCTGCCTAGCACCATCCTTGGAGGAGAGAGAGAGCAACGTTTCATTTTAGCGTTTTGGTGCTCACGAGGGAGACGAACTGCATTGGCTGTTTGCAAGGCTAGGGAAGAGCAGAGCCCCAGTCTTGCTGTTTATCTGCAATGACTGCCAGGGCAAGTGAGGACCAGCAAGACAATTCCTGCCTAGCACCTCCTTGGAGGAGAGAGAGTGCAACGTTTCATTTTAGCATTTTGGCGCTCCGAGGGAGATAAAATGCATTGGCTGTTTGAAAGGCTAGGAAACAGGAGAGCCCCAGCCTTGCTGTTTATCTGCAATGACTGCCAGGGCAAGTGAGGACCAGCAAGACAATTCCTGCCTAGCACCATCCTTGGAGGAGAGAGAGGGCAACGTTTCATTTTGCTTTTTGGAGTGCGAGAGTGAGAAAAAGCAGCGTGCCTGTTTGCAAGGCTAGGAAAGAGCAGAGCCCCAGCCTTGCTGTTTATCTGCAATGACTGCCAGGGCAAGTGAGGACCAGCAAGACAATTCCTGCCTAGCACCATCCTTGGAGGAGAGAGAGAGCAACGTTTCATTTTAGCGTTTTGGTGCTCACGAGGGAGACGAACTGCATTGGCTGTGTGCAAGGCTAGGGAAGAGCAGAGCCCCAGTCTTGCTGTTTATCTGCAATGACTGCCAGGGCAAGTGAGGACCAGCAAGACAATTCCTGCCTAGCACCTCCTTGGAGGAGAGAGAGTGCAACGTTTCATTTTAGCATTTTGGCGCTCCGAGGGAGATAAAATGCATTGGCTGTTTGAAAGGCTAGGAAACAGGAGAGCCCCAGCCTTGCTGTTTATCTGCAATGACTGCCAGGGCAAGTGAGGACCAGCAAGACAATTCCTGCCTAGCACCTTCCTTGGAGGAGAGAGAGTGCAACGTTTCATTTTAGGACTTTGGCGCTCATGAGGGTGACAAACTGCATTGCTGTTTGCAAGGCTAGGAAAGAGCAGAGCCCCAGTCTTGCTCTTTATCTGCAATGACTGCCAGGGCAAGTGAGGACCAGCAAGACAATTCCTGCCTAGCACCTTCCTTGGAGGAGAGAGAGTGCAACGTTTCATTTTAGCATTTTGGCGCTCACGAGGGTGACAAACTGCATTGCTGTTACAAGGCTAGGAAAGAGCAGAGCCCCAGTCTTGCTCTTTATCTGCAATGACTGCCAGGGCAAGTGAGGACCAGCAAGACAATTCCTGCCTAGCACCTTCCTTGGAGGAGAGAGAGTGCAACGTTTCATTTTAGCATTTTGGCGCTCCGAGAGAGATAAAATGCATTGGCTGTTTGAAAGGCTAGGAAACAGGAGAGCCCCAGTCTTTCTGTTTGTCTGCAATGACTGCCAGGGGAAGTGAGGACCAGCAAGACAATTCCTGCCTAGCACCTTCCTTGGAGGAGAGAGAGTGCAACGTTTCATTTTAGCATTTTGGCGCTCACGAGGGAGACGAACTGCATTGCCTGTTTGCAAGGCTAGGAAAGAGCAGAGCCCCAGTCTTGCTGTTTATCTGCAATGACTGCCAGGGCAAGTGAGGACCAGCAAGACAATTCCTGCCTAGAACCTTCCTTGGAGGAGAGAGAGTGCAACGTTTCATTTTAGGACTTTGGCGCTCATGAGGGTGACAAACTGCATTGCTGTTTGCAAGGCTAGGAAAGAGCAGAGCCCCAGCCTTGCTGTTTATCTGCAATGACTGCCAGGGCAAGTGAGGACCAGCAAGACAATTCCTGCCTAGCACCATCCTTGGAGGAGAGAGAGGGCAACGTTTCATTTTAGCATTTTGGCGCTCCGAGAGAGATAAACTGCATTGGCTGTTTGCAAGGCTAGGAAAGAGCAGAGCCCCAGTCTTGCTCTTTATCTGCAATGACTGCCAGGGCAAGTGAGGACCAGCAAGACAATTCCTGCCTAGCACCTTTCTTGGAGGAGAGAGAGTGGAACGTTTCATTTTAGCATTTTGGCGCTCACGGGGGAGACGAACTGCATTGGCTGTTTGCAAGGCTAGGAAAGAGCAGAGCCCCAGTCTTGCTGTTTATCTGCAATGACTGCCAGGGCAAGTGAGGACCAGCAAGGCAATTCCTGCCTAGCACCATCCTTGGAGGAGAGAGAGGGCAACGTTTCATTTTGCTTTTTGGAGTGTGTGAGTGAGAAAAAGCAGAGTGCCTGTTTGCAAGGCTAGGAAAGAGCAGAGCCCCAGTCTTGCTGTTTATCTGCAATGACTGCCAGGGCAAGTGAGGACCAGCAAGACAATTCCTGCCTAGCACCTTCCTTGGAGGAGAGAGAGTGCAACGTTTCATTTTGATTTTTGGAGTGCGAGAGTGAGAAAAAGCAGCGTGCCTGTTTGCAAGGCTAGGAAAGAGCAGAGCCCCAGCCTTGCTGTTTATCTGCAATGACTGCCAGGGCAAGTGAGGACCAGCAAGACAATTCCTGCCTAGCACCATCCTTGGAGGAGAGAGAGAGCAACGTTTCATTTTAGCATTTTGGTGCTCACGAGGGAGACGAACTGCATTGGCTGTGTGCAAGGCTAGGGAAGAGCAGAGCCCCAGTCTTGCTGTTTATCTGCAATGACTGCCAGGGCAAGTGAGGACCAGCAAGACAATTCCTGCCTACCACCTCCTTGGAGGAGAGAGAGTGCAACGTTTCATTTTAGCATTTTGGCGCTCCGAGAGAGATAAAATGCATTGGCTGTTTGAAAGGCTAGGAAACAGGAGAGCCCCAGCCTTGCTGTTTATCTGCAATGACGGCCAGGGCAAGTGAGGACCAGCAAGACAATTCCTGCCTAACACCATCCTTGGAGGAGAGAGAGAGCAACGTTTCATTTTAGCATTTTGGCTCTCACGAGGGAGACGAACTGCATTGCCTGTTTGCAAGGCTAGGAAAGAGCAGAGCCCCAGTCTTGCTGTTTATCTGCAATGACTGCCAGGGCAAGTGAGGACCAGCAAGACAATTCCTGCCTAGCACCTTCCTTGGAGGAGAGAGAGTGCAACGTTTCATTTTAGGACTTTGGCGCTCCGAGGGAGACAAACTGCATTGCTGTTTGCAAGGCTAGGAAAGAGCAGAGCCCCAGTCTTGCTGTTTATCTGCAATGACTGCCAGGGCAAGTGAGGACCAGCAAGACAATTCCTGCCTAGCACCTTCCTTGGAGGAGTGAGAGTGCAACGTTTCATTTTAGCATTTTGGCGCTCACGAGGGTGACAAACTGCATTGCTGTTTGCAAGGCTAGGAAAGAGCAGAGCCTCAGTCTTGCTGTTTATCTGCAATGACTGCCAGGGCAAGTGAGGACCAGCAAGGCAATTCCTACCTAACACCATCCTTGGAGGAGAGAGAGGGCAATTTTCATTTTGCTTTTTGGTGTGTGAGTGCGAAAAAGCAGCGTGCCTGTTTGCAAGGCTAGGAAAGAGCAGAGCCCCAGTCTTGCTGTTTGTCTGCAATGACTGCCAGGGCAAGTGAGGACCAGCAAGACAATTCCTGCCTAGCACCAATCTTGGAGGAGAGAGAATGCCACGTTTCTTTTTAACTGTTTGGCGCTCACGAGGGAGACGAACTGCATTGGCTGTTTGCAAGGCTAGGAAAGAGCAGAGCCCCAGTCTTGCTGTTTATCTGCAATGACTGCCAGGGCAAGTGAGGACCAGCAAGACAATTCCTGCCTAGCACCTTCCTTGGAGGAGAGAGAGTGCAACGTTTCATTTTAGCATTTTGGCGCTCACGAGGGAGACGAACTGCATTGGCTGTTTGCAAGGCTAGGAAAGAGCAGAGCCCCAGTCTTGCTGTTTATCTGCAATGACTGCCAGGGCAAGTGAGGACCAGCAAGACAATTCCTGCCTAGCACCTTCCTTGGAGGAGAGAGAGTGCAACGTTTCATTTTGTTTTTTGGAGTGCGAGAGTGAGAAAAAGCAGCGTGCCTGTTTGCAAGGCTAGGAAAGAGCAGAGCCCCAGCCTTGCTGTTTATCTGCAATGACTGCCAGGGCAAGTGAGGACCAGCAAGACAATTCCTGCCTAGCACCATCCTTGGAGGAGAGAGAGAGCAACGTTTCATTTTAGCGTTTTGGTGCTCACGAGGGAGACGAACTGCATTGGCTGTTTGCAAGGCTAGGGAAGAGCAGAGCCCCAGTCTTGCTGTTTATCTGCAATGACTGCCAGGGCAAGTGAGGACCAGCAAGACAATTCCTGCCTAGCACCTCCTTGGAGGAGAGAGAGTGTAACGTTTCATTTTAGGATTTTGGCGCTCCGAGAGAGATAAAATGCATTGGCTGTTTGAAAGGCTAGGAAACAGGAGAGCCCCAGTCTTTCTGTTTGTCTGCAATGACTGCCAGGGGAAGTGAGGACCAGCAAGACAATTCCTGCCTAGCACCTTCCTTGGAGGAGAGAGAGTGCAACGTTTCATTTTAGCATTTTGGCGCTCACGAGGGAGACGAACTGCATTGCCTGTTTGCAAGGCTAGGAAAGAGCAGAGCCCCAGTCTTGCTGTTTATCTGCAATGACTGCCAGGGCAAGTGAGGACCAGCAAGACAATTCCTGCCTAGCACCTTCCTTGGAGGAGAGAGAGTGCAACGTTTCATTTTAGCATTTTGGCGCTCACGAGGGTGACAAACTGCATTGCTGTTACAAGGCTAGGAAAGAGCAGAGCCCCAGTCTTGCTCTTTATCTGCAATGACTGCCAGGGGAAGTGAGGACCAGCAAGACAATTCCTGCCTAGCACCTTACTTGGAGGAGAGAGAGTGCAACGTTTCATTTTAGCATTTTGGCGCTCACGAGGGAGACGAACTGCATTGCCTGTTTGCAAGGCTAGGAAAGAGCAGAGCCCCAGTCTTGCTGTTTATCTGCAATGACTGCCAGGGCAAGTGAGGACCAGCAAGACAATTCCTGCCTAGCACCTTCCTTGGAGGAGAGAGAGTGCAACGTTTCATTTTAGGACTTTGGCGCTCATGAGGGTGACAAACTGCATTGCTGTTTGCAAGGCTAGGAAAGAGCAGAGCCCCAGTCTTGCTCTTTATCTGCAATGACTGCCAGGGCAAGTGAGGACCAGCAAGACAATTCCTGCCTAGCACCATCCTTGGAGGAGAGAGAGGGCAACGTTTCATTTTAGCATTTTGGCGCTCACGGGGGAGACGAACTGCATTGGCTGTTTGCAAGGCTAGGAAAGAGCAGAGCCCCAGTCTTGCTGTTTATCTGCAATGACTGCCAGGGCAAGAGAGGACCAGCAAGACAATTCCTGCCTAGCACCTTCCTTGGAGGAGAGAGAGTGCAACGTTCCATTTTCCTTTTGGAGTGCGAGAGTGAGAAAAAGCAGTGTGCCTGTTTGCAAGGCCAGGAAAGAGCAGAGCCCCAGTCTTGCTGTTTATCTGCAATGCCTGCCAGGGCAAGTGAGGACCAGGAAGGCAATTCCTGCCTAGCACCTTCCTTGGAGTAGAGAGAGTGCAACGTTTCATTTTAGCATTTTGGCGCTCCGAGAGAGATAAACTGCATTGGCTGTTTGCAAGGCTAGGAAAGAGCAGAGCCCCAGTCTTGCTCTTTATCTGCAATGACTGCCAGGGCAAGTGAGGACCAGCAAGACAATTCCTGCCTAGCACCTTCCTTGGAGTAGAGAGAGTGCAACGTTTCATTTTAGCATTTTGGCGCTCCGAGAGAGATAAACTGCATTGGCTGTTTGCAAGGCTAGGAAAGAGCAGAGCCCCAGTCTTGCTCTTTATCTGCAATGACTGCCAGGGCAAGTGAGGACCAGCAAGGCAATTCCTGCCTAGCACCATCCTTGGAGGAGAGAGAGGGCAACGTTTCATTATGCTTTTTGGAGTGTGTGAGTGAGAAAAAGCAGAGTGCCTGTTTGCAAGGCTAGGAAAGAGCAGAGCCCCAGTCTTGCTGTTTATCTGCAATGACCGCCAGGGCAAGTGAGGACCAGCAAGACAATTCCTGCCTAGCACCTTCCTTGGAGGAGAGAGAGTGCAACGTTTCATTTTGATTCTTGGAGTGCGAGAGTGAGAAAAAGCAGCGTGCCTGTTTGCAAGGCTAGGAAAGAGCAGAGCCCCAGCCTTGCTGTTTATCTGCAATGACTGCCAGGGCAAGTGAGGACCAGCAAGACAATTCCTGCCTAGCACCATCCTTGGAGGAGAGAGAGCGCAACGTTTCATTTTAGCATTTTGGTGCTCACGAGGGAGACGAACTGCATTGGCTGTTTGCAAGGCTAGGGAAGAGCAGAGCCCCAGTCTTGCTGTTTATCTGCAATGACTGCCAGGGCAAGTGAGGACCAGCAAGACAATTCCTGCCTAGCACCTCCTTGGAGGAGAGAGAGTGCAACGTTTCATTTTAGCATTTTGGCGCTCCAAGAGAGATAAAATGCATTGGCTGTTTGAAAGGCTAGGAAACAGGAGAGCCCCAGCCTTGCTGTTTATCTGCAATGACTGCCAGGGCAAGTGAGGACCAGCAAGACAATTCCTGCCTAACACCATCCTTGGAGGAGAGAGAGAGCAACGTTTCATTTTAGCATTTTGGCTCTCACGAGGGAGACGAACTGCATTGCCTGTTTGCAAGGCTAGGAAAGAGCAGAGCCCCAGTCTTGCTGTTTATCTGCAATGACTGCCAGGGCAAGTGAGGACCAGCAAGACAATTCCTGCCTAGCACCTTCCTTGGAGGAGAGAGAGTGCAACGTTTCATTTTAGGACTTTGGCGCTCACGAGCGAGACAAACTGCTTTGGCTGTTTGCAATGCTAGGAAAGAGCAGAGCCCGAGTCTTGCTGTTTATCTGCAATGACTGCCAGGGCAAGTGAGGACCAGCAAGACAATTCCTGCCTAGCACCTTCCTTGGAGGAGTGAGAGTGCAACGTTTCATTTTAGCATTTTGGCGCTCACGAGGGTGACAAACTGCATTGCTGTTTGCAAGGCTAGGAAAGAGCAGAGCCCCAGTCTTGCTGTTTATCTGCAATGACTGCCAGGGCAAGTGAGGACCAGCAAGGCAATTCCTACCTAACACCATCCTTGGAGGAGAGAGAGGGCAACGTTTCATTTTGCTTTTTGGTGTGTGAGTGAGAAAAAGCAGCGTGCCTGTTTGCAAGGCTAGGAAAGAGCAGAGCCCCAGTCTTGCTGTTTGTCTGCAATGAGTGCCAGGGCAATTGAGGACCAGCAAGACAATTCCTGCCTAGCACCTTCCTTGGAGGAGAGAGAGTGCAACGTTTCATTTTAGCATTTTGGCGCTCACGAGGGAGACGAACTGCATTGGCTGTTTGCAAGGCTAGGAAAGAGCAGAGCCCCAGTCTTGCTGTTTATCTGCAATAACTGCCAGGGCAAGTGAGGACCAGCAAGACAATTCCTGCCTAGCACCTTCCTTGGAGGAGAGAGAGTGCAACGTTTCATTTTGATTTTTGGAGTGCGAGAGTGAGAAAAAGCAGCGTGCCTGTTTGCAAGGCTAGGAAAGAGCAGAGCCCCAGCCTTGCTGTTTATCTGCAATGACTGCCAGGGCAAGTTAGGACCAGCAAGACAATTCCTGCCTAGCACCATCCTTGGAGGAGAGAGAGAGCAACGTTTCATTTTAGCGTTTTGGTGTTTACGAGGGAGACGAACTGCATTGGCTGTTTGCAAGGCTAGGGAAGAGCAGAGCCCCAGTCTTGCTGTTTATCTGCAATGACTGCCAGGGCAAGTGAGGACCAGCAAGACAATTCCTGCCTAGCACCTCCATGGAGGAGAGAGAGTGCAACGTTTCATTTTAGCATTTTGGCGCTCCGAGAGAGATAAAATGCATTGGCTGTTTGAAAGGCTAGGAAACAGGAGAGCCCCAGTCTTTCTGTTTGTCTGCAATGACTGCCAGGGGAAGTGAGGACCAGCAAGACAATTCCTGCCTAGCACCTTCCTTGGAGGAGAGAGAGTGCAACGTTTCATTTTAGCATTTTGGCGCTCACGAGGGAGACGAACTGCATTGCCTGTTTGCAAGGCTAGGAAAGAGCAGAGCCCCAGTCTTGCTGTTTATCTGCAATGACTGCCAGGGCAAGTGAGGACCAGCAAGACAATTCCTGCCTAGCACCTTCCTTGGAGGAGAGAGAGTGCAACGTTTCATTTTAGGACTTTGGCGCTCATGAGGGTGACAAACTGCATTGCTGTTTGCAAGGCTAGGAAAGAGCAGAGCCCCAGTCTTGCTGTTTATCTGCAATGACTGCCAGGGCAAGTGAGGACCAGGAAGGCAATTCCTGCCTAGCACCTTCCTTGGAGGAGAGAGAGTGCAACGTTTCATTTTAGCATTTTGGCGCTCCGAGAGAGATAAACTGCATTGGCTGTTTTCAAGGCTAGGAAAGAGCAGAGCCCCAGTCTTGCTGTTTATCTGCAATGACTGCCAGGGCAAGTGAGGACCAGCAAGACAATTCCTGCCTAGCACCATCCTTGGAGGAGAGAGAGTGCAACGTTTCATTTTGATTTTTGGAGTGCGAGAGTGAGAAAAAGCAGAGTGCCTGTTTGCAAGGCCAGGAAAGAGCAGAGCCCCAGTCTTGCTGTTTATCTGCAATGCCTGCCAGGGCAAGTGAGGACCAGGAAGGCAATTCCTGCCTAGCACCTTCCTTGGAGGAGAGAGAGTGCAACGTTTCATTTTAGCATTTTGGCGCTCCGAGAGAGATAAACTGCATTGGCTGTTTTCAAGGCTAGGAAAGAGCAGAGCCCCAGTCTTGCTGTTTATCTGCAATGACTGCCAGGGCAAGTGAGGACCAGCAAGACAATTCCTGCCTAGCACCATCCTTGGAGGAGAGAGAGTGCAACGTTTCATTTTGATTTTTGGAGTGCGAGAGTGAGAAAAAGCAGAGTGCCTGTTTGCAAGGCTAGGAAAGAGCAGAGCCCCAGTCTTGCTGTTTATCTGCAGTGACTGCCAGGGCAAGTGAGGACCAGCAAGACAATTCCTGCCTAGCACCTTCCTTGGAGGAGAGAGAGTGCAACGTTCCATTTAAGCATTTTGGCGCTCACGAGGGAGAAGAACTGCATTGGCTGTTTGCAAGGCTAGGAAAGAGCAGAGCCCCAGTCTTGCTGTTTATCTGCAATGACAGCCAGGGCAAGTGAGGACCAGCAAGACAATTCCTGCCTAGCACCTTCCTTGCAGGAGAGAGAGTGCAACGTTTCATTTTAGCTTTTTGGCGCTCACGAGGGAGACAAACTGCATTGGCTGTTTGCAAGGCCAGGAAAGAGCAGAGCCCGAGTCTTGCTGTTTATCTGCAATGACTGCCAGGGCAAGTGAGGACCAGCAAGACAATTCCTGCCTAGCATCTTCCTTGGAGGAGAGAGAGTGCAACGTTTCATTTTAGCATTTTGGTGCTCACGGGGATGACGAACTGCATTGGCTGTTTGCAAGGCTAGGAAAGAGCAGAGCCCCAGTCTTGCTGTTTATCTGCAATGACTGCCAGGGCAAGTGAGGACCAGCAAGACAATTCCTGCCTAGCACCTTCCTTGGAGGAGAGAGAGTGCAACGTTTCATTTTAGCATTTTGGTGCTCACGGGGGAGACGAACTGCATTGGCTGTTTGCAAGGCTAGGAAAGAGCAGAGCCCCAGCCTTGCTGTTTATCTGCAATGACTGCCAGGGCAAGTGAGGACCAGCAAGACAATTCCTGCCTAGCAGCTTCCTTGGAGGAGAGAGAGGGCAACGTTTCATTTTGCTTTTCGGAGTGCGAGAGTGAGAAAAAGCAGCGTGCCTGTTTTCAAGGCTAGGAAAGAGCAGAGCCCCAGCCTTGCTGTTTATCTGCAATGACTGCCAGGGCAAGTGAGGACCAGCAAGACAATTCCTGCCTAGCACCTTCCTTGCAGGAGAGAGAGTGCAACGTTTCATTTTAGCATTTTGGCGCTCACGAGGGTGACAAACTGCATTGCTGTTTAAAGGCTAGGAAAGAGCAGAGCCCCAGTCTTGCTGTTTATCTGCAATGACTGCCAGGGTAAGTGAGAACCAGCAAGACAATTCCTGCTTCGAACCTTCCTTGGAGGAGAGAGAGTGCAACGTTTCATTTTAGCGTTTTGGTGCTCACGAGGGAGACGATCTGCATTGGCTGTTTGCAAGGCTAGGAAAGAGCAGAGCCCCAGTCTTGCTGTTTATCTGCAATGACTGCCAGGGCAAGTGAGGACCAGCAAGACAATTCCTGCCTAGCACCTTCATTGGAGGAGAGAGAGTGCAACGTTTCATTTTGATTTTTGGAGTGCGAGAGTGAGAAAAAGCAGAGTGCCTGTTTGCAAGGCTAGGAAAGAGCAGAGCCCCAGTCTTGCTGTTTATCTGCAGTGACTGCCAGGGCAAGTGAGGACCAGCAAGACAATTCCTGCCTAGCACCTTCCTTGGAGGAGAGAGAGTGCAACGTTCCATTTAAGCATTTTGGCGCTCACGAGGGAGAAGAACTGCATTGGCTGTTTGCAAGGCTAGGAAAGAGCAGAGCCCCAGTCTTGCTGTTTATCTGCAATGACTGCCAGGGCAAGTGAGGACCAGCAAGACAATTCCTGCCTAGCACCTTCCTTGCAGGAGAGAGAGTGCAACGTTTCATTTTAGCATTTTGGTGCTCAGAAGGGAGACGAACTGCATTGGCTGTTTGTAAGGCTAGGAAAGAGCAGAGCCCCAGTCTTGCTGTTTATCTGCAATGACTGCCAGGGCAAGTGAGGACCAGCAAGACAATTCCTGCCTAGCATCTTCCTTGGAGGAGAGAGAGTGCAACGTTTCATTTTAGCATTTTGGTGCTCACGGGGGAGACGAACAGCATTGGCTGTTTGCAAGGCTAGGAAAGAGCAGAGCCCCAGTCTTGCTGTTTATCTGCAATGACTGCCAGGGCAAGTGAGGACCAGGAAGACAATTCCTGCCTAGCACCTTCCTTGGAGGAGAGAGAGTGCAACGTTTCATTTTAGCATTTTGGCGCTCACAAGGGAGACGAACTGTATTGGCTGTTTGCAAGGCTAGGAAAGAGCAGAGCCCCAGTCTTGCTGTTTATCTGCAATGACTGCCAGGGCAAGTGAGGACCAGCAAGACAATTCCTGCCTAGCACCTTCCTTGGAGGAGAGAGAGTGCAACGTTTCATTTTGATTTTTGGAGTGCGAGCGTGCCTGTTTGCAAGGCTAGGAAAGAGCAGAGCCCCAGCCTTGCTGTTTATCTGCAATGACTGCCAGGGCAAGTGAGGACCAGCAAGACAATTCCTGCCTAGCACCAGCCTTGGAGGAGAGAGAGTGCAACGTTTCATTTTAGCGTTTTGGTGCTCACGAGGGAGGCGAACTGCATTGGCTGTTTGCAAGGCTAGGGAAGAGCAGAGCCCCAGTCTTGCTGTTTATCTGCAATGACTGCCAGGGCAAGTGAGAACCAGCAAGACAATTCCTGCTTAGAACCTTCCTTGGAGGAGAGAGAGTGCAACGTTTCATTTTAGCGTTTTGGTGCTCACGAGGGAGACGAACTGCATTGGCTGTTTGCAAGGCTAGGAAAGAGCAGAGCCCCAGTCTTGCTGTTTATCTGCAATGACTGCCAGGGCAAGTGAGGACCAGCAAGACAATTCCTGCCTAGCACCTTCGTTGGAGGAGAGAGAGTGCAACGTTTCATTTTGATTTTTGGAGTGCGAGAGTGAGAAAAAGCAGAGTGCCTGTTTGCAAGGCTAGGAAAGAGCAGAGCCCCAGTCTTGCTGTTTATCTGCAGTGACTGCCAGGGCAAGTGAGGACCAGCAAGACAATTCCTGCCTAGCACCTTCCTTGGAGGAGAGAGAGTGCAACGTTCCATTTAAGCATTTTGGCGCTCACGAGGGAGAAGAACTGCATTGGCTGTTTGCAAGGCTAGGAAAGAGCAGAGCCCCAGTCTTGCTGTTTATCTGCAATGACTGCCAGGGCAAGTGAGGACCAGCAAGACAATTCCTGCCTAGCACCTTCCTTGCAGGAGAGAGAGTGCAACGTTTCATTTTAGCATTTTGGTGCTCAGAAGGGAGACGAACTGCATTGGCTGTTTGTAAGGCTAGGAAAGAGCAGAGCCCCAGTCTTGCTGTTTATCTGCAATGACTGCCAGGGCAAGTGAGGACCAGCAAGACAATTCCTGCCTAGCACCTTCCTTGGAGGAGAGAGAGTGCAACGTTTCATTTTAGCATTTTGGTGCTCAGAAGGGAGACGAACTGCATTGGCTGTTTGCAAGGCTAGGAAAGAGCAGAGCCCCAGTCTTGCTGTTTATCTGCAATGACTGCCAGGGCAAGTGAGGACCAGCAAGACAATTCCTGCCTAGCACCTTCCTTGGAGGAGAGAGAGTGCAACGTTTCATTTTAGCATTTTGGCGCTCACAAGGGAGACGAACTGTATTGGCTGTTTGCAAGGCTAGGAAAGAGCAGAGCCCCAGTCTTGCTGTTTATCTGCAATGACTGCCAGGGCAAGTGAGGACCAGCAAGACAATTCCTGCCTAACACCTTCCTTGGAGGAGAGAGAGTGCAACGTTTCATTTTGATTTTTGGAGTGCGAGCGTGCCTGTTTGCAAGGCTAGGAAAGAGCAGAGCCCCAGCCTTGCTGTTTATCTGCAATGACTGCCAGGGCAAGTGAGGACCAGCAAGACAATTCCTGCCTAGCACCAGCCTTGGAGGAGAGAGAGAGCAACGTTTCATTTTAGCGTTTTGGTGCTCACGAGGGAGGCGAACTGCATTGGCTGTTTGCAAGGCTAGGGAAGAGCAGAGCCCCAGTCTTGCTGTTTACCTGCAATGACTGCCAGGGCAAGTGAGGACCAGCAAGACAATTCCTGCCTAGCACCTCCTTGGAGGAGAGAGAGTGCAACGTTTCATTTTAGCATTTTGGCGCTCCGAGAGAGGTAAAATGCATTGGCTGTTTGAAAGGCTAGGAAACAGGAGAGCCCCAGTCTTTCTGTTTGTCTGCAATGACTGCCAGGGGAAGTGAGGACCAGCAAGACAATTCCTGCCTATCACCTTCCTTGGAGGAGAGAGAGTGCAACGTTTCATTTTAGCATTTTGGCGTTCACGAGGGAGACGAACTGCATTGCCTGTTTGCAAGGCTAGGAAAGAGCAGAGCCCCAGTCTTGCTGTTTATCTGCAATGACTGCCAGGGCAAGTGAGGACCAGCAAGACAATTCCTGCCTAGCACCTTCCTTGCAGGAGAGAGAGTGCAACGTTTCATTTTAGCATTTTGGCGCTCACGAGGGTGACAAACTGCATTGCTGTTTAAAGGCTAGGAAAGAGCAGAGCCCCAGTCTTGCTGTTTATCTGCAATGACTGCCAGGGCAAGTGAGGACCAGCAAGACAATTCCTGCCTAGCACCTTCCTTGGAGGAGAGAGAGTGCAACGTTTCATTTTAGCATTTTGGCCCTCACGAGGGAGACGAACTGCATTGGCTGTTTGCAAGGCTAGGAAAGAGCAGAGCCCCAGTCTTGCTGTTTATCTGCAATGACTGCCAGGGCAAGTGAGGACCAGCAAGACAATTCCTGCCTAGCACCTTCCTTGGAGGAGAGAGAGTGCAACGTTTCATTTTGATTTTTGGAGTGCGAGCGTGCCTGTTTGCAAGGCTAGGAAAGAGCAGAGCCCCAGCCTTGCTGTTTATCTGCAATGACTGCCAGGGCAAGTGAGGACCAGCAAGACAATTCCTGCCTAGCACCAGCCTTGGAGGAGAGAGAGAGCAACATTTCATTTTAGCGTTTTGGTGCTCACGAGGGAGACGAACTGCATTGGCTGTTTGCAAGGCTAGGGAAGAGCAGAGCCCCAGTCTTGCTGTTTATCTGCAATGACTGCCAGGGCAAGTGAGGACCAGCAAGACAATTCCTGCCTAGCACCTCCTTGGAGGAGAGAGAGTGCAACGTTTCATTTTAGCATTTTGGCGCTCCGAGAGAGATAAAATGCATTGGCTGTTTGAAAGGCTAGGAAACAGGAGAGCCCCAGTCTTTCTGTTTGTCTGCAATGACTGCCAGGGGAAGTGAGGACCAGCAAGACAATTCCTGCCTAGCACCTTCCTTGGAGGAGTGAGAGTGCAACGTTTCATTTTAGCATTTTGGCGCTCACGAGGGTGACAAACTGCATTGCTGTTTGCAAGGCTAGGAAAGAGCAGAGCCCCAGTCTTGCTGTTTATCTGCAATGACTGCCAGGGCAAGTGAGGACCAGCAAGGCAATTGCTACCTAACACCATCCTTGGAGGAGAGAGAGGGCAACGTTTCATTTTGCTTTTTGGTGTGTGAGTGAGAAAAAGCAGCGTGCCTGTTTGCAAGGCTAGGAAAGAGCAGAGCCCCAGTCTTGCTGTTTGTCTGCAATGAGTGCCAGGGCAATTGAGGACCAGCAAGACAATTCCTGCCTAGCACCTTCCTTGGAGGAGAGAGAGTGCAACGTTTCATTTTAGCATTTTGGCGCTCACGAGGGAGACGAACTGCATTGACTGTTTGCAAGGCTAGGAAAGAGCAGAGCCCCAGTCTTGCTGTTTATCTGCAATGACTGCCAGGGCAAGTGAGGACCAGCAAGACAATTCCTGCCTAGCACCGTCCTTGGAGGAGAGAGAGTGCAACGTTTCATTTTGATTTTTGGAGTGCGAGAGTGAGAAAAAGCAGCGTGCCTGTTTGCAAGGCTAGGAAACAGCAGAGCCCCAGCCTTGCTGTTTATCTGCAATGACTGCCAGGGCAAGTGAGGACCAGCAAGACAATTCCTGCCTAGCACCATCCTTGGAGGAGAGAGAGAGCAACGTTTCATTTTAGCGTTTTGGTGTTCACGAGGGAGACGAACTGCATTGGCTGTTTGCAAGGCTAGGGAAGAGCAGAGCCCCAGTCTTGCTGTTTATCTGCAATGACTGCCAGGGCAAGTGAGGACCAGCAAGACAATTCCTGCCTAGCACCTTCCTTGGAGGAGAGAGAGTGCAACGTTTCATTTTAGCATTTTGGCCCTCACGAGGGAGACAAACTGCATTGGCTGTTTGCAAGGCTAGGGAAGAGCAGAGCCCCAGTCTTGCTGTTTATCTGCAATGACTGCCAGGGCAAGTGAGGACCAGCAAGACAATTCCTGCCTAGCACCTCCTTGGAGGAGAGAGAGTGCAACGTTTCATTTTAGCATTTTGGCGCTCCGAGAGAGATAAAATGCATTGGCTGTTTGAAAGGCTAGGAAACAGGAGAGCCCCAGTCTTTCTCTTTGTCTGCAATGACTGCCAGGGGAAGTGAGGACCAGCAAGACAATTCCTGCCTAGCACCTCCTTGGAGGAGAGAGAGTGCAACGTTTCATTTTAGCATTTTGGCGCTCCGAGAGAGATAAAATGCATTGGCTGTTTGAAAGGCTAGGAAACAGGAGAGCCCCAGTCTTTCTGTTTGTCTGCAATGACTGCCAGGGGAAGTGAGGACCAGCAAGACAATTCCTGCCTAGCACCTTCCTTGGAGGAGAGAGAGTGCAACGTTTCATTTTAGCATTTTGGCGCTCACGAGGGAGACGAACTGCATTGCCTGTTTGCAAGGCTAGGAAAGAGCAGAGCCCCAGTCTTGCTGTTTATCTGCAATGACTGCCAGGGCAAGTGAGGACCAGCAAGACAATTCCTGCCTAGCACCTTCCTTGGAGGAGAGAGAGTGCAACGTTTCATTTTAGCATTTTGGCGCTCACGAGGGAGACGAACTGCATTGGCTGTTTGCAAGGCTAGGAAAGAGCAGAGCCCCAGTCTTGCTGTTTATCTGCAATGACTGCCAGGGCAAGTGAGGACCAGCAAGACAATTCCTGCCTAGCACCTTCCTTGGAGGAGAGAGAGTGCAACGTTTCATTTTGATTTTTGGAGTGCGAGAGTGAGAAAAAGCAGCGTGCCTGTTTGCAAGGCTAGGAAAGAGCAGAGCCCCAGCCTTGCTGTTTATCTGCAATGACTGCCAGGGCAAGTGAGGACCAGCAAGACAATTCCTGCCTAGCACCATCCTTGGAGGAGAGAGAGAGCAACGTTTCATTTTAGCGTTTTGGTGTTCACGAGGGAGACGAACTGCATTGGCTGTTTGCAAGGCTAGGGAAGAGCAGAGCCCCAGTCTTGCTGTTTATCTGCAATGACTGCCAGGGCAAGTGAGGACCAGCAAGACAATTCCTGCCTAGCACCTCCATGGAGGAGAGACAGTGCAACGTTTCATTTTAGCATTTTGGCGCTCCGAGAGAGATAAAATGTATTGGCTGTTTGAAAGGCTAGGAAACAGGAGAGCCCCAGTCTTTCTGTTTGTCTGCAATGACTGCCAGGGGAAGTGAGGACCAGCAAGACAATTCCTGCCTAGCACATTCCTTGGAGGAGAGAGAGTGCAACGTTTCATTTTAGCATTTTGGCGCTCACGAGGGAGACGAACTGCATTGCCTGTTTGCAAGGCTAGGAAAGAGCAGAGCCCCAGTCTTGCTGTTTATCTGCAATGACTGCCAGGGCAAGTGAGGACCAGCAAGACAATTCCTGCCTAGCACCTTCCTTGGAGGAGAGAGAGTGCAACGTTTCATTTTAGGACTTTGGCGCTCATGAGGGTGACAAACTGCATTGCTGTTTGCAAGGCTAGGAAAGAGCAGAGCCCCAGTCTTGCTGTTTATCTGCAATGACTGCCAGGGCAAGTGAGGACCAGCAAGACAATTCCTGCCTAGCACCATCCTTGGAGGAGAGAGAGGGCAACGTTTCATTTTAGCATTTTGGCGCTCACGGGGGAGACGAACTGCATTGGCTGTTTGCAAGGCTAGGAAAGAGCAGAGCCCCAGTCTTGCTGTTTATCTGCAATGACTGCCAGGGTAAGAGAGGACCAGCAAGACAATTCCTGCCTAGCACCTTCCTTGGAGGAGAGAGAGTGCAACGTTCCATTTTCCTTTTGGAGTGCGAGAGTGAGAAAAAGCAGTGTGCCTGTTTGCAAGGCCAGGAAAGAGCAGAGCCCCAGTCTTGCTGTTTATCTGCAATGCCTGCCAGGGCAAGTGAGGACCAGGAAGGCAATTCCTGCCTAGCACCTTCCTTGGAGGAGAGAGAGTGCAACGTTTCATTTTAGCATTTTGGCGCTCCGAGAGAGATAAACTGCATTGGCTGTTTTCAAGGCTAGGAAAGAGCAGAGCCCCAGTCTTGCTGTTTATCTGCAATGACTGCCAGGGCAAGTGAGGACCAGCAAGGCAATTCCTGCCTAGCACCATCCTTGGAGGAGAGAGAGTGCAACGTTTCATTTTGATTTTTGGAGTGCGAGAGTGAGAAAAAGCAGAGTGCCTGTTTGCAAGGCTAGGAAAGAGCAGAGCCCCAGTCTTGCTGTTTATCTGCAGTGACTGCCAGGGCAAGTGAGGACCAGCAAGACAATTCCTGCCTAGCACCTTCCTTGGAGGAGAGAGAGTGCAACGTTCCATTTAAGCATTTTGGCGCTCACGAGGGAGAAGAACTGCATTGGCTGTTTGCAAGGCTAGGAAAGAGCAGAGCCCCAGTCTTGCTGTTTATCTGCAATGACTGCCAGGGCAAGTGAGGACCAGCAAGACAATTCCTGCCTAGCACCTTCCTTGCAGGAGAGAGTGTGCAACGTTTCATTTTAGCATTTTGGCGCTCACGAGGGAGACAAACTGCATTGGCTGTTTGCAAGGCTAGGAAAGAGCAGAGCCCCAGTCTTGCTGTTTATCTGCAATGACTGCCAGGGCAAGTGAGGACCAGCAAGACAATTCCTGCCTAGCACCTTCCTTGGAGGAGAGAGAGTGCAACGTTTCATTTTAGCATTTTGGTGCTCACAAGGGAGACGAACTGCATTGGCTGTTTGCAAGGCTAGGAAAGAGCAGAGCCCCAGTCTTGCTGTTTATCTGCAATGACTGCCAGGGCAAGTGAGGACCAGCAAGACAATTCCTGCCTAGCATCTTCCTTGGAGGAGAGAGAGTGCAACGTTTCATTTTAGCATTTTGGTGCTCACGGGGATGACGAACTGCATTGGCTGTTTGCAAGGCTAGGAAAGAGCAGAGCCCCAGTCTTGCTGTTTATCTGCAATGACTGCCAGGGCAAGTGAGGACCAGCAAGACAATTCCTGCCTAGCACCTTCCTTGGAGGAGAGAGAGTGCAACGTTTCATTTTAGCATTTTGGTGCTCACGGGGGAGACGAACTGCATTGGCTGTTTGCAAGGCTAGGAAAGAGCAGAGCCCCAGCCTTGCTGTTTATCTGCAATGACTGCCAGGGCAAGTGAGGACCAGCAAGACAATTCCTGCCTAGCAGCTTCCTTGGAGGAGAGAGAGTGCAACGTTTCATTTTGCTTTTCGGAGTGCGAGAGTGAGAAAAAGCAGCGTGCCTGTTTTCAAGGCTAGGAAAGAGCAGAGCCCCAGCCTTGCTGTTTATCTGCCATGACTGCCAGGGCAAGTGAGGACCAGCAAGACAATTCCTGCCTAGCACCTTCCTTGGAGGAGAGAGAGTGCAACGTTTCATTTTAGCATTTTGGCGCTCACGAGGGTGACAAACTGCATTGCTGTTTAAAGGCTAGGAAAGAGCAGAGCCCCAGTCTTGCTGTTTATCTGCAATGACTGCCAGGGCAAGTGAGAACCAGCAAGACAATTCCTGCTTAGAACCTTCCTTGGAGGAGAGAGAGTGCAACGTTTCATTTTAGCGTTTTGGTGCTCACGAGGGAGACGAACTGCATTGGCTGTTTGCAAGGCTAGGAAAGAGCAGAGCCCCAGTCTTGCTGTTTATCTGCAATGACTGCCAGGGCAAGTGAGGACCAGCAAGACAATTCCTGCCTAGCACCTTCATTGGAGGAGAGAGAGTGCAACGTTTCATTTTGATTTTTGGAGTGCGAGAGTGAGAAAAAGCAGAGTGCCTGTTTGCAAGGCTAGGAAAGAGCAGAGCCCCAGTCTTGCTGTTTATCTGCAGTGACTGCCAGGGCAAGTGAGGACCAGCAAGACAATTCCTGCCTAGCACCTTCCTTGGAGGAGAGAGAGTGCAACGTTTCATTTTAGCATTTTGGCGCTCACGAGGGAGACGAACTGCATTGGCTGTTTGCAAGGCTAGGAAAGAGCAGAGCCCCAGTCTTGCTGTTTATCTGCAATGACTGCCAGGGCAAGTGAGGACCAGCAAGACAATTCCTGCCTAGCACCTTCCTTGCAGGAGAGAGAGTGCAACGTTTCATTTTAGCATTTTGGCGCTCACGAGGGAGACAAACTGCATTGGCTGTTTGCAAGGCTAGGAAAGAGCAGAGCCACAGTCTTGCTGTTTATCTGCAATGACTGCCAGGGCAAGTGAGGACCAGCAAGACAATTCCTGCCTAGCACCTTCCTTGGAGGAGAGAGAGTGCAACGTTTCATTTTAGCATTTTGGTGCTCAGAAGGGAGACGAACTGCATTGGCTGTTTGTAAGGCTAGGAAAGAGCAGAGCCCCAGTCTTGCTGTTTATCTGCAATGACTGCCAGGGCAAGTGAGGACCAGCAAGACAATTCCTGCCTAGCATCTTCCTTGGAGGAGAGAGAGTGCAACGTTTCATTTTAGCATTTTGGTGCTCACGGGGGAGACGAACAGCATTGGCTGTTTGCAAGGCTAGGAAAGAGCAGAGCCCCAGTCTTGCTGTTTATCTGCAATGACTGCCAGGGCAAGTGAGGACCAGCAAGACAATTCCTGCCTAGCACCTTCCTTGGAGGAGAGAGAGTGCAACGTTTCATTTTAGCATTTTGGCGCTCACAAGGGAAACGAACTGCATTGGCTGTTTGCAAGGCTAGGAAAGAGCAGAGCCCCAGTCTTGCTGTTTATCTGCAATGACTGCCAGGGCAAGTGAGGACCAGCAAGACAATTCCTGCCTAGCACCTTCCTTGGAGGAGAGAGAGTGCAACGTTTCATTTTGATTTTTGGAGTGCGAGCGTGCCTGTTTGCAAGGCTAGGAAAGAGCAGAGCCCCAGCCTTGCTGTTTATCTGCAATGACTGCCAGGGCAAGTGAGGACCAGCAAGACAATTCCTGCCTAGCACCAGCCTTGGAGGAGAGAGAGAGCAACGTTTCATTTTAGCGTTTTGGTGCTCACGAGGGAGACGAACTGCATTGGCTGTTTGCAAGGCTAGGGAAGAGCAGAGCCCCAGTCTTGCTGTTTATCTGCAATGACTGCCAGGGCAAGTGAGGACCAGCAAGACAATTCCTGCCTAGCATCTTCCTTGGAGGAGAGAGAGTGCAACGTTTCATTTTAGCATTTTGGTGCTCACGGGGGAGACGAACAGCATTGGCTGTTTGCAAGGCTAGGAAAGAGCAGAGCCCCAGTCTTGCTGTTTATCTGCAATGACTGCCAGGGCAAGTGAGGACCAGCAAGACAATTCCTGCCTAGCACCTTCCTTGGAGGAGAGAGAGTGCAACGTTTCATTTTAGCATTTTGGCGCTCACAAGGGAGACGAACTGCATTGGCTGTTTGCAAGGCTAGGAAAGAGCAGAGCCCCAGTCTTGCTCTTTATCTGCAATGACTGCCAGGGCAAGTGAGGACCAGCAAGACAATTCCTGCCTAGCACCTTCCTTGGAGGAGAGAGAGTGCAACGTTTCATTTTGATTTTTGGAGTGCGAGCGTGCCTGTTTGCAAGGCTAGGAAAGAGCAGAGCCCCAGCCTTGCTGTTTATCTGCAATGACTGCCAGGGCAAGTGAGGACCAGCAAGACAATTCCTGCCTAGCACCAGCCTTGGAGGAGAGAGAGAGCAACGTTTCATTTTAGCGTTTTGGTGCTCACGAGGGAGGCGAACTGCATTGGCTGTTTGCAAGGCTAGGGAAGAGCAGAGCCCCAGTCTTGCTGTTTATCTGCAATGACTGCCAGGGCAAGTGAGGACCAGCAAGACAATTCCTGCCTAGCACCTCCTTGGAGGAGAGAGAGTGCAACGTTTCATTTTAGCATTTTGGCGCTCCGAGAGAGATAAAATGCATTGGCTGTTTGAAAGGCTAGGAAACAGGAGAGCCCCAGTCTTTCTGTTTGTCTGCAATGACTGCCAGGGGAAGTGAGGACCAGCAAGACAATTCCTGCCTATCACCTTCCTTGGAGGACAGAGAGTGCAACGTTTCATTTTAGCATTTTGGCGCTCACGAGGGAGACGAACTGCATTGCCTGTTTGCAAGGCTAGGAAAGAGCAGAGCCCCAGTCTTGCTGTTTATCTGCAATGACTGCCAGGGCAAGTGAGGACCAGCAAGACAATTCCTGCCTAGCACCTTCCTTGCAGGAGAGAGAGTGCAATGTTTCATTTTAGCATTTTGGCGCTCACGAGGGAGACAAACTGCATTGGCTGTTTGCAAGGCTAGGAAAGAGCAGAGCCCCAGTCTTGCTGTTTATCTGCAATGACTGCCAGGGCAAGTGAGGACCAGCAAGACAATTCCTGCCTAGCACCTTCCTTGGAGGAGAGAGAGTGCAACGTTTCATTTTGATTTTTGGAGTGCGAGCGTGCCTGTTTGCAAGGCTAGGAAAGAGCAGAGCCCCAGCCTTGCTGTTTATCTGCAATGACTGCCAGGGCAAGTGAGGACCAGCAAGACAATTCCTGCCTAGCACCAGCCTTGGAGGAGAGAGAGAGCAACATTTCATTTTAGCGTTTTGGTGCTCACGAGGGAGACGAACTGCATTGGCTGTTTGCAAGGCTAGGGAAGAGCAGAGCCCCAGTCTTGCTGTTTATCTGCAATGACTGCCAGGGCAAGTGAGGACCAGCAAGACAATTCCTGCCTAGCACCTCCTTGGAGGAGAGAGAGTGCAACGTTTCATTTTAGCATTTTGGCGCTCCGAGAGAGATAAAATGCATTGGCTGTTTGAAAGGCTAGGAAACAGGAGAGCCCCAGTCTTTCTGTTTGTCTGCAATGACTGCCAGGGGAAGTGAGGACCAGCAAGACAATTCCTGCCTAGCACCTTCCTTGGAGGAGTGAGAGTGCAACGTTTCATTTTAGCATTTTGGCGCTCACGAGGGTGACAAACTGCATTGCTGTTTGCAAGGCTAGGAAAGAGCAGAGCCCCAGTCTTGCTGTTTATCTGCAATGACTGCCAGGGCAAGTGAGGACCAGCAAGGCAATTGCTACCTAACACCATCCTTGGAGGAGAGAGAGGGCAACGTTTCATTTTGCTTTTTGGTGTGTGAGTGAGAAAAAGCAGCGTGCCTGTTTGCAATGCTAGGAAAGAGCAGAGCCCCAGTCTTGCTGTTTGTCTGCAATGAGTGCCAGGGCAATTGAGGACCAGCAAGACAATTCCTGCCTAGCACCTTCCTTGGAGGAGAGAGAGTGCAACGTTTCATTTTAGCATTTTGGCGCTCACGAGGGAGACGAACTGCATTGGCTGTTTGCAAGGCTAGGAAAGAGCAGAGCCCCAGTCTTGCTGTTTATCTGCAATGACTGCCAGGGCAAGTGAGGACCAGCAAGACAATTCCTGCCTAGCACCTTCCTTGGAGGAGAGAGAGTGCAACGTTTCATTTTGATTTTTGGAGTGCGAGAGTGAGAAAAAGCAGCGTGCCTGTTTGCAAGGCTAGGAAAGAGCAGAGCCCCAGCCTTGCTGTTTATCTGCAATGACTGCCAGGGCAAGTGAGGACCAGCAAGACAATTCCTGCCTAGCACCATCCTTGGAGGAGAGAGAGAGCAACGTTTCATTTTAGCGTTTTGGTGTTCACGAGGGAGACGAACTGCATTGGCTGTTTGCAAGGCTAGGGAAGAGCAGAGCCCCAGTCTTGCTGTTTATCTGCAATGACTGCCAGGGCAAGTGAGGACCAGCAAGACAATTCCTGCCTAGCACCATCCTTGGAGGAGAGAGAGGGCAACGTTTCATTTTAGCATTTTGGCGCTCACGGGGGAGACGAACTGCATTGGCTGTTTGCAAGGCTAGGAAAGAGCAGAGCCCCAGTCTTGCTGTTTATCTGCAATGACTGCCAGGGTAAGAGAGGACCAGCAAGACAATTCCTGCCTAGCACCTTCCTTGGAGGAGAGAGAGTGCAACGTTCCATTTTCCTTTTGGAGTGCGAGAGTGAGAAAAAGCAGTGTGCCTGTTTGCAAGGCCAGGAAAGAGCAGAGCCCCAGTCTTGCTGTTTATCTGCAATGCCTGCCAGGGCAAGTGAGGACCAGGAAGGCAATTCCTGCCTAGCACCTTCCTTGGAGGAGAGAGAGTGCAACGTTTCATTTTAGCATTTTGGCACTCCGAGAGAGATAAACTGCATTGGCTGTTTTCAAGGCTAGGAAAGAGCAGAGCCCCAGTCTTGCTGTTTATCTGCAATGACTGCCAGGGCAAGTGAGGACCAGCAAGACAATTCCTGCCTAGCACCTTCCTTGGAGGAGAGAGAGTGCAACGTTCCATTTTCCTTTTGGAGTGCGAGAGTGAGAAAAAGCAGAGTGCCTGTTTGCAAGGCTAGGAAAGAGCAGAGCCCCAGTCTTGCTGTTTATCTGCAGTGACTGCCAGGGCAAGTGAGGACCAGCAAGACAATTCCTGCCTAGCACCTTCCTTGGAGGAGAGAGAGTGCAACGTTCCATTTAAGCATTTTGGCGCTCACGAGGGAGAAGAACTGCATTGGCTGTTTGCAAGGCTAGGAAAGAGCAGAGCCCCAGTCTTGCTGTTTATCTGCAATGACTGCCAGGGCAAGTGAGGACCAGCAAGACAATTCCTGCCTAGCACCTTCCTTGCAGGAGAGAGTGTGCAACGTTTCATTTTAGCATTTTGGCGCTCACGAGGGAGACAAACTGCATTGGCTGTTTGCAAGGCTAGGAAAGAGCAGAGCCACAGTCTTGCTGTTTATCTGCAATGACTGCCAGGGCAAGTGAGGACCAGCAAGACAATTCCTGCCTAGCACCTTCCTTGGAGGAGAGAGAGTGTAACGTTTCATTTTAGCATTTTGGTGCTCACAAGGGAGACGAACTGCATTGGCTGTTTGCAAGGCTAGGAAAGAGCAGAGCCCCAGTCTTGCTGTTTATCTGCAATGACTGCCAGGGCAAGTGAGGACCAGCAAGACAATTCCTGCCTAGCATCTTCCTTGGAGGAGAGAGAGTGCAACGTTTCATTTTAGCATTTTGGTGCTCACGGGGATGACGAACTGCATTGGCTGTTTGCAAGGCTAGGAAAGAGCAGAGCCCCAGTCTTGCTGTTTATCTGCAATGACTGCCAGGGCAAGTGAGGACCAGCAAGACAATTCCTGCCTAGCACCTTCCTTGGAGGAGAGAGAGTGCAACGTTTCATTTTAGCATTTTGGTGCTCACGGGGGAGACGAACTGCATTGGCTGTTTGCAAGGCTAGGAAAGAGCAGAGCCCCAGCCTTGCTGTTTATCTGCAATGACTGCCAGGGCAAGTGAGGACCAGCAAGACAATTCCTGCCTAGCAGCTTCCTTGGAGGAGAGAGAGGGCAACGTTTCATTTTGCTTTTCGGAGTGCGAGAGTGAGAAAAAGCAGCGTGCCTGTTTTCAAGGCTAGGAAAGAGCAGAGCCCCAGCCTTGCTGTTTATCTGCCATGACTGCCAGGGCAAGTGAGGACCAGCAAGACAATTCCTGCCTAGCACCTTCCTTGCAGGAGAGAGAGTGCAACGTTTCATTTTAGCATTTTGGCGCTCACGAGGGTGACAAACTGCATTGCTGTTTAAAGGCTAGGAAAGAGCAGAGCCCCAGTCTTGCTGTTTATCTGCAATGACTGCCAGGGCAAGTGAGGACCAGCAAGACAATTCCTGCCTAGCACCTTCCTTGGAGGAGAGAGAGTGCAACGTTTCATTTTAGCATTTTGGTGCTCAGAAGGGAGACGAACTGCATTGGCTGTTTGTAAGGCTAGGAAAGAGCAGAGCCCCAGTCTTGCTGTTTATCTGCAATGACTGCCAGGGCAAGTGAGGACCAGCAAGACAATTCCTGCCTAGCATCTTCCTTGGAGGAGAGAGAGTGCAACGTTTCATTTTAGCATTTTGGTGCTCACGGGGGAGACGAACAGCATTGGCTGTTTGCAAGGCTAGGAAAGAGCAGAGCCCCAGTCTTGCTGTTTATCTGCAATGACTGCCAGGGCAAGTGAGGACCAGCAAGACAATTCCTGCCTAGCACCTTCCTTGGAGGAGAGAGAGTGCAACGTTTCATTTTGATTTTTGGAGTGCGAGCGTGCCTGTTTGCAAGGCTAGGAAAGAGCAGAGCCCCAGCCTTGCTGTTTATCTGCAATGACTGCCAGGGCAAGTGAGGACCAGCAAGACAATTCCTGCCTAGCACCAGCCTTGGAGGAGAGAGAGAGCAACGTTTCATTTTAGCGTTTTGGTGCTCACGAGGGAGACGAACTGCATTGGCTGTTTGCAAGGCTAGGGAAGAGCAGAGCCCCAGTCTTGCTGTTTATCTGCAATGACTGCCAGGGCAAGTGAGGACCAGCAAGACAATTCCTGCCTAGCATCTTCCTTGGAGGAGAGAGAGTGCAACGTCTCATTTTAGCATTTTGGTGCTCACGGGGGAGACGAACAGCATTGGCTGTTTGCAAGGCTAGGAAAGAGCAGAGCCCCAGTCTTGCTGTTTATCTGCAATGACTGCCAGGGCAAGTGAGGACCAGCAAGACAATTCCTGCCTAGCACCTTCCTTGGAGGAGAGAGAGTGCAACGTTTCATTTTAGCATTTTGGCGCTCACAAGGGAGACGAACTGCATTGGCTGTTTGCAAGGCTAGGAAAGAGCAGAGCCCCAGTCTTGCTGTTTATCTGCAATGACTGCCAGGGCAAGTGAGGACCAGCAAGACAATTCCTGCCTAGCACCTTCCTTGGAGGAGAGAGAGTGCAACGTTTCATTTTGATTTTTGGAGTGCGAGCGTGCCTGTTTGCAAGGCTAGGAAAGAGCAGAGCCCCAGCCTTGCTGTTTATCTGCAATGACTGCCAGGGCAAGTGAGGACCAGCAAGACAATTCCTGCCTAGCACCAGCCTTGGAGGAGAGAGAGAGCAACGTTTCATTTTAGCGTTTTGGTGCTCACGAGGGAGACGAACTGCATTGGCTGTTTGCAAGGCTAGGGAAGAGCAGAGCCCCAGTCTTGCTGTTTATCTGCAATGACTGCCAGGGCAAGTGAGGACCAGCAAGACAATTCCTGCCTAGCACCTCCTTGGAGGAGAGAGAGTGCAACGTTTCATTTTAGCATTTTGGCGCTCCGAGAGAGATAAAATGCATTGGCTGTTTGAAAGGCTAGGAAACAGGAGAGCCCCAGTCTTTCTGTTTGTCTGCAATGACTGCCAGGGGAAGTGAGGACCAGCAAGACAATTCCTGCCTATCACCTTCCTTGGAGGAGAGAGAGTGCAACGTTTCATTTTAGCATTTTGGCGCTCACGAGGGAGACGAACTGCATTGCCTGTTTGCAAGGCTAGGAAAGAGCAGAGCCCCAGTCTTGCTGTTTATCTGCAATGACTGCCAGGGCAAATGAGGACAAGCAAGACAATTCCTGCCTAGCACCTTCCTTGCAGGAGAGAGAGTGCAACGTTTCATTTTAGCATTTTGGCGCTCACGAGGGTGACAAACTGCATTGCTGTTTAAAGGCTAGGAAAGAGCAGAGCCCCAGTCTTGCTGTTTATCTGCAATGACTGCCAGGGCAAGTGAGGACCAGCAAGACAATTCCTGCCTAGCACCTTCCTTGGAGGAGAGAGAGTGCAACGTTTCATTTTAGCATTTTGGCCCTCACGAGGGAGACAAACTGCATTGGCTGTTTGCAAGGCTAGGGAAGAGCAGAGCCCCAGTCTTGCTGTTTATCTGCAATGACTGCCAGGGCAAGTGAGGACCAGCAAGACAATTCCTGCCTAGCACCTCCTTGGAGGAGAGAGAGTGCAACGTTTCATTTGAGCATTTTGGCGCTCCGAGAGAGATAAAATGCATTGGCTGTTTGAAAGGCTAGGAAACAGGAGAGCCCCAGTCTTTCTGTTTGTCTGCAATGACTGCCAGGGGAAGTGAGGACCAGCAAGACAATTCCTGCCTAGCACCTTCCTTGGAGGAGAGAGAGTGCAACGTTTCATTTTAGCATTTTGGCGCTCGCGAGGGAGAAGAACTGCATTGCCTGTTTGCAAGGCTAGGAAAGAGCAGAGCCCCAGTCTTGCTGTTTATCTGCAATGACTGCCAGGGCAAGTGAGGACCAGCAAGACAATTCCTGCCTAGCACCTTCGTTGGAGGAGAGAGAGTGCAACATTTCATTTTAGGACTTTGGCGCTCATGAGGGTGACAAACTGCATTGCTGTTTGCAAGGCTAGGAAAGAGCAGAGCCCCAGTCTTGCTGTTTATCTGCAATGACTGCCAGGGCAAGTGAGGACCAGCAAGACAATTCCTGCCTAGCACCATCCTTGGAGGAGAGAGAGGGCAACGTTTCATTTTAGCATTTTGGCGCTCACGGGGGAGACGAACTGCATTGGCTGTTTGCAAGGCTAGGAAAGAGCAGAGCCCCAGTCTTGCTGTTTATCTGCAATGACTGCCAGGGCAAGAGAGGACCAGCAAGACAATTCCTGCCTAGCACCTTCCTTGGAGGAGAGAGAGTGCAACGTTCCATTTTCCTTTTGGAGTGCGAGAGTGAGAAAAAGCAGTGTGCCTGTTTGCAAGGCCAGGAAAGAGCAGAGCCCCAGTCTTGCTGTTTATCTGCAATGCCTGCCAGGGCAAGTGAGGACCAGGAAGGCAATTCCTGCCTAGCACCTTCCTTGGAGGAGAGAGAGTGCAACGTTTCATTTTAGCATTTTGGCGCTCCGAGAGAGATAAACTGCATTGGCTGTTTGCAAGGCTAGGAAAGAGCAGAGCCCCAGTCTTGCTCTTTATCTGCAATGACTGCCAGGGCAAGTGAGGACCAGCAAGACAATTCCTGCCTAGCACCTTTCTTGGAGGAGAGAGTGTGCAACGTTTCATTTTAGCATTTTGGCGCTCACGGGGGAGACGAACTGCATTGGCTGTTTGCAAGGCTAGGAAAGAGCAGAGCCCCAGTCTTGCTGTTTATCTGCAATGACTGCCAGGGCAAGTGAGGACCAGCAAGACAATTCCTGCCTAGCACCTTCCTTGGAGGAGAGAGAGTGCAACGTTTCATTTTAGCATTTTGGTGCTCACGGGGGAGACGAACTGCATTGGCTGTTTGCAAGGCTAGGAAAGAGCAGAGCCCCAGCCTTGCTGTTTATCTGCAATGACTGCCAGGGCAAGTGAGGACCAGCAAGACAATTCCTGCCTAGCAGCTTCCTTGGAGGAGAGAGAGGGCAACGTTTCATTTTGCTTTTCGGAGTGCGAGAGTGAGAAAAAGCAGCGTGCCTGTTTTCAAGGCTAGGAAAGAGCAGAGCCCCAGCCTTGCTGTTTATCTGCAATGACTGCCAGGGCAAGTGAGGACCAGCAAGACAATTCCTGCCTAGCACCTTCCTTGCAGGAGAGAGAGTGCAACGTTTCATTTTAGCATTTTGGCGCTCACGAGGGTGACAAACTGCATTGCTGTTTAAAGGCTAGGAAAGAGCAGAGCCCCAGTCTTGCTGTTTATCTGCAATGACTGCCAGGGCAAGTGAGAACCAGCAAGACAATTCCTGCTTAGAACCTTCCTTGGAGGAGAGAGAGTGCAACGTTTCATTTTAGCGTTTTGGTGCTCACGAGGGAGAC
Source organism: Phaethon aethereus (assembly GCF_964289735.1). Lineage (NCBI taxonomy): Eukaryota > Metazoa > Chordata > Aves > Phaethontiformes > Phaethontidae > Phaethon > Phaethon aethereus. Next base: position 171,560 of record NW_028113784.1, on the reverse strand, counting down.
GAACTGCATTGGCTGTTTGCAAGGCTAGGAAAGAGCAGAGCCCCAGTCTTGCTGTTTATCTGCAATGACTGCCAGGGCAAGTGAGGACCAGCAAGACAATTCCTGCCTAGCACCTTCATTGGAGGAGAGAGAGTGCAACGTTTCATTTTGATTTTTGGAGTGCGAGAGTGAGAAAAAGCAGAGTGCCTGTTTGCAAGGCTAGGAAAGAGCAGAGCCCCAGTCTTGCTGTTTATCTGCAGTGACTGCCAGGGCAAGTGAGGACCAGCAAGACAATTCCTGCCTAGCACCTCCTTGGAGGAGAGAGAGTGCAACGTTCCATTTAAGCATTTTGGCGCTCACGAGGGAGAAGAACTGCATTGGCTGTTTGCAAGGCTAGGAAAGAGCAGAGCCCCAGTCTTGCTGTTTATCTGCAATGACTGCCAGGGCAAGTGAGGACCAGCAAGACAATTCCTGCCTAGCACCTTCCTTGCAGGAGAGAGAGTGCAACGTTTCATTTTAGCATTTTGGCGCTCACGAGGGAGACGAACTGCATTGGCTGTTTGCAAGGCTAGGAAAGAGCAGAGCCCCAGTCTTGCTGTTTATCTGCAATGACTGCCAGGGCAAGTGAGGACCAGCAAGACAATTCCTGCCTAGCACCTTCCTTGGAGGAGAGAGAGTGCAACGTTTCATTTTAGCATTTTGGTGCTCAGAAGGGAGACGAACTGCATTGGCTGTTTGCAAGGCTAGGAAAGAGCAGAGCCCCAGTCTTGCTGTTTATCTGCAATGACTGCCAGGGCAAGTGAGGACCAGCAAGACAATTCCTGCCTAGCATCTTCCTTGGAGGAGAGAGAGTGCAACGTTTCATTTTAGCATTTTGGTGCTCACGGGGGAGACGAACAGCATTGGCTGTTTGCAAGGCTAGGAAAGAGCAGAGCCCCAGTCTTGCTGTTTATCTGCAATGACTGCCAGGGCAAGTGAGGACCAGCAAGACAATTCCTGCCTAGCACCTTCCTTGGAGGAGAGAGAGTGCAACGTTTCATTTTAGCATTTTGGCCCTCACGAGGGAGACGAACTGCATTGGCTGTTTGCAAGGCTAGGAAAGAGCAGAGCCCCAGTCTTGCTGTTTATCTGCAATGACTGCCAGGGCAAGTGAGGACCAGCAAGACAATTCCTGCCTAGCACCTTCCTTGGAGGAGAGAGAGTGCAACGTTTCATTTTGATTTTTGGAGTGCGAGCGTGCCTGTTTGCAAGGCTAGGAAAGAGCAGAGCCCCAGCCTTGCTGTTTATCTGCAATGACTGCCAGGGCAAGTGAGGACCAGCAAGACAATTCCTGCCTAGCACCAGCCTTGGAGGAGAGAGAGAGCAACGTTTCATTTTAGCGTTTTGGTGCTCACGAGGGAGACGAACTGCATTGGCTGTTTGCAAGGCTAGGGAAGAGCAGAGCCCCAGTCTTGCTGTTTATCTGCAATGACTGCCAGGGCAAGTGAGGACCAGCAAGACAATTCCTGCCTAGCACCTCCTTGGAGGAGAGAGAGTGCAACGTTTCATTTTAGCATTTTGGCGCTCCGAGAGAGATAAAATGCATTGGCTGTTTGAAAGGCTAGGAAACAGGAGAGCCCCAGTCTTTCTGTTTGTCTGCAATGACTGCCAGGGGAAGTGAGGACCAGCAAGACAATTCCTGCCTATCACCTTCCTTGGAGGAGAGAGAGTGCAACGTTTCATTTTAGCATTTTGGCGCTCACGAGGGAGACGAACTGCATTGCCTGTTTGCAAGGCTAGGAAAGAGCAGAGCCCCAGTCTTGCTGTTTATCTGCAATGACTGCCAGGGCAAATGAGGACCAGCAAGACAATTCCTGCCTAGCACCTTCCTTGCAGGAGAGAGAGTGCAACGTTTCATTTTAGCATTTTGGCGCTCACGAGGGTGACAAACTGCATTGCTGTTTAAAGGCTAGGAAAGAGCAGAGCCCCAGTCTTGCTGTTTAGCTGCAATGACTGCCAGGGCAAGTGAGGACCAGCAAGACAATTCCTGCCTAGCACCTTCCTTGGAGGAGAGAGAGTGCAACGTTTCATTTTAGCATTTTGGCCCTCACGAGGGAGACAAACTGCATTGGCTGTTTGCAAGGCTAGGAAAGAGCAGAGCCCCAGTCTTGCTGTTTATCTGCAATGACTGCCAGGGCAAGTGAGGACCAGCAAGACAATTCCTGCCTAGCACCTTCCTTGGAGGAGAGAGAGTGCAACGTTTCATTTTGATTTTTGGAGTGCGAGAGTGCCTGTTTGCAAGGCTAGGAAAGAGCAGAGCCCCAGCCTTGCTGTTTATCTGCAATGACTGCCAGGGCAAGTGAGGACCAGCAAGACAATTCCTGCCTAGCACCAGCCTTGGAGGAGAGAGAGAGCAACATTTCATTTTAGCGTTTTGGTGCTCACGAGGGAGACGAACTGCATTGGCTGTTTGCAAGGCTAGGGAAGAGCAGAGCCCCAGTCTTGCTGTTTATCTGCAATGACTGCCAGGGCAAGTGAGGACCAGCAAGACAATTCCTGCCTAGCACCTCCTTGGAGGAGAGAGAGTGCAACGTTTCATTTTAGCATTTTGGCGCTCCGAGAGAGATAAAATGCATTGGCTGTTTGAAAGGCTAGGAAACAGGAGAGCCCCAGTCTTTCTGTTTGTCTGCAATGACTGCCAGGGGAAGTGAGGACCAGCAAGACAATTCCTGCCTAGCACCTTCCTTGGAGGAGAGAGAGTGCAACGTTTCATTTTAGCATTTTGGTGCTCACGAGGGAGACGAACTGCATTGGCTGTTTGCAAGGCTAGGAAAGAGCAGAGCCCCAGTCTTGCTGTTTATCTGCAATGACTGCCAGGGCAAGTGAGGACCAGCAAGACAATTCCTGCCTAGCACCTTCCTTGGAGGAGAGAGAGTGCAACGTTTCATTTTAGGACTTTGGCGCTCATGAGGGTGACAAACTGCATTGCTGTTTGCAAGGCTAGGAAAGAGCAGAGCCCCAGTCTTGCTGATTATCTGCAATGACTGCCAGGGCAAGTGAGGACCAGCAAGACAATTCCTGCCTAGCACCATCCTTGGAGGAGAGAGAGGGCAACGTTTCATTTTAGCATTTTGGCGCTCACGGGGGAGACGAACTGCATTGGCTGTTTGCAAGGCTAGGAAAGAGCAGAGCCCCAGTCTTGCTGTTTATCTGCAATGACTGCCAGGGCAAGTGAGGACCAGCAAGGCAATTCCTGCCTAGCACCATCCTTGGAGGAGGGAGAGGGCAACGTTTCATTTTGCTTTTTGGAGTGTGTGAGTGAGAAAAAGCAGCGTGCCTGTTTGCAAGGCTAAGAAAGAGCAGACCCGCAGTCTTGCTGTTTATCTGCAATGACTGCCATGGCAAGTAAGGACCAGCAAGACAATTCCTGCCTAGCACCTTCCTTGGAGGAGAGAGAGTGCAACGTTTCATTTTAGCATTTTGGCGCTCACGAGGGAGACCAACTGCATTGGCTGTTTGCAAGGCTAGGAAAGAGCAGAGCCCCAGTCTTGCTGTTTATCTGCAATGACTGCCAGGGCAAGTGAGGACCAGGAAGACAATTCCTGCCTAGCACCTTCCTTGGAGGAGAGAGAGTGCAACGTTCCATTTTCCTTTTGGAGTGTGAGAGTGAGAAAAAGCAGTGTGCCTGTTTGCAAGGCTAGGAAAGAGCAGAGCCCCAGTCTTGCTGTTTATCTGCAATGACTGCTAGGGCAAGTGAGGACCAGCAAGACAATTCCTGCGTAGCACCTTTCTTGGAGGAGAAAGAGTGCAACGTTTCATTTTAGCATTTTCGCGCTCACGAGGGAGACGAACTGCATTGGCTGTTTGCAAGGCTAGGAAATAGCAGAGCCCCAGTCTTGCTGTTTATCTGCAATGCCTGCCAGGGCAAGTGAGGACCAGCAAGACAATTCCTGCCTAGCACCTTCCTTGGAGGAGAGAGAGTGCAACGTTTCATTTTAGCAGTTTGGCGGTCACGAGGGAGAAGAACTGCATTGGCTGTTTGCAAGGCTAGGAAAGAGCAGAGCCCCAGTCTTGCTGTTTATCTGCAATGACTGCCAGGGCAAGTGAGGACCAGCAAGACAATTCCTGCCTAGCACCTTTCTTTGAGGAGAGAGAGTGCAACGTTTCATTTTAGCACCTTGGCGCTCACGAGGGAGACGAACTGCATTGGCTGTTTGCAAGGCTAGGAAAGAGCAGAGCCCCAGTCTTGGTGTTTATCTGCAATGACTGCCAGGGCAAGTGAGGACCAGCAAGACAATTCCTGCCTAGCACCTTCCTTGGAGGAGAGAGAGTGCAATGTTTCATTTTAGCATTTTGGCTCTCCGAGGGAGACGAACTTCATTGGCTGTTTGCAAGGCTAGGAAAGAGCAGAGCCCCAGTCTTGCTGTATATCTGCAATGACTGCCAGGGCAAGTGAGGACCAGCAAGACAATTCCTGCCTAGCACCTTCCTTGGAGGAGAGGGAGTGCAACATTTCATTTTAGCGTTTTGGTGCTCATGAGGGACACGAACTGTATTGGCTGTTTGCAAGGCTAGGAAAGAGCAGAGCCCCAGTCTTGCTGTTTATCTGCAATGACTGCCAGGGCAAGTGAGGACCAGCAAGACAATTCCTGCATAGCACCTTCCTTGCAGGAGAGAGAGTGCAACGTTTCATTTTGATTTTTGGAGTGCGAGAATGACAAAAAGCAGCGTGCCTGTTTGCAAGGCTAGGAAAGAGCAGAGCCCCAGTCTTGCTGTTTATCTGCCATGACTGCCAGGGCAAGGGAGGACCAGCAAGACAATTCCTGCCTAGCACCAACCTTGGAGGAGAGAGAATGCCACGTTTCTTTTTAGCAGTTTGGCGCTTACGAGGGAGACGAACTGCATTGGCTGTTTGGAAGGCTAGGAAAGAGCAGAGCCCCAGTCTTGTTGTTTATCTGCAATGACTGCTAGGGTAAGTGAGGACCAGCAAGACAATTCCTGCCTAGCACCTTTCTTTGAGGAGAGAGAGTGCAACGTTTCATTTTAGCACCTTGGCACTCACGAGGGAGACGAACTGCATTGGCTGTTTTCAAGGCTAGGAAAGAGCAGAGCCCCAGTCTTGCTGTTTATCTGCAATGACTGCCAGGGCAAGTGAGGACCAGCAAGACAATTCCTGCCTAGCGCCTTCTTTGGAGGAGAGAGAGTGCAACGTTTCATTTTGATTTTTGGAGTGCGAGAATGAGAAAAAGCAGCGTGCCTGTTTGCAAGGCTAGGAAAGAGCAGAGCCCCAGTCTTGCTGTTTATCTGCAATGACTGCCAGGGCAAGCGAGGACCAGCAACACAATTCCTGCCTAGGACCTTCCTTGGAGGAGAGAGAGTGCCACGTTTCATTTTAGCATTTTGGCGCTCACGAGGGAGATGAACTGCATTGGCTGTTTCCAAGGCTAGGAAAGAGCAGAGCGCCAGTCTTGCTGTTTATCTGCAACGACTGCCAGGGCAAGTGAGGACCAGCAAGACAATTCCTGCCTAGCACCTTCCTTGGAGGAGAGAGAGTGCAACGTTTCATTTTAGCATTTTGGTGCTCACGAGGGAGACAAACTGCATTGGGTGTTTGCAAGGCTAGGAAAGAGCAGAGCCCCAGTCTTGCTGTTTATCTGCAATGACTGCCAGGGCAAGCGAGGACCAGCAACACAATTCCTGCCTAGGACCTTCCTTGGAGGAGAGAGAGTGCAACGTTTCATTTTGATTTTTGGAGTACGAGAGTGAGAAAAATCAGCGTGCCTGTCTGCAAGGCTAGGAAAGAGCAGAGCCCCAGTCTTGCTGTTTATCTGCAGTGACTGCCAGGGCAAGTGAGGACCAGCAAGACAATTCCTACCTAGTACCTTCCTTGGAGGAGAGAGAGTGCAACGTTTCATTTTAGCATTTTGTCTCTCCGAGGGTGACGAACTGCATTGGCTGTTTGCAAGGGTAGGAAGGAGCAGAGACCCAGTCTTGCTGTTTATCTGCAATGACTGCCAGGGCAAGTGAGGACCAGCAAGACAATTCCTGCCTAGCACCTTCCTTGGAGGAGAGAGAGTGCAACGTTTCATTTTAGTATTTTGGTGCTCACGAGGGAGACAAACTACATTGGGTGTTTGCAAGGCTAGGTAAGAGCAGAGCCCCCGTCTTGCTGTTTATCTGCAATGACTGCCAGGGCAAGCGAGGACCAGCAACACAACTCCTGCCTAGGACCTTCCTTGGAGGAGAGAGAGTGCAACGTTTCATTTTGATTTTTGGAGTGCGAGAGTGAGAAAAATCAGCGTGCCTGTCTCCAAGGCGAGGAAAGAGCAGAGCCCCAGTCTTGCTGTTTATCTGCAATGACTGCCATGGCAAGTGAGGACCAGCAAGACAATTCCTGCCTAGCACCTTCCTTGGAGGAGAGAGAGTGCAACGTTTCATTTTAGCATTTTGTTGCTCACGAGGGAGATGAACTGCATTGGGTGTTTGCAAGGCTAGGAAAGAGCAGAGCCCCAGTCTTGCTGTTTATCTGCCATGACTGCCAGGGCAAGGGAGGACCAGCAAGACAATTCCTGCCTAGCACCAACCTTGGAGGAGAGAGAATGCCACGTTTCTTTTTAGCAGTTTGGCGCTTACGAGGGAGACGAACTGCATTGGCTGTTTGGAAGGCTAGGAAAGAGCAGAGCCCCAGTCTTGTTGTTTATCTGCAATGACTGCTAGGGCAAGTGAGGACCAGCAAGACAATTCCTGCCTAGCACCTTTCTTTGAGGAGAGAGAGTGCAACGTTTCATTTTAGCACCTTGGCGCTAACGAGGGAGACGAACTTCATTGGCTGTTTGCAAGGCTAGGAAAGAGCAGAGCCCCAGTCTTGCTGTTTATCTGCAATGACTGCCAGGGCAAGTGAGGACCAGCAAGACAATTCCTGCCTAGCGCCTTCTTTGGAGGAGAGAGAGTGCAACGTTTCATTTTGATTTTTGGAGTGCGAGAATGAGAAAAAGCAGCGTGCCTGTTTGCAAGGCTAGGAAAGAGCAGAGCCCCAGTCTTGCTGTTTATCTGCAATGACTGCCAGGGCAAGCGAGGACCAGCAACACAATTCCTGCCTAGCACCTTCCTTGGAGGAGAGAGAGTGCAACGTTTCATTTTGATTTTTGGAGTTCGAGAGTGAGAAAAATCAGCGTGCCTGTCTGCAAGGCTAGGAAAGAGCAGAGCCCCAGTCTTGCTGTTTATCTGCAGTGACTGCCAGGGCAAGTGAGGACCAGGAAGACAATTCCTGCCTAGTACCTTCCTTGGAGGAGAGAGAGTGCCACGTTTCATTTTAGCATTTTGGCGCTCACGAGTGAGACGAACTGCATTGGCTGTTTGCAAGGCTAGGAAAGAGCAGAGCGCCAGTCTTGCTGTTTATCTGCAACGACTGCCAGGGCAAGTGAGGACCAGCAAGACAATTCCTGCCTAGCACCTTCCTTGGAGGAGAGAGAGTGCAACGTTTCATTTTAGCATTTTGGTGCTCACGAGGGAGACCAACTGCATTGGCTGTTTGCAAGGCTAGGAAAGAGCAGAGCCCCAGTCTTGCTGTTTATCTGCCATGACTGCCAGGGCAAGTGAGGACCAGGAAGACAATTCCTGCCTAGCACCTTCCTTGGAGGAGAGAGAGTGCAACGTTCCATTTTCCTTTTGGAGTGTGAGAGTGAGAAAAAGCAGTGTGCCTGTTTGCAAGGCTAGGAAAGAGCAGAGCCCCAGTCTTGCTGTTTATCTGCAATGACTGCTAGGGCAAGTGAGGACCAGCAAGACAATTCCTGCGTAGCACCTTTCTTGGAGGAGAGAGATTGCAACGTTTCATTTTAGCATTTTCGCGCTCACGAGGGAGACGAACTGCATTGGCTGTTTGTAAGGCCAGGAAAGAGCAGAGCCCCAGTCTTGCTGTTTATCTGCAATGCCTGCCAGGGCAAGTGAGGACCAGCAAGACAATTCCTGCCTAGCACCTTCCTTGGAGGAGAGAGAGTGCCACGTTTCATTTTAGCATTTTGGCGCTCACGAGGGAGACGAACTGCATTGGCTGTTTGCAAGGCTAGGAAAGAGCAGAGCGCCAGTCTTGCTGTTTATCTGCAACGACTGCCAGGGCAAGTGAGGACCAGCAAGACAATTCCTGCCTAGCACCTTCCTTGGAGGAGAGAGAGTGCAACGTTTCATTTTAGCATTTTGGTGCTCACGAGGGAGACGAACTGCATTGGCTGTTTGCAAGGCTAGGAAAGAGCAGAGCCCCAGTCTTGCTGTTTATCTGCAATGACTGCCAGGGCAAGTGAGGACCAGCAAGACAATTCCTGCCTAGCACCTTCCTTGGAGGAGAGATAGTGCAACGTTTCATTTTGATTTTTGGAGAGCGAGAGTGAGAAAAAGCAGAGTGCCTGTTTGCAAGGCTAGGAAAGAGCAGAGCCCCAGACTTGCTGTTTATCTGCAATGACTGCCAGGGCAAGTGAGGACCAGCAAGACAATTCCTGCCTAGCACCTTCCTTGGAGGAGAGAGAGTGCAATGTTTCATTTTAGCATTTTGGCTCTCCGAGGGAGACAAACTTCATTGGCTGTTTGCAAGGCTAGGAAAGAGGAGAGCCCCAGTCTTGCTGTTTATCTGCAATGACTGCCAGGGCAAGTGAGGACCAGCAAGACAATTCCTGCATAGCACCTTCCTTGCAGGAGAGAGAGTGCAACGTTTCATTTTGATTTTTGGAGTGCGAGAATGAGAAAAAGCAGCGCGCCTGTTTGCAAGGCTAGGAAAGAGCAGAGCCCCAGTCTTGCTGTTTATCTGCCATGACTGCCAGGGCAAGGGAGGACCAGCAAGACAATTCCTGCCTAGCACCAACCTTGGAGGAGAGAGAATGCCACGTTTCTTTTTAGCAGTTTGGCGCTTACGAGGGAGACGAACTGCATTGGCTGTTTGGAAGGCTAGGAAAGAGCAGAGCCCCAGTCTTGTTGTTTATCTGCAATGACTGCTAGGGCAAGTGAGGACCAGCAAGACAATTCCTGCCTAGCACCTTTCTTTGAGGAGAGAGAGTGCAACGTTTCATTTTAGCACCTTGGCGCTCACGAGGGAGACGAACTGCATTGGCTGTTTGCAAGGCTAGGAAAGAGCAGAGCCCCAGTCTTGCTGTTTATCTGCCATGACTGCCAGGGCAAGGGAGGACCAAGAAGACAATTCCTGCCTAGCACCTTCCTTGGAGGAGAGAGAGTGCAACGTTTCATTTTAGTATTTTGGTGCTCACGAGGGAGACAAACTACATTGGGTGTTTGCAAGGCTAGGAAAGAGCAGAGCCCCAGTCTTGCTGTTTATCTGCAATGACTGCCAGGGCAAGCGAGGACCAGCAACACAACTCCTGCCTAGGACCTTCCTTGGAGGAGAGAGAGTGCAACGTTTCATTTTGATTTTTGGAGTGCGAGAGTGAGAAAAATCAGCGTGCCTGTCTGCAAGGCGAGGAAAGAGCAGAGCCCCAGTCTTGCTGTTTATCTGCAATGACTGCCATGGCAAGTGAGGACCAGCAAGACAATTCCTGCCTAGCACCTTCCTTGGAGGAGAGAGAGTGCAACGTTTCATTTTAGCATTTTGTTGCTCACGAGGGTGATGAACTGCATTGGCTGTTTGGAAGGCTAGGAAAGAGCAGAGCCCCAGTCTTGTTGTTTATCTGCAATGACTGCTAGGGCAAGTGAGGACCAGCAAGACAATTCCTGCCTAGCACCTTCCTTGGAGGAGAGAGAGTGCAACGTTTCTTTTTAGCACCTTGGCGCTCACGAGGGAGACGAACTGCATTGGCTGTTTGCAAGGCTAGGAAAGAGCAGAGCCCCAGTCTTGCTGTTTATCTGCAATGACTGCCAGGGCAAGGGAGGACCAGCAACACAATTCCTGCCTAGGACCTTCCTTGGAGGAGAGAGAGTGCAACGTTTCATTTTGATTTTTGGAGTTCGAGAGTGAGAAAAATCAGCATGCCTGTCTGCAAGGCTAGGAAAGAGCAGAGCCCCAGTCTTGCTGTTTATCTGCAGTGACTGCCAGGGCAAGTGAGGACCAGGAAGACAATTCCTGCCTAGTACCTTCCTTGGAGGAGAGAGAGTGCCACGTTTCATTTTAGCATTTTGGCGCTCACGAGGGAGACGAACTGCATTGGCTGTTTGCAAGGCTAGGAAAGAGCAGAGCGCCAGTCTTGCTGTTTATCTGCAACGACTGCCAGGGCAAGTGAGGACCAGCAAGACAATTCCTGCCTAGCACCTTCCTTGGAGGAGAGAGAGTGCAACGTTTCATTTTAGCATTTTGGTGCTCACGAGGGAGACAAACTGCATTGGGTGTTTGCAAGGCTAGGAAAGAGCAGAGCCCCAGTCTTGCTGTTTATCTGCAATGACTGCCAGGGCAAGCGAGGACCAGCAACGCAATTCCTGCCTAGGACCTTCCTTGGAGGAGAGAGAGTGCAACGTTTCATTTTGATTTTTGGAGTACGAGAGTGAGAAAAATCAGCGTGCCTGTCTGCAAGGCTAGGAAAGAGCAGAGCCCCAGTCTTGCTGTTTATCTGCAGTGACTGCCAGGGCAAGTGAGGACCAGCAAGACAATTCCTACCTAGTACCTTCCTTGGAGGAGAGAGAGTGCAACGTTTCATTTTAGCATTTTGGCTCTCCGAGGGTGACGAACTGCATTGGCTGTTTGCAAGGCGAGGAAAGAGCAGAGCCCCAGTCTTGCTGTTTATCTGCAATGACTGCCATGGCAAGTGAGGACCAGCAAGACAATTCCTGCCTAGCACCTTCCTTGGAGGAGAGAGAGTGCAACGTTTCATTTTAGCATTTTGTTGCTCACGAGGGAGATGCACTGCATTGGGTGTTTGCAAGGCTAGGAAAGAGCAGAGCCCCAGTCTTGCTGTTTAGCTGCAATGACTGCCAGGGCAAGCGAGGACCAGCAACAGAATTCCTGCCTAGGACCTTCCTTGGAGGAGAGAGAGTGCAACGTTTCATTTTGATTTTTGGAGTGCGAGAGTGAGAAAAATCAGCGTGCCTGTCTGCAAGGCTGGGAAAGAGCAGAGCCCCAGTCTTGCTGTTTATCTGCCATGACTGCCAGGGCAAGTGAGGACCAGCAAGACAATTCCTGCCTAGCACCTTCCTTGGAGGAGAGGGAGTGCAACGTTTAATTTTAGCATTTTTGTGCTCACGTGGAGACGAACTGCATTGGCTGTTTGCAGGGCTAGGTAAGAGCAGAGCCCCAGTCTTGCTGTTTATCTGCAATGACTGCCAGGGCAAGTGAGGACCAGCAAGACAATTCCTGCCTAACACCTTCCTTGGAGGAGAGAGAGTGCAACGTTTCATTTTAGCGTTTTGGCGCTCCGAGGGAGACAAACTGCATTGGCTGTTTGCAAGGTTAGTAAAGAGCAGAGCCCCAGTCTTGCTGTTTATCTGCAATGACTGCCAGGGCAAGTGAGGACCAGCAAGACAATTCCTGCCTAGCACCTTCCTTGGAGGAGAGAGAGTGCAACGTTTCATTTTAGCATTTTGGCGCTCACGAGGGAGACGAACTGCATTGGCTGTTTGCAAGGCTAGGAAAGAGCAGAGCCCCAGTCTTGCTGTTTATCTGCAATGACTGCCAGGGCAAGTGAGGACCGGCAAGACAATTCCTGCCTAGCACCTTCCTTGGAGGAGAGAGAGTGCAACGTTTCATTTTAGCATTTTGGTGCTCACGAGGGAGACAAACTGCTTTGGCTGTTTGCAAGGTTAGGAAAGAGCAGAGCCCCAGCCTTGCTGTTTATCTGCAATGACTGCCAGGGCAAGTGAGGACCAGCAAGACAATTCCTGCCTAGCACCTTCCTTGGAGGAGAGAGAGTGCAACGTTCTATTTTAGCATTTTGGTGCTCACGAGGGAGACAAACTGCATTGGCTGTTTGCAAGGCTAGGAAAGAGCAGAGCCCCAGTCTTGCTGTTTATCTGCAATGACTGCCAGGGCAAGTGAGGACCAGCAAGACAATTCCTGCCTAGGACCTTCCTTGGAGGAGAGAGAGTGTAACGTTTCATTTTGATTTTTGGAGTGCGAGAGTGAGAAAAATCAGCGTGCCTGTCTGCAAGGCTAGGAAAGAGACGAGCCCCAGTCTTGCTGTTTATCTGCAGTGACTGCCAGGGAAAGTGAGGACCAGCAAGATAATTTCTGCCGAGCAGCTTCCTTGGAGGAGAGAGAGTGCAACGTTTCATTTTAGCGTTTTGGCGCTCCGAGGGAGACAAACTGCATTGGCTGTTTACAAGGTTAGGAAAGAGCAGAGCCCCAGTCTTGCTGTTTATCTGCAATGACTGCCAGGGCAAGTGAGGACCAGCAAGACAATTCCTGCCTAGCACCTTCCTTGGAGGAGAGAGAGTGCAACGTTTCATTTTAGCATTTTGGCGCTCACGAGGGAGACGAACTGCATTGGCTGTTTGCAAGGCTAGGAAAGAGCAGAGCCCCAGTCTTGCTGTTTATCTGCAATGACTGCCAGGGCAAGTGAGGACCAGCAAGACAATTCCTACCTAGCACCTTCCTTGTAGGAGAGAGAGTGCAACGTTTCATTTTAGCATTTTGGCGCTGACGACGGAGGCAAACTGCATTGGCTGTTTGCAAGGCTAGGTAAGAGCAGAGCCCCAGTCTTGGTGTTTATCTGCAATGACTGCCAGGGCAAGTGAGGACCAGCAAGACAATTCCTGCCTAGCACCTTCCTTGGAGGAGAGAGAGTGCAACGTTTCATTTTAGCATTTTGGTGCTCAGGAGGGAGACAAACTGCTTTGGCTGTTTGCAAGGTTAGGAAAGAGCAGAGCCCCAGTCTTGCTGTTTATCTGCAATGACTGCCAGGGTAAGTGAGGACCAGCAAGACAATTCCTGCCTAGCACCTTCCTTGGAGGAGAGAGAGTGCAACGTTCTATTTTAGCATTTTGGTGCTCACGAGGGAGACAAACTGCATTGGCTGTTTGCAAGGCTAGGAAAGAGCAGAGCCCCAGTCTTGCTGTTTATCTGCAATGACTGCCAGGGCAAGTGAGGACCAGCAAGACAATTCCTGCCTAGGACCTTCCTTGGAGGAGAGAGAGTGTAACGTTTCATTTTGATTTTTGGAGTGCGAGAGTGAGAAAAATCAGCGTGCCTGTCTGCAAGGCTAGGAAAGAGACGAGCCCCAGTCTTGCTGTTTATCTGCAGTGACTGCCAGGGAAAGTGAGGACCAGCAAGATAATTTCTGCCGAGCAGCTTCCTTGGAGGAGAGAGAGTGCAACGTTTCATTTTAGCGTTTTGGCGCTCCGAGGGAGACAAACTGCATTGGCTGTTTGCAAGGTTAGGAAAGAGCAGAGCCCCAGTCTTGCTGTTTATCTGCAATGACTGCCAGGGCAAGTGAGGACCAGCAAGACAATTCCTGCCTAGCACCTTCCTTGGAGGAGAGAGAGTGCAACGTTTCATTTTAGCATTTTGGCGCTCACGAGGGAGACGAACTGCATTGGCTGTTTGCAAGGCTAGGAAAGAGCAGAGCCCCAGTCTTGCTGTTTATCTGCAATGACTGCCAGGGCAAGTGAGGACCAGCAAGACAATTCCTGCCTAGCACCTTCCTTGGAGGAGAGAGAGTGCAACGTTTCATTTTAGCATTTTGGCGCTGACGAGGGAGGCAAACTGCATTGGCTGTTTGCAAGGCTAGGTAAGAGCAGAGCCCCCGTCTTGGTGTTTATCTGCAATGACTGCCAGGGCAAGTGAGGACCAGCAAGACAATTCCTGCCTAGCACCTTCCTTGGAGGAGAGAGAGTGCAACGTTTCATTTTAGCATTTTGGTGCTCACGAGGGAGACGAACTGCATTGGCTGTTTGCAAGGCTAGGAAAGAGCAGAGCCCCAGTCTTGCTGTTTATCTGCAATGACTGCCAGGGCAAGTGAGGACAGGCAAGACAATTCCTGCCTAGCACCTTCCTTGGAGGAGAGAGAGTGCAACGTTTCATTTTAGCATTTTGGTGCTCACGAGGGAGACAAACTGCTTTGGCTGTTTGCAAGGTTAGGAAAGAGCAGAGCCCCAGTCTTGCTGTTTATCTGCAATGACTGCCAGGGTAAGTGAGGACCAGCAAGACAATTCCTGCCTAGCACCTTCCTTGGAGGAGAGAGAGTGCAACGTTCTATTTTAGCATTTTGGTGCTCACGAGGGAGACGAACTGCATTGGCTGTTTGCAAGGCTAGGAAAGAGCAGAGCCCCAGTCTTGCTGTTTATCTGCAATGACTGCCAGGGCAAGTGAGGACCAGCAAGACAATTCCTGCCTAGGACCTTCCTTGGAGGAGAGAGAGTGTAACGTTTCATTTTGATTTTTGGAGTGCGAGAGTGAGAAAAATCAGCGTGCCTGTCTGCAAGGCTAGGAAAGAGACGAGCCCCAGTCTTGCTGTTTATCTGCAGTGACTGCCAGTGAAAGTGAGGACCAGCAAGATAATTTCTGCCGAGCAGCTTCCTTGGAGGAGAGAGAGTGCAACGTTTCATTTTAGCGTTTTGGCGCTCCGAGGGAGACAAACTGCATTGGCTGTTTGCAAGGTTAGGAAAGAGCAGAGCCCCAGTCTTGCTGTTTATCTGCAATGACTGCCAGGGCAAGTGAGGACCAGCAAGACAATTCCTGCCTAGCACCTTCCTTGGAGGAGAGAGAGTGCAACGTTTCATTTTAGCATTTTGGCGCTCACGAGGGAGACGAACTGCATTGGCTGTTTGCAAGGCTAGGAAAGAGCAGAGCCCCAGTCTTGCTGTTTATCTGCAATGACTGCCAGGGCCAGCGAGGACCAGCAAGTCAATTCCTGCCTAGCACCTTCCTTGGAGGAGAGAGAGTGCAACGTTTCATTTTGATTTTTGGAGTGCGAGAGTGAGAAAAATCAGCGTGCCTGTCTGTAAGGCTGGGAAAGAGCAGAGCCCCAGTCTTGCTGTTTATCTGCCATGACTGCCAGGGCAAGTGAGGATCAGCAAGACAATTCCTGTCTAGCACCTTCCTTGGAGGAGAGAGAGTGCAACGTTTCATTTTAGCATTTTTGTGCTCACGTGGAGACGAACTGCATTGGCTGTTTGCAGGGCTAGGTAAGAGCAGAGCCCCAGTCTTGCTGTTTATCTGCAATGACTGCCAGGGCAAGTGAGGACCAGCAAGACAATTCCTGCCTAGCAGCTTCCTTGGAGGAGAGAGAGTGCAACGTTTCATTTTAGCATTTTGGTGCTCACGAGGGAGACGAACTTCATTGGCTGTTTGCAAGGCTAGGAAAGAGCAGAGCCCCAGTCTTGCTGTTTATCTGCAATGACTGCCAGGGCAAGTGAGGACAGGCAAGACAATTCCTGCCTAGCACCTTCCTTGGAGGAGAGAGAGTGTAACGTTTCATTTTAGCATTTTGGCGCTCACGAGGGAGACGAACTGCATTGGCTGTTTGCAAGGCTAGGAAAGAGCAGAGCCCCAGTCTTGCTGTTTATCTGCAATGACTGCCAGGGCAAGTGAGGACCAGCAAGACAATTCCTGCCTAGCGCCTTCTTTGGAGGAGAGAGAGTGAAACGTTTCATTTTGATTTTTGGAGTGCGAGAATGAGAAAAAGCAGCGTGCCTGTTTGCAAGGCTAGGAAAGAGCAGAGCCCCAGTCTTGCTGTTTATCTGCAATGACTGCCAGGGCAAGCGAGGACCAGCAACACAATTCCTGCCTAGGACCTTCCTTGGAGGAGAGAGAGTGCAACGTTTCATTTTGATTTTTGGAGTTCGAGAGTGAGAAAAATCAGCGTGCCTGTCTGCAAGGCTAGGAAAGAGCAGAGCCCCAGTCTTGCTGTTTATCTGCAGTGACTGCCAGGGAAAGTGAGGACCAGCAAGATAATTTCTGCCGAGTAGCTTCCTTGGAGGAGAGAGAGTGCAACGTTTCATTTTAGCGTTTTGGCGCTCCGAGGGAGACAAACTGCATTGGCTGTTTGCAAGGTTAGGAAAGAGCAGAGCCCCAGTCTTGCTGTTTATCTGCAATGACTGCCAGGGCAAGTGAGGACCAGCAAGACAATTCCTGCCTAGCACCTTCCTTGGAGGAGAGAGAGTGCAACGTTTCATTTTAACATTTTGGCGCTCACGAGGGAGACGAACTGCATTGGCTGTTTGCAAGGCTAGGAAAGAGCAGAGCCCCAGTCTTGCTGTTTATCTGCAATGACTGCCAGGGCAAGTGAGGACCAGCAAGACAATTCCTGCCTAGCACCTTCCTTGGAGGAGAGAGAGTGCAACGTTTCATTTTAGCATTTTGGTGCTCACGAGGGAGACGAACTGCATTGGCTGTTTGCAAGGCTAGGAAAGAGCAGAGCCCCAGTCTTGCTGTTTATCTGCAATGACTGCCAGGGCAAGTGAGGACAGGCAAGACAATTCCTGCCTAGCACCTTCCTTGGAGGAGAGAGAGTGCAACGTTTCATTTTAGCATTTTGGTGCTCACGAGGGAGACAAACTGCTTTGGCTGTTTGCAAGGTTACGAAAGAGCAGAGCCCCAGTCTTGCTGTTTATCTGCAATGACTGCCAGGGTAAGTGAGGACCAGCAAGACAATTCCTGCCTAGCACCTTCCTTGGAGGAGAGAGAGTGCAACGTTCTATTTTAGCATTTTGGTGCTCACGAGGGAGACGAACTGCATTGGCTGTTTGCAAGGCTAGGAAAGAGCAGAGCCCCAGTCTTGCTGTTTATCTGCAATGACTGCCAGGGCAAGTGAGGACCAGCAAGACAATTCCTGCCTAGGACCTTCCTTGGAGGAGAGAGAGTGTAACGTTTCATTTTGATTTTTGGAGTGCGAGAGTGAGAAAAATCAGCGTGCCTGTCTGCAAGGCTAGGAAAGAGACGAGCCCCAGTCTTGCTGTTTATCTGCAGTGACTGCCAGGGAAAGTGAGGACCAGCAAGATAATTTCTGCCGAGCAGCTTCCTTGGAGGAGAGAGAGTGCAACGTTTCATTTTAGCGTTTTGGCGCTCCGAGGGAGACAAACTGCATTGGCTGTTTGCAAGGTTAGGAAAGAGCAGAGCCCCAGTCTTGCTGTTTATCTGCAATGACTGCCAGGGCAAGTGAGGACCAGCAAGACAATTCCTGCCTAGCACCTTCCTTGGAGGAGAGAGAGTGCAACGTTTCATTTTAGCATTTTGGTGCTCACGAGGGAGACGAACTGCATTGGGTGTTTGCAAGGCTAGGAAAGAGCAGAGCCCCAGTCTTGCTGTTTATCTGCAATGACTGCCAGGGCAAGTGAGGACCAGCAAGACAATTCCTACCTAGCACCTTCCTTGTAGGAGAGAGAGTGCAACGTTTCATTTTAGCATTTTGGCGCTGACGAGGGAGGCAAACTGCATTGGCTGTTTTCAAGGCTAGGTAAGAGCAGAGCCCCAGTCTTGCTGTTTATCTGCAATGACTGCCAGGGCAAGTGAGGACCAGCAAGACAATTCCTGCCTAGCACCTTCCTTGGAGGAGAGAGAGTGCAACGTTTCATTCTAGCATTTTGGTGCTCACGAGGGAGACGAACTGCATTGGGTGTTTGCAAGGCTAGGAAAGAGCAGAGCCCCAGTCTTGCTGTTTATCTGCAATGACTGCCAGGGCAAGTGAGGACCAGCAAGACAATTCCTACCTAGCACCTTCCTTGTAGGAGAGAGAGTGCAACGTTTCATTTTAGCATTTTGGCGCTGACGACGGAGGCAAACTGCATTGGCTGTTTGCAAGGGTAGGAAGAGCAGAGCCCCAGTCTTGCTGTTTATCTGCAATGACTGCCAGGGCAAGTGAGGACAGGCAAGACAATTCCTGCCTAGCACCTTCCCTGGAGGAGGGAGAGTGCAACGTTTCATTTTAGCATTTTGGTGCTCACGAGGTAGACGAACTGCATTGGGTGTTTCCAAGGCTAGGAAAGAGCAGAACCCCAGTCTTGCTGTTTATCTGCAATGACTGCCAGGGCAAGTGAGGACCAGCAAGACAATTCCTACCTAGCACCTTCCTTGTAGGAGAGAGAGTGCAACGTTTCATTTTAGCATTTTGGCGCTGACGAGGGAGGCAAACTGCATTGGCTGTTTGCAAGGCTAGGTAAGAGCAGAGCCCCAGTCTTGCTGTTTATCTGCAATGACTGCCAGGGCAAGCGAGGACCAGCAAGTCAATTCCTGCCTTGGACCTTCCTTGGAGGAGAGAGAGTGCAACGTTTCATTTTGATTTTTGGAGTGCGAGAGTGAGAAAAATCAGCGTGCCTGTCTGTAAGGCTGGGAAAGAGCAGAGCCCCCGTCTTGCTGTTTATCTGCAGTGACTGCCAGGGGAAGTGAGGACCAGCAAGACAATTCCTGCCTAGCACCTTCCTTGGAGGAGAGGGAGTGCAACGTTTCATTTTAGCATTTTTGTGCTCACGTGGAGACGAACTGCATTGGCTGTTTGCAGGGCTACGTAAGAGCAGAGCCCCAGTCTTGCTGTTTATCTGCAATGACTGCCAGGGCAAGTGAGGACCAGCAAGACAATTCCTGCCTAGCAGCTTCCTTTGAGGAGAGAGAGTGCAACGTTTCATTTTAGCATTTTGGTGCTCACGAGGGAGACGAACTGCATTGGCTGTTTGCAAGGCTAGGAAAGAGCAGAGCCCCAGCCTTGCTGTTTATCTGCAATGACTGCCAGGGCAAGTGAGGACAGGCAAGACAATTCCTGCCTAGCACCTTCCTTGGAGGAGAGAGAGTGCAACGTTTCATTTTAGCATTTTGGCGCTCACGAGGGAGACGAACTGCATTGGCTGTTTGCAAGGCTAGGAAAGAGCAGAGCCCCAGTCTTGCTGTTTATCTGCAATGACTGCCAGGGCAAGTGAGGACCAGCAAGACAATTCCTGCCTAGCGCCTTCTTTGGAGGAGAGAGAGTGAAACGTTTCATTTTGATTTTTGGAGTGCGAGAATGAGAAAAAGCAGCGTGCCTGTTTGCAAGGCTAGGAAAGAGCAGAGCCCCAGTCTTGCTGTTTATCTGCAATGACTGCCAGGGCAAGCGAGGACCAGCAACACAATTCCTGCCTAGGACCTTCCTTGGAGGAGAGAGAGTGCAACGTTTCATTTTGATTTTTGGAGTTCGAGAGTGAGAAAAATCAGCGTGCCTGTCTGCAAGGCTAGGAAAGAGCAGAGCCCCAGTCTTGCTGTTTATCTGCAGTGACTGCCAGGGCAAGTGAGGACCAGGAAGACAATTCCTGCCTAGTACCTTCCTTGGAGGAGAGAGAGTGCCACGTTTCATTTTAGCATTTTGGCGCTCAGGAGGGAGACGAACTGCATTGGCTGTTTGCAAGGCTAGGAAAGAGCAGAGCGCCAGTCTTGCTGTTTATCTGCAACGACTGCCAGGGCAAGTGAGGACCAGCAAGACAATTCCTTCCTAGCACCTTCCTTGGAGGAGAGAGAGTGCAACGTTTCATTTTAGCATTTTGGTGCTCACGAGGGAGACAAACTGCATTGGGTGTTTGCAAGGCTAGGAAAGAGCAGAGCCCCAGTCTTGCTGTTTATCTGCAATGACTGCCAGGGCAAGCGAGGACCAGCAACACAATTCCTGCCTAGCACCTTCCTTGGAGGAGAGAGAGTGCAACGTTTCATTTTAGCGTTTTGGCGCTCCGAGGGAGACAAACTGCATTGGCTGTTTGCAAGGTTAGGAAAGAGCAGAGCCCCAGTCTTGCTGTTTATCTGCAATGACTGCCAGGGCAAGTGAGGACCAGCAAGACAATTCCTGCCTAGCGCCTTCTTTGGAGGAGAGAGAGTGAAACGTTTCATTTTGATTTTTGGAGTGCGAGAATGAGAAAAAGCAGCGTGCCTGTTTGCAAGGCTAGGAAAGAGCAGAGCCCCAGTCTTGCTGTTTATCTGCAATGACTGCCAGGGCAAGCGAGGACCAGCAACACAATTCCTGCCTAGGACCTTCCTTGGAGGAGAGAGAGTGCAACGTTTCATTTTGATTTTTGGAGTTCGAGAGTGAGAAAAATCAGCGTGCCTGTCTGCAAGGCTAGGAAAGAGCAGAGCCCCAGTCTTGCTGTTTATCTGCAGTGACTGCCAGGGCAAGTGAGGACCAGGAAGACAATTCCTGCCTAGTACCTTCCTTGGAGGAGAGAGAGTGCCACGTTTCATTTTAGCATTTTGGCGCTCACGAGGGAGACGAACTGCATTGGCTGTTTGCAAGGCTAGGAAAGAGCAGAGCGCCAGTCTTGCTGTTTATCTGCAACGACTGCCAGGGCAAGTGAGGACCAGCAAGACAATTCCTGCCTAGCACCTTCCTTGGAGGAGAGAGAGTGCAACGTTTCATTTTAGCATTTTGGTGCTCACAAGGGAGACAAACTGCATTGGGTGTTTGCAAGGCTAGGAAAGAGCAGAGCCCCAGTCTTGCTGTTTATCTGCAATGACTGCCAGGGCAAGCGAGGACCAGCAACACAATTCCTGCCTAGCACCTTCCTTGGAGGAGAGAGAGTGCAACGTTTCATTTTGATTTTTGGAGTACGAGAGTGAGAAAAATCAGCGTGCCTGTCTGCAAGGCTAGGAAAGAGCAGAGCCCCAGTCTTGCTGTTTATCTGCAGTGACTGCCAGGGCAAGTGAGGACCAGCAAGATAATTTCTGCCGAGCAGCTTCCTTGGAGGAGAGAGAGTGCAACGTTTCATTTTAGCGTTTTGGCGCTCCGAGGGAGACAAACTGCATTGGCTGTTTGCAAGGTTAGGAAAGAGCAGAGCCCCAGTCTTGCTGTTTATCTGCAATGACTGCCAGGGCAAGTGAGGACCAGCAAGACAATTCCTGCCTAGCACCTTCCTTGGAGGAGAGAGAGTGCAACGTTTCATTTTAGCATTTTGGCGCTCACGAGGGAGACGAACTGCATTGGCTGTTTGCAAGGCTAGGAAAGAGCAGAGCCCCAGTCTTGCTGTTTATCTGCAATGACTGCCAGGGCAAGTGAGGACCAGCAAGACAATTCCTGCCTAGCACCTTCCCTGGAGGAGGGAGAGTGCAACGTTTCATTTTAGCATTTTGGTGCTCACGAGGGAGACGAACTGCATTGGGTGTTTGCAAGGCTAGGAAAGAGCAGAACCCCAGTCTTGCTGTTTATCTGCAATGACTGCCAGGGCAAATGAGGACCAGCAAGACAATTCCTACCTAGCACCTTCCTTGTAGGAGAGAGTGTGCAACGTTTCATTTTAGCATTTTGGCGCTGACGAGGGAGGCAAACTGCATTGGCTGTTTGCAAGGCTAGGTAAGAGCAGAGCCCCAGTCTTGCTGTTTATCTGCAATGACTGCCAGGGCAAGTGAGGACCAGCAAGACAATTCCTGCCTAGCACCTTCCTTGGAGGAGAGAGAGTGCAACGTTTCATTCTAGCATTTTGGTGCTCACGAGGGAGACGAACTGCATTGGGTGTTTGCAAGGCTAGGAAAGAGCAGAGCCCCAGTCTTGCTGTTTATCTGCAATGACTGCCAGGGCAAGTGAGGACCAGCAAGACAATTCCTACCTAGCACCTTCCTTGTAGGAGAGAGAGTGGAACGTTTCATTTTAGCATTTTGGCGCTGACGACGGAGGCAAACTGCATTGGCTGTTTGCAAGGGTCGGAAGAGCAGAGCCCCAGTCTTGCTGTTTATCTGCAATGACTGCCAGGGCAAGTGAGGACAGGCAAGACAATTCCTGCCTAGCACCTTCCCTGGAGGAGGGAGAGTGCAACGTTTCATTTTAGCATTTTGGTGCTCACGAGGTAGACGAACTGCATTGGGTGTTTGCAAGGCTAGGAAAGAGCAGAACCCCAGTCTTGCTGTTTATCTGCAATGACTGCCAGGGCAAGTGAGGACCAGCAAGACAATTCCTACCTAGCACCTTCCTTGTAGGAGAGAGAGTGCAACGTTTCATTTTAGCATTTTGGCGCTGACGAGGGAGGCAAACTGCATTGGCTGTTTGCAAGGCTAGGAAAGAGCAGAGCCCCAGTCTTGCTGTTTATCTGCAATGACTGCCAGGGCAAGCGAGGACCAGCAAGTCAATTCCTGCCTTGGACCTTCCTTGGAGGAGAGAGAGTGCAACGTTTCATTTTGATTTTTGGAGTGCGAGAGTGAGAAAAATCAGCGTGCCTGTCTGTAAGGCTGGGAAAGAGCAGAGCCCCAGTCTTGCTGTTTATCTGCCATGACTGCCAGGGCAAGTGAGGATCAGCAAGACAATTCCTGCCTAGCACCTTCCTTGGAGGAGAGGGAGTGCAACGTTTCATTTTAGCATTTTTGTGCTCACGTGGAGACGAACTGCATTGGCTGTTTGCAGGGCTAGGTAAGAGCAGAGCCCCAGTCTTGCTGTTTATCTGCAATGACTGCCAGGGCAAGTGAGGACCAGCAAGACAATTCCTGCCTAGCAGCTTCCTTGGAGGAGAGAGAGTGCAACGTTTCATTTTAGCATTTTGGTGCTCACGAGGGAGACGAACTGCATTGGCTGTTTGCAAGGCTAGGAAAGAGCAGAGCCCCAGTCTTGCTGTTTATCTGCAATGACTGCCAGGGCAAGTGAGGACAGGCAAGACAATTCCTGCCTAGCACCTTCCTTGGAGGAGAGAGAGTGCAACGTTTCATTTTAGCATTTTGGCGCTCACGAGGGAGACGAACTGCATTGGCTGTTTGCAAGGCTAGGAAAGAGCAGAGCCCCAGTCTTGCTGTTTATCTGCAATGACTGCCAGGGCAAGTGAGGACCAGCAAGACAATTCCTGCCTAGCGCCTTCTTTGGAGGAGAGAGAGTGAAACGTTTCATTTTGATTTTTGGAGTGCGAGAATGAGAAAAAGCAGCGTGCCTGTTTGCAAGGCTAGGAAAGAGCAGAGCCCCAGTCTTGCTGTTTATCTGCAATGACTGCCAGGGC
Source organism: Phaethon aethereus (assembly GCF_964289735.1). NCBI lineage: Eukaryota > Metazoa > Chordata > Aves > Phaethontiformes > Phaethontidae > Phaethon > Phaethon aethereus. The sequence goes on along the minus strand of NW_028113784.1, from coordinate 148,823 downwards.
AAGCGAGGACCAGCAAGACAATTCCTGCCTAGCACCTTCCTTGGAGGAGAGAGAGTGCAACGTTTCATTTTGATTTTTGGAGTACGAGAGTGAGAAAAATCAGCGTGCCTGTCTGCAAGGCTAGGAAAGAGCAGAGCCCCAGTCTTGCTGTTTATCTGCAGTGACTGCCAGGGCAAGTGAGGACCAGCAAGACAATTCCTACCTAGTACCTTCCTTGGAGGAGAGAGAGTGCAACGTTTCATTTTAGCATTTTGGCTCTCCGAGGGTGACGAACTGCATAGGCTGTTTGCAAGGGTAGGAAGGAGCAGAGACCCAGTCTTGCTGTTTATCTGCAATGACTGCCAGGGCAAGTGAGGACCAGCAAGACAATTCCTGCCTAGCACCTTCCTTGGAGGAGAGAGAGTGCAACGTTTCATTTTAGTATTTTGGTGCTCACGAGGGAGACAAACTACATTGGGTGTTTGCAAGGCTAGGAAAGAGCAGAGCCCCAGTCTTGCAGTTTATCTGCAATGACTGCCAGGGCAAGCGAGGACCAGCAACAGAATTCCTGCCTAGGACCTTCCTTGGAGGAGAGAGAGTGCAACGTTTCATTTTGATTTTTGGAGTGCGAGAGTGAGAAAAATCAGCGTGCCTGTCTGCAAGGCTGGGAAAGAGCAGAGCCCCAGTCTTGCTGTTTATCTGCCATGACTGCCAGGGCAAGTGAGGACCAGCAAGACAATTCCTGCCTAGCACCTTCCTTGGAGGAGAGGGAGTGCAATGTTTCATTTTAGCATTTTTGTGCTCACGTGGAGACGAACTGCATTGGCTGTTTGCAGGGCTAGGTAAGAGCAGAGCCCCAGTCTTGCTGTTTATCTGCAATGACTGCCAGGGCAAGTGAGGACCAGCAAGACAATTCCTGCCTAACACCTTCCTTGGAGGAGAGAGAGTGCAACGTTTCATTTTAGCGTTTTGGCGCTCCGAGGGAGACAAACTGCATTGGCTGTTTGCAAGGTTAGTAAAGAGCAGAGCCCCAGTCTTGCTGTTTATCTGCAATGACTGCCAGGGCAAGTGAGGACCAGCAAGACAATTCCTGCCTAGCACCTTCCTTGGAGGAGAGAGAGTGCAACGTTTCATTTTAGCATTTTGGCGCTCACGAGGGAGACGAACTGCATTGGCTGTTTGCAAGGCTAGGAAAGAGCAGAGCCCCAGTCTTGCTGTTTATCTGCAATGACTGCCAGGGCAAGTGAGGACCAGCAAGACAATTCCTGCCTAGCACCTTCCTTGGAGGAGAGAGAGTGCAACGTTTCATTTTAGCATTTTGGTGCTCACGAGGGAGACAAACTGCATTGGCTGTTTGCAAGGCTAGGAAAGAGCAGAGCCCCAGTCTTGCTGTTTATCTGCAATGACTGCCAGGGCAAGTGAGGACCAGCAAGACAATTCCTGCCTAGGACCTTCCTTGGAGGAGAGAGAGTGTAACGTTTCATTTTGATTTTTGGAGTGCGAGAGTGAGAAAAATCAGCGTGCCTGTCTGCAAGGCTAGGAAAGAGACGAGCCCTAGTCTTGCTGTTTATCTGCAGTGACTGCCAGGGAAAGTGAGGACCAGCAAGACAATTCCTGCCTAGCACCTTCCTTGGAGGAGAGAGAGTGCAACGTTTCATTTTAGCATTTTGGTGCTCACGAGGGAGACAAACTGCTTTGGCTGTTTGCAAGGTTAGGAAAGAGCAGAGCCCCAGTCTTGCTGTTTATCTGCAATGACTGCCAGGGTAAGTGAGGACCAGCAAGACAATTCCTGCCTAGCACCTTCCTTGGAGGAGAGAGAGTGCAACGTTCTATTTTAGCATTTTGGTGCTCACGAGGGAGACGAACTGCATTGGCTGTTTGCAAGGCTAGGAAAGAGCAGAGCCCCAGTCTTGCTGTTTATCTGCAATGACTGCCAGGGCAAGTGAGGACCAGCAAGACAATTCCTGCCTAGGACCTTCCTTGGAGGAGAGAGAGTGTAACGTTTCATTTTGATTTTTGGAGTGCGAGAGTGAGAAAAATCAGCGTGCCTGTCTGCAAGGCTAGGAAAGAGACGAGCCCCAGTCTTGCTGTTTATCTGCAGTGACTGCCAGGGAAAGTGAGGACCAGCAAGATAATTTCTGCCGAGCAGCTTCCTTGGAGGAGAGAGAGTGCAACGTTTCATTTTAGCGTTTTGGCGCTCCGAGGGAGACAAACTGCATTGGCTGTTTGCAAGGCTAGGAAAGAGACGAGCCCCAGTCTTGCTGTTTATCTGCAATGACTGCCAGGGCAAGCGAGGACCAGCAAGTCAATTCCTGCCTTGGACCTTCCTTGGAGGAGAGAGAGTGCAACGTTTCATTTTGATTTTTGGAGTGCGAGAGTGAGAAAAATCAGCGTGCCTGTCTGTAAGGCTGGGAAAGAGCAGAGCCCCAGTCTTGCTGTTTATCTGCCATGACTGCCAGGGCAAGTGAGGATCAGCAAGACAATTCCTGCCTAGCACCTTCCTTGGAGGAGAGGGAGTGCAACGTTTCATTTTAGCATTTTTGTGCTCACGTGGAGACGAACTGCATTGGCTGTTTGCAGGGCTAGGTAAGAGCAGAGCCCCAGTCTTGCTGTTTATCTGCAATGACTGCCAGGGCAAGTGAGGACCAGCAAGACAGTTCCTGCCTAGCAGCTTCCTTGGAGGAGAGAGAGTGCAACGTTTCATTTTAGCATTTTGGTGCTCACGAGGGAGACGAACTGCATTGGCTGTTTGCAAGGCTAGGAAAGAGCAGAGCCCCAGTCTTGCTGTTTATCTGCAATGACTGCCAGGGCAAGTGAGGACAGGCAAGACAATTCCTGCCTAGCACCTTCCTTGGAGGAGAGAGAGTGCAACGTTTCATTTTAGCATTTTGGCGCTCACGAGGGAGACGAACTGCATTGGCTGTTTGCAAGGCTAGGAAAGAGCAGAGCCCCAGTCTTGCTGTTTATCTGCAATGACTGCCAGGGCAAGTGAGGACCAGCAAGACAATTCCTGCCTAGCGCCTTCTTTGGAGGAGAGAGAGTGAAACGTTTCATTTTGATTTTTGGAGTGCGAGAATGAGAAAAAGCAGCGTGCCTGTTTGCAAGGCTAGGAAAGAGCAGAGCCCCAGTCTTGCTGTTTATCTGCAATGACTGCCAGGGCAAGTGAGGACCAGCAAGACAATTCCTGCCTAGCACCTTCCTTGGAGGAGAGAGAGTGCAACGTTTCATTTTAGCATTTTGGTGCTCACGAGGGAGACAAACTGCATTGGGTGTTTGCAAGGCTAGGAAAGAGCAGAGCCCCAGTCTTGCTGTTTATCTGCAATGACTGCCAGGGCAAGCGAGGACCAGCAACACAATTCCTGCCTAGGACCTTCCTTGGAGGAGAGAGAGTGCAACGTTTCATTTTGATTTTTGGAGTACGAGAGTGAGAAAAATCAGCGTGCCTGTCTGCAAGGCTAGGAAAGAGCAGAGCCCCAGTCTTGCTGTTTATCTGCAGTGACTGCCAGGGCAAGTGAGGACCAGCAAGACAATTCCTACCTAGTACCTTCCTTGGAGGAGAGAGAGTGCAACGTTTCATTTTAGCATTTTGGCTCTCCGAGGGTGACGAACTGCATAGGCTGTTTGCAAGGGTAGGAAGGAGCAGAGACCCAGTCTTGCTGTTTATCTGCAATGACTGCCAGGGCAAGTGAGGACCAGCAAGACAATTCCTGCCTAGCACCTTCCTTGGAGGAGAGAGAGTGCAACGTTTCATTTTAGTATTTTGGTGCTCACGAGGGAGACAAACTACATTGGGTGTTTGCAAGGCTAGGAAAGAGCAGAGCCCCAGTCTTGCTGTTTATCTGCAATGACTGCCAGGGCAAGCGAGGACCAGCAACAGAATTCCTGCCTAGGACCTTCCTTGGAGGAGAGAGAGTGCAACGTTTCATTTTGATTTTTGGAGTGCGAGAGTGAGAAAAATCAGCGTGCCTGTCTGCAAGGCTGGGAAAGAGCAGAGCCCCAGTCTTGCTGTTTATCTGCCATGACTGCCAGGGCAAGTGAGGACCAGCAAGACAATTCCTGCCTAGCACCTTCCTTGGAGGAGAGGGAGTGCAACGTTTCATTTTAGCATTTTTGTGCTCACGTGGAGACGAACTGCATTGGCTGTTTGCAGGGCTAGGTAAGAGCAGAGCCCCAGTCTTGCTGTTTATCTGCAATGACTGCCAGGGCAAGTGAGGACCAGCAAGACAATTCCTGCCTAACACCTTCCTTGGAGGAGAGAGAGTGCAACGTTTCATTTTAGCGTTTTGGCGCTCCGAGGGAGACAAACTGCATTGGCTGTTTGCAAGGTTAGTAAAGAGCAGAGCCCCAGTCTTGCTGTTTATCTGCAATGACTGCCAGGGCAAGTGAGGACCAGCAAGACAATTCCTGCCTAGCACCTTCCTTGGAGGAGAGAGAGTGCAACGTTTCATTTTAGCATTTTGGCGCTCACGAGGGAGACGAACTGCATTGGCTGTTTGCAAGGCTAGGAAAGAGCAGAGCCCCAGTCTTGCTGTTTATCTGCAATGACTGCCAGGGCAAGTGAGGACCAGCAAGACAATTCCTGCCTAGCACCTTCCTTGGAGGAGAGAGAGTGCAACGTTTCATTTTAGCATTTTGGTGCTCACGAGGGAGACAAACTGCATTGGCTGTTTGCAAGGCTAGGAAAGAGCAGAGCCCCAGTCTTGCTGTTTATCTGCAATGACTGCCAGGGCAAGTGAGGACCAGCAAGACAATTCCTGCCTAGGACCTTCCTTGGAGGAGAGAGAGTGTAACGTTTCATTTTGATTTTTGGAGTGCGAGAGTGAGAAAAATCAGCGTGCCTGTCTGCAAGGCTAGGAAAGAGCAGAGCCCCAGTCTTGCTGTTTATCTGCAGTGACTGCCAGGGAAAGTGAGGACCAGCAAGACAATTCCTGCCTAGCACCTTCCTTGGAGGAGAGAGAGTGCAACGTTTCATTTTAGCATTTTGGCGCTCACGAGGGAGACGAACTGCATTGGCTGTTTGCAAGGCTAGGAAAGAGCAGAGCCCCAGTCTTGCTGTTTATCTGCAATGACTGCCAGGACAAGTGAGGACAGGCAAGACAATTCCTGCCTAGCACCTTCCTTGGAGGAGAGAGAGTGCAACGTTTCATTTTAGCATTTTGGTGCTCACGAGGGAGACAAACTGCTTTGGCTGTTTGCAAGGTTAGGAAAGAGCAGAGCCCCAGTCTTGCTGTTTATCTGCAATGACTGCCAGGGTAAGTGAGGACCAGCAAGACAATTCCTGCCTAGCACCTTCCTTGGAGGAGAGAGAGTGCAACGTTCTATTTTAGCATTTTGGTGCTCACGAGGGAGACGAACTGCATTGGCTGTTTGCAAGGCTAGGAAAGAGCAGAGCCCCAGTCTTGCTGTTTATCTGCAATGACTGCCAGGGCAAGTGAGGACCAGCAAGACAATTCCTGCCTAGGACCTTCCTTGGAGGAGAGAGAGTGTAACGTTTCATTTTGATTTTTGGAGTGCGAGAGTGAGAAAAATCAGCGTGCCTGTCTGCAAGGCTAGGAAAGAGACGAGCCCCAGTCTTGCTGTTTATCTGCAGTGACTGCCAGGGAAAGTGAGGACCAGCAAGATAATTTCTGCCGAGCAGCTTCCTTGGAGGAGAGAGAGTGCAACGTTTCATTTTAGCGTTTTGGCGCTCCGAGGGAGACAAACTGCATTGGCTGTTTGCAAGGTTAGGAAAGAGCAGAGCCCCAGTCTTGCTGTTTATCTGCAATGACTGCCAGGGCAAGTGAGGACCAGCAAGACAATTCCTGCCTAGCACCTTCCTTGGAGGAGAGAGAGTGCAACGTTTCATTTTAGCATTTTGGCGCTCACGAGGGAGACGAACTGCATTGGCTGTTTGCAAGGCTAGGAAAGAGCAGAGCCCCAGTCTTGCTGTTTATCTGCAATGACTGCCAGGGCAAGTGAGGACCAGCAAGACAATTCCTGCCTAGCACCTTCCCTCGAGGAGGGAGAGTGCAACGTTTCATTTTAGCATTTTGGTGCTCACGAGGGAGACGAACTGCATTGGGTGTTTGCAAGGCTAGGAAAGAGCAGAACCCCAGTCTTGCTGTTTATCTGCAATGACTGCCAGGGCAAGTGAGGACCAGCAAGACAATTCCTACCTAGCACTTTCCTTGTAGGAGAGAGAGTGCAACGTTTCATTTTACCATTTTGGCGCTGACGAGGGAGGCAAACTGCATTGGCTGTTTGCAAGGCTAGGTAAGAGCAGAGCCCCAGTCTTGCTGTTTATCTGCAATGACTGCCAGGGCAAGTGAGGACCAGCAAGACAATTCCTGCCTAGCACCTTCCTTGGAGGAGAGAGAGTGTAACGTTTCATTTTGATTTTTGGAGTGCGAGAGTGAGAAAAATCAGCGTGCCTGTCTGCAAGGCTAGGAAAGAGACGAGCCCCAGTCTTGCTGTTTATCTGCAGTGACTGCCAGGGGAAGTGAGGACCAGCAAGACAATTCCTGCCTAGCACCTTCCTTGGAGGAGAGAGAGTGCAACGTTTCATTTTAGCATTTTGGCGCTCACAAGGGAGACAAACTGCTTTGGCTGTTTGCAAGGCTAGGAAAGAGCAGAGCCCCAGTTTTGCTGTTTATCTGCAATGACTGCCAGGGCAAGTGAGGACCAGCAAGACAATTCCTGCCTAGCACCTTCCTTGGAGGAGAGAGAGTGCAACGTTTCATTTTAGCATTTTGGCGCTCACGAGGGAGACAAACTGCTTTGGCTCTTTGCAAGGCTAGGAAAGAGCAGAGCCCCAGTCTTGCTGTTTATCTGCAATGACTGCCAGGATAAGTGAGGACCAGGAAGACAATTCCTGCCTAGCACCTTCCTTGGAGGAGTGAGAGTGCAACGTTTCATTTTAGCATTTTGGCGCTCACGAGGGAGACGAACTTTTTTGGCTGTTTGCAAGGCTAGGAAAGAGCAGAGCCCCCGTCTTTCTGTTTATCTGCAATGACTGCCAGGGCAAGTGAGGACCAGCAAGACAATTCCTGCCTAGCACCTTCCTTGGAGGAGAGAGAGTGCAACGTTTCATTTTAGCATTTTGGCGCTCACGAGGGAGACAAACTGCTTTTGCTGTTTGCAAGGCTAGGAAAGAGCAGAGCCCCAGTCTTGCTCCTTATCTGCAATGACTGCCAGGGCAAGTGAGGACCAGCAAGACAATTCCTGCCTAGCACCTTCCTTGGAGGAGAGAGAGAGCAACGTTTCATTTTAGCATTTTGGCGCTCACGAGGGAGACGAACTTCTTTGGCTGTTTGCAAGGCTAGGAAAGAGCAGAGCCCCAGTCTTGCTGTTTATCTGCAATGACTGCCAGGGCAAGTGAGGACCAGCAAGACAATTCCTGCCTAGCACCTTCCTTGGAGGAGAGAGAGAGCAACGTTTCATTTTATCCTTTTGGCGCTCACGAGGGAGACAAAATGCTTTTGCTGTTTGCAAGGCTATGAAAGAGCAGAGCCCCAGTCTTGCTCCTTATCTGCAATGACTGCCAGGGCAAGTGAGGACCAGCAAGACAATTCCTGCCAAGCACCTTCCTTGGAGGAGAGAGAGAGCAACGTTTCATTTTAGCATTTTGGTGCTCACGAAGAAGACAAACTGCTTTTGCTCTTTGCAAGGCTAGGAAAGAGCAGAGCCCGAGTCTTGCTGTTTATCTGCAATGACTGCCAGGGCAAGTGAGGACCAGCAAGACAATTTCTGTCTAGCACCTTCCTTGGAGGAGGGAGAGTGCAACGTTTCATTTTGCTTTTTGGAGTGCGAGATTGAGAAAAAGCACAGTGTCTGTTTGCATGGGTAGGAAAGAGCAGAGACCGAGTCTTGCTGTTTATCTGCAATGACTGCCAGGGCAAGTGAGGACCAGCAAGACAATTCCTGCCTAGCACCTTCCTTGGAGGAGAGAGAGTGCAACGTTTCATTTTGATTTTTGGAGTGCGAGAGTGAGAAAAATCAGCGTGCCTGTCTGCAAGGCTAGGAAAGAGACGAGCCCCAGTCTTGCTGTTTATCTGCAGTGACTGCCAGGGAAAGTGAGGACCAGCAAGATAATTTCTGCCGAGCAGCTTCCTTGGAGGAGAGAGAGTGCAACGTTTCATTTTAGCGTTTAGGCGCTCCGAGGGAGACAAACTGCATTGGCTGTTTGCAAGGTTAGGAAAGAGCAGAGCCCCAGTCTTGCTGTTTATCTGCAGTGACTGCCAGGGAAAGTGAGGACCAGCAAGATAATTTCTGCCGAGCAGCTTCCTTGGAGGAGAGAGAGTGCAACGTTTCATTTTAGCGTTTTGGCGCTCCGAGGGAGACAAACTGCATTGGCTGTTTGCAAGGTTAGGAAAGAGCAGAGCCCCAGTCTTGCTGTTTATCTGCAATGACTGCCAGGGCAAGTGAGGACCAGCAAGACAATTCCTGCCTAGCACCTTCCTTGGAGGAGAGAGAGTGCAACGTTTCATTTTAGCATTTTGGCGCTCACGAGGGAGACGAACTGCATTGGCTGTTTGCAAGGCTAGGAAAGAGCAGAGCCCCAGTCTTGCTGTTTATCTGCAATGACTGCCAGGGCAAGTGAGGACCAGCAAGACAATTCCTGCCTAGCACCTTCCCTGGAGGAGGGAGAGTGCAACGTTTCATTTTAGCATTTTGGTGCTCACGAGGGAGACGAACTGCATTGGGTGTTTGCAAGGCTAGGAAAGAGCAGAACCCCAGTCTTGCTGTTTATCTGCAATGACTGCCAGGGCAAGTGAGGACCAGCAAGACAATTCCTACCTAGCACCTTCCTTGTAGGAGAGAGAGTGCAACGTTTCATTTTAGCATTTTGGTGCTCACGAGGGAGACGAACTGCATTGGGTGTTTGCAAGGCTAGGAAAGAGCAGAACCCCAGTCTTGCTGTTTATCTGCAATGACTGCCAGGGCAAGTGAGGACCAGCAAGACAATTCCTACCTAGCACCTTCCTTGTAGGAGAGAGAGTGCAACGTTTCATTTTAGCATTTTGGCGCTGACGAGGGAGGCAAACTGCATTGGCTGTTTGCAAGGCTAGGAAAGAGACGAGCCCCAGTCTTGCTGTTTATCTGCAATGACTGCCAGGGCAAGCGAGGACCAGCAAGTCAATTCCTGCCTTGGACCTTCCTTGGAGGAGAGAGAGTGCAACGTTTCATTTTGATTTTTGGAGTGCGAGAGTGAGAAAAATCAGCGTGCCTGTCTGTAAGGCTGGGAAAGAGCAGAGCCCCAGTCTTGCTGTTTATCTGCCATGACTGCCAGGGCAAGTGAGGATCAGCAAGACAATTCCTGCCTAGCACCTTCCTTGGAGGAGAGGGAGTGCAACGTTTCATTTTAGCATTTTTGTGCTCACGTGGAGACGAACTGCATTGGCTGTTTGCAGGGCTAGGTAAGAGCAGAGCCCCAGTCTTGCTGTTTATCTGCAATGACTGCCAGGGCAAGTGAGGACCAGCAAGACAATTCCTGCCTAGCAGCTTCCTTGGAGGAGAGAGAGTGCAACGTTTCATTTTAGCATTTTGGTGCTCACGAGGGAGACGAACTGCATTGGCTGTTTGCAAGGCTAGGAAAGAGCAGAGCCCCAGTCTTGCTGTTTATCTGCAATGACTGCCAGGGCAAGTGAGGACCAGCAAGACAATTCCTGCCTAGCGCCTTCTTTGGAGGAGAGAGAGTGAAACGTTTCATTTTGATTTTTGGAGTGCGAGAATGAGAAAAAAACAGCGTGCCTGTTTGCAAGGCTAGGAAAGAGCAGAGCCCCAGTCTTGCTGTTTATCTGCAATGACTGCCAGGGCAAGCGAGGACCAGCAACACAATTCCTGCCTAGGACCTTCCTTGGAGGAGAGAGAGTGCAACGTTTCATTTTAGCATTTTGGCTCTCCGAGGGTGACGAACTGCATAGGCTGTTTGCAAGGGTAGGAAGTAGCAGAGACCCAGTCTTGCTGTTTATCTGCAATGACTGCCAGGGCAAGTGAGGACCAGCAAGACAATTCCTGCCTAGCACCTTCCTTGGAGGAGAGAGAGTGCAACGTTTCATTTTAGTATTTTGGTGCTCACGAGGGAGACAAACTACATTGGGTGTTTGCAAGGCTAGGAAAGAGCAGAGCCCCAGTCTTGCTGTTTATCTGCAATGACTGCCAGGGCAAGCGAGGACCAGCAACAGAATTCCTGCCTAGGACCTTCCTTGGAGGAGAGAGAGTGCAACGTTTCATTTTGATTTTTGGAGTGCGAGAGTGAGAAAAATCAGCGTGCCTGTCTGCAAGGCTGGGAAAGAGCAGAGCCCCAGTCTTGCTGTTTATCTGCCATGACTGCCAGGGCAAGTGAGGACCAGCAAGACAATTCCTGCCTAGCACCTTCCTTGGAGGAGAGGGAGTGCAACGTTTCATTTTAGCATTTTTGTGCTCACGTGGAGACGAACTGCATTGGCTGTTTGCAGGGCTAGGTAAGAGCAGAGCCCCAGTCTTGCTGTTTATCTGCAATGACTGCCAGGGCAAGTGAGGACCAGCAAGACAATTCCTGCCTAACACCTTCCTTGGAGGAGAGAGAGTGCAACGTTTCATTTTAGCGTTTTGGCGCTCCGAGGGAGACAAACTGCATTGGCTGTTTGCAAGGTTAGTAAAGAGCAGAGCCCCAGTCTTGCTGTTTATCTGCAATGACTGCCAGGGCAAGTGAGGACCAGCAAGACAATTCCTGCCTAGCACCTTCCTTGGAGGAGAGAGAGTGCAACGTTTCATTTTAGCATTTTGGCGCTCACGAGGGAGACGAACTGCATTGGCTGTTTGCAAGGCTAGGAAAGAGCAGAGCCCCAGTCTTGCTGTTTATCTGCAATGACTGCCAGGGCAAGTGAGGACCAGCAAGACAATTCCTGCCTAGCACCTTCCTTGGAGGAGAGAGAGTGCAACGTTTCATTTTAGCATTTTGGTGCTCACGAGGGAGACAAACTGCATTGGCTGTTTGCAAGGCTAGGAAAGAGCAGAGCCCCAGTCTTGCTGTTTATCTGCAATGACTGCCAGGGCAAGTGAGGACCAGCAAGACAATTCCTGCCTAGGACCTTCCTTGGAGGAGAGAGAGTGTAACGTTTCATTTTGATTTTTGGAGTGCGAGAGTGAGAAAAATCAGCGTGCCTGTCTGCAAGGCTAGGAAAGAGACGAGCCCCAGTCTTGCTGTTTATCTGCAGTGACTGCCAGGGAAAGTGAGGACCAGCAAGATAATTTCTGCCGAGCAGCTTCCTTGGAGGAGAGAGAGTGCAACGTTTCATTTTAGCGTTTTGGCGCTCCGAGGGAGACAAACTGCATTGGCTGTTTGCAAGGTTAGGAAAGAGCAGAGCCCCAGTCTTGCTGTTTATCTGCAATGACTGCCAGGGCAAGTGAGGACCAGCAAGACAATTCCTGCCTAGCACCTTCCTTGGAGGAGAGAGAGTGCAACGTTTCATTTTAGCATTTTGGCGCTCACGAGGGAGACGAACTGCATTGGCTGTTTGCAAGGCTAGGAAAGAGCAGAGCCCCAGTCTTGCTGTTTATCTGCAATGACTGCCAGGGCAAGTGAGGACCAGCAAGACAATTCCTGCCTAGCACCTTCCCTCGAGGAGGGAGAGTGCAACGTTTCATTTTAGCATTTTGGTGCTCACGAGGGAGACGAACTGCATTGGGTGTTTGCAAGGCTAGGAAAGAGCAGAACCCCAGTCTTGCTGTTTATCTGCAATGACTGCCAGGGCAAGTGAGGACCAGCAAGACAATTCCTACCTAGCACTTTCCTTGTAGGAGAGAGAGTGCAACGTTTCATTTTAGCATTTTGGCGCTGACGAGGGAGGCAAACTGCATTGGCTGTTTGCAAGGCTAGGTAAGAGCAGAGCCCCAGTCTTGCTGTTTATCTGCAATGACTGCCAGGGCAAGTGAGGACCAGCAAGACAATTCCTGCCTAGCACCTTCCTTGGAGGAGAGAGAGTGTAACGTTTCATTTTGATTTTTGGAGTGCGAGAGTGAGAAAAATCAGCGTGCCTGTCTGCAAGGCTAGGAAAGAGACGAGCCCCAGTCTTGCTGTTTATCTGCAGTGACTGCCAGGGGAAGTGAGGACCAGCAAGACAATTCCTGCCTAGCACCTTCCTTGGAGGAGAGAGAGTGCAACGTTTCATTTTAGCATTTTGGCGCTCACAAGGGAGACAAACTGCTTTGGCTGTTTGCAAGGCTAGGAAAGAGCAGAGCCCCAGTCTTGCTGTTTATCTGCAATGACTGCCAGGGCAAGTGAGGACCAGCAAGACAATTCCTGCCTAGCACCTTCCTTGGAGGAGAGAGAGTGCAACGTTTCATTTTAGCATTTTGGCGCTCACGAGGGAGACAAACTGCTTTGGCTCTTTGCAAGGCTAGGAAAGAGCAGAGCCCCAGTCTTGCTGTTTATCTGCAATGACTGCCAGGATAAGTGAGGACCAGGAAGACAATTCCTGCCTAGCACCTTCCTTGGAGGAGTGAGAGTGCAACGTTTCATTCTAGCATTTTGGCGCTCACGAGGGAGACGAACTTTTTTGGCTGTTTGCAAGGCTAGGAAAGAGCAGAGCCCCCGTCTTTCTGTTTATCCGCAATGACTGTCAGGGCAAGTGAGGACCAGCAAGACAATTCCTGCCTAGCACCTTCCTTGGAGGAGAGAGAGTGCAACGTTTCATTTTAGCATTTTGGCGCTCACGAGGGAGACAAACTGCTTTTGCTGTTTGCAAGGCTAGGAAAGAGCAGAGCCCCAGTCTTGCTCCTTATCTGCAATGACTGCCAGGGCAAGTGAGGACCAGCAAGACAATTCCTGCCTAGCACCTTCCTTGGAGGAGAGAGAGAGCAACGTTTCATTTTAGCATTTTGGCGCTCACGAGGGAGACGAACTTCTTTGGCTGTTTGCAAGGCTAGGAAAGAGCAGAGCCCCAGTCTTGCTGTTTATCTGCAATGACTGCCAGGGCAAGTGAGGACCAGCAAGACAATTCCTGCCTAGCACCTTCCTTGGAGGAGAGAGAGAGCAACGTTTCATTTTATCCTTTTGGCGCTCACGAGGGAGACAAAATGCTTTTGCTGTTTGCAAGGCTATGAAAGAGCAGAGCCCCAGTCTTGCTCCTTATCTGCAATGACTGCCAGGGCAAGTGAGGACCAGCAAGACAATTCCTGCCTAGCACCTTCCTTGGAGGAGAGAGAGAGCAACGTTTCATTTTAGTGTTTTGGTGCTCACGAGGGAGACGAACTGCATTGGCTGTTTGCAAGGCTAGGGAAGAGCAGAGCCCCAGTCTTGCTGTTTATCTGCAATGACTGCCAGGGCAAGTGAGGACCAGCAAGACAATTTCTGTCTAGCACCTTCCTTGGAGGAGAGAGAGTGCAACGTTTCATTTTGCTTTTTGGAGTGCGAGATTGAGAAAAAGCACAGTGTCTGTTTGCATGGGTAGGAAAGAGCAGAGACCGAGTCTTGCTGTTTAACTGCAATGACTGCCAGGGCAAGTGAGGACCAGCAAGACAATTCCTGCCTAGCACCTTCCTTGGAGGAGAGAGAGTGCAACTTTTCATTTTGATTTTTGGAGTGCGAGAGTGAGAAAAATCAGCGTGCCTGTCTGCAAGGCTAGGAAAGAGACGAGCCCCAGTCTTGCTGTTTATCTGCAGTGACTGCCAGGGAAAGTGAGGACCAGCAAGATAATTTCTGCCGAGCAGCTTCCTTGGAGGAGAGAGAGTGCAACGTTTCATTTTAGCGTTTTGGCGCTCCGAGGGAGACAAACTGCATTGGCTGTTTGCAAGGTTAGGAAAGAGCAGAGCCCCAGTCTTGCTGTTTATCTGCAGTGACTGCCAGGGAAAGTGAGGACCAGCAAGATAATTTCTGCCGAGCAGCTTCCTTGGAGGAGAGAGAGTGCAACGTTTCATTTTAGCGTTTTGGCGCTCCGAGGGAGACAAACTGCATTGGCTGTTTGCAAGGTTAGGAAAGAGCAGAGCCCCAGTCTTGCTGTTTATCTGCAATGACTGCCAGGGCAAGTGAGGACCAGCAAGACAATTCCTGCCTAGCACCTTCCTTGGAGGAGAGAGAGTGCAACGTTTCATTTTAGCATTTTGGCGCTCACGAGGGAGACGAACTGCATTGGCTGTTTGCAAGGCTAGGAAAGAGCAGAGCCCCAGTCTTGCTGTTTATCTGCAATGACTGCCAGGGCAAGTGAGGACCAGCAAGACAATTCCTGCCTAGCACCTTCCCTGGAGGAGGGAGAGTGCAACGTTTCATTTTAGCATTTTGGTGCTCACGAGGGAGACGAACTGCATTGGGTGTTTGCAAGGCTAGGAAAGAGCAGAACCCCAGTCTTGCTGTTTATCTGCAATGACTGCCAGGGCAAGTGAGGACCAGCAAGACAATTCCTGCCTAGCACCTTCCTTGTAGGAGAGAGAGTGCAACGTTTCATTTTAGCATTTTGGCGCTGACGAGGGAGGCAAACTGCATTGGCTGTTTGCAAGGCTAGGTAAGAGCAGAGCCCCAGTCTTGCTGTTTATCTGCAATGACTGCCAGGGCAAGTGAGGACCAGCAAGACAATTCCTGCCTAGCACCTTCCTTGGAGGAGAGAGAGTGCAACGTTTCATTCTAGCATTTTGGTGCTCACGAGGGAGACGAACTGCATTGGGTGTTTGCAAGGCTAGGAAAGAGCAGAGCCCCAGTCTTGCTGTTTATCTGCAATGACTGCCAGGGCAAGTGAGGACCAGCAAGACAATTCCTGCCTAGGACCTTCCTTGGAGGAGAGAGAGTGCAACGTTTCATTTTAGCATTTTGGTGCTCACGAGGGAGACGAACTGCATTGGCTGTTTGCAAGGCTAGGAAAGAGCAGAGCCCCAGTCTTGCTGTTTATCTGCAATGACTGCCAGGGCAAGTGAGGACAGGCAAGAGAATTCCTGCCTAGCACCTTCCTTGGAGGAGAGAGAGTGCAACGTTTCATTTTAGCATTTTGGTGCTCACGAGGGAGACGAACTGCATTGGCTGTTTGCAAGGCTAGGAAAGAGCAGAGCCCCAGTCTTGCTGTTTATCTGCAATGACTGCCAGGGTAAGTGAGGACCAGCAAGACAATTCCTGCCTAGCACCTTCCTTGGAGGAGAGAGAGTGCAACGTTCTATTTTAGCATTTTGGTGCTCACGAGGGAGACGAACTGCATTGGCTGTTTGCAAGGCTAGGAAAGAGCAGAGCCCCAGTCTTGCTGTTTATCTGCAATGACTGCCAGGGCAAGTGAGGACCAGCAAGACAATTCCTGCCTAGGACCTTTCTTGGAGGAGAGAGAGTGCAACGTTTCATTTTGATTTTTGGAGTGCGAGAGTGAGAAAAATCAGCGTGCCTGTCTGCAAGGCTAGGAAAGAGACGAGCCCCAGTCTTGCTTTTTATCTGCAGTGAGTGCCAGGGAAAGTGAGGACCAGCAAGATAATTTCTGCCGAGCAGCTTCCTTGGAGGAGAGAGAGTGCAACGTTTCATTTTAGCGTTTTGGTGCTCACGAGGGAGAAGAACTGCATTGGCTGTTTGCAAGGCTAGGAAAGAGCAGAGCCCCAGTCTTGCTGATTATCTGCAATGACTGCCAGGGCAAGTGAGGACCTGCAAGGCAATTCCTGCCTAGCACCTTCCTTGGAGGAGAGAGAGTGCAACGTTTCATTTTGATTTTTGGAGTGCGAGAGTGAGAAAAAGCAGCGTGGCTGTTTGCAAGGCTAGGAAAGAGCAGAGCCCCAGTCTTGCTGTTTATCTGCAATGACTGCCAGGGCAAGTGAGGACCAGCAAGACAATTCCTGCCTAGCACATTCCTTGGAGGAGAGAGAGTGCAATGTTTCATTTTAGCGTTTTGGCGTGCCGAGGGAGACAAACTGCATTGGCTGTTTGCAAGGCTAGGAAAGAGCAGAGCCCCAGTCTTGCTGTTTATCTGCAATGACTGCCATGGCAAGTGAGGACCAGCAAGACAATTCCTGCCTAGCACCTTCCTTGGAGGAAAGAGAGTGCAACGTTTCATTTTAGCATTTTGTTGCTCACGAGGGAGATGAACTGCATTGGGTGTTTGCAAGGCTAGGAAAGAGCAGAGCCCCAGTCTTGCTGTTTATCTGCAATGACTGCCAGGGCAAGCGAGGACCAGCACCACAATTCCTGCCTAGGACCTTCCTTGGAGGAGAGAGAGTGCAACGTTTCATTTTGATTTTTGGAGTGCGAGAGTGAGAAAAATCAGCATGCCTGTCTGCAAGGCTAGGAAAGAGCAGAGCCCCAGTCTTGCTGTTTATCTGCAATGACTGCCAGGGCAAGCGAGGACCAGCAAGTCAATTCCTGCCTTGAACCTTCCTTGGAGGAGAGAGAGTGCAATGTTTCATTTTGATTTTTGGAGTGCGAGAGTGAGAAAAATCAGCGTGCCTGTCTGCAAGGCTGGGAAAGAGCAGAGCCCCAGTCTTGCTGTTTATCTGCCATGACTGCCAGGGCAAGTGAGGACCAGCAAGACAATTCCTGCCTAGCACCTTCCTTGGAGGAGAGGGAGTGCAACGTTTCATTTTAGCATTTTTGTGCTCACCTGGAGACGAACTGCATTGGCTGTTTGCAGGGCTAGGTAAGAGCAGAGCCCCAGTCTTGCTGTTTATCTGCAATGACTGCCAGGGCAAGTGAGGACCAGCAAGACAATTCCTGCCTAGCACCTTCCTTGGAGGAGAGAGAGTGCAACGTTTCATTTTAGCGTTTTGGCGCTCCGAGGGAGACAAACTGCATTGGCTGTTTGCAAGGTTAGGAAAGAGCAGAGCCCCAGTCTTGCTGTTTCTCTGCAATGACTGCCAGGGCAAGTGAGGACCAGTAAGACAATTCCTGCCTAGCACCTTCCTTGGAGGAGAGAGAGTGCAACGTTTCATTTTAGCATTTTGGCGCTCACGAGGGAGACGAACTGCATTGGCTGTTTGCAAGGCTAGGAAAGAGCAGAGCCCCAGTCTTGCTGTTTATCTGCAATGACTGCCAGGGCAAGTGAGGACCAGCAAGGCAATTCCTGCCTAGCACCTTCCCTGGAGGAGGGAGAGTGCAACGTTTCATTTTAGCATTTTGGTGCTCACGAGGGAGACGAACTGCATTGGGTGTTTGCAAGGCTAGGAAAGAGCAGAACCCCAGTCTTGCTGTTTATCTGCAATGACTGCCAGGGCAAGTGAGGACCAGCAAGACAATTCCTACCTAGCACCTTCCTTGGAGGAGAGAGAGTGCAACGTTTCATTTTGATTTTTGGAGTGCGAGAGTGAGAAAAATCAGCGTGCCTGTCTGCAAGGCTGGGAAAGAGCAGAGCCCCAGTCTTGCTGTTTATCTGCCATGACTGCCAGGGCAAGTGAGGACTAGCAAGACAATTCCTGCCTAGCACCTTCCTTGGAGGAGAGGGAGTGCAACGTTTCATTTTAGAATTTTTGTGCTCACGTGGAGACGAACTGCATTGGCTGTTTGAAGGGCTAGGTAAGAGCAGAGCCCCAGTCTTGCTGTTTATCTGCAATGACTGCCAGGGCAAGTGAGGACCAGCAAGACAATTCCTGCCTAGCACCTTCCTTGGAGGAGAGAGAGTGCAACGTTTCATTTTAGCATTTTGGTGCTCACGAGGGAGACGAACTGCATTGGCTGTTTGCAAGGCTAGGAAAGAGCAGAGCCCCAGTCTTGCTGTTTATCTGCAATGACTGCCAGGGCAAGTGAGGACAGGGAAGACAATTCCTGCCTAGCACCTTCCTTGGAGGAGAGAGAGTGCAACGTTTCATTTTAGCATTTTGGTGCTCACGAGGGAGACAAACTGCTTTGGCTGTTTGCAAGGTTAGGAAAGAGCAGAGCCCCAGTCTTGCTGTTTATCTGCAATGACTGCCAGGGTAAGTGAGGACCAGCAAGACAATTCCTGCCTAGCACCTTCCTTGGAGGAGAGAGAGTGCAACGTTCTATTTTAGCATTTTGGTGCTCACGAGGGAGACGAACTGCATTGGCTGTTTGCAAGGCTAGGAAAGAGCAGAGCCCCAGTCTTGCTGTTTATCTGCAATGACTGCCAGGGCAAGCGAGGACCAGCAAGTCAATTCCTACCTTGAACCTTCCTTGGAGGAGAGAGAGTGCAACGTTTCATTTTGATTTTTGGAGTGCGAGAGTGAGAAAAATCAGCGTGCCTGTCTGCAAGGCTGGGAAAGAGCAGAGCCCCAGTCTTGCTGTTTATCTGCCATGACTGCCAGGGCAAGTGAGGACCAGCAAGACAATTCCTGCCTAGCACCTTCCTTGGAGGAGAGGGAGTGCAACGTTTCATTTTAGCATTTTTGTGCTCACCTGGAGACGAACTGCATTGGCTGTTTGCAGGACTAGGTAAGAGCAGAGCCCCAGTCTTGCTGTTTATCTGCAATGACTGCCAGGGCAAGTGAGGACCAGCAAGACAATTCCTGCCTAGCACTTCCTTGGAGGAGAGAGAGTGCAACGTTTCATTTTAGCGTTTTGGCGCTCCGAGGGAGACAAACTGCATTGGCTGTTTGCAAGGTTAGGAAAGAGCAGAGCCCCAGTCTTGCTGTTTCTCTGCAATGACTGCCAGGGCAAGTGAGGACCAGTAAGACAATTCCTGCCTAGCACCTTCCTTGGAGGAGAGAGAGTGCAACGTTTCATTTTAGCATTTTGGCGCTCACGAGGGAGACGAACTGCATTGGCTGTTTGCAAGGCTAGGAAAGAGCAGAGCCCCAGTCTTGCTGTTTATCTGCAATGACTGCCAGGGCAAGTGAGGACCAGCAAGGCAATTCCTGCCTAGCACCTTCCCTGGAGGAGGGAGAGTGCAACGTTTCATTTTAGCATTTTGGTGCTCACGAGGGAGACGAACTGCATTGGGTGTTTGCAAGGCTAGGAAAGAGCAGAACCCCAGTCTTGCTGTTTATCTGCAATGACTGCCAGGGCAAGTGAGGACCAGCAAGACAATTCCTACCTAGCACCTTCCTTGGAGGAGAGAGAGTGCAACGTTTCATTTTGATTTTTGGAGTGCGAGAGTGAGAAAAATCAGCGTGCCTGTCTGCAAGGCTGGGAAAGAGCAGAGCCCCAGTCTTGCTGTTTATCTGCCATGACTGCCAGGGCAAGTGAGGACTAGCAAGACAATTCCTGCCTAGCACCTTCCTTGGAGGAGAGGGAGTGCAACGTTTCATTTTAGAATTTTTGTGCTCACGTGGAGACGAACTGCATTGGCTGTTTGAAGGGCTAGGTAAGAGCAGAGCCCCAGTCTTGCTGTTTATCTGCAATGACTGCCAGGGCAAGTGAGGACCAGCAAGACAATTCCTGCCTAGCACCTTCCTTGGAGGAGAGAGAGTGCAACGTTTCATTTTAGCATTTTGGTGCTCACGAGGGAGACGAACTGCATTGGCTGTTTGCAAGGCTAGGAAAGAGCAGAGCCCCAGTCTTGCTGTTTATCTGCAATGACTGCCAGGGCAAGTGAGGACCAGCAAGACAATTCCTGCCTAGCACCTTCCTTGGAGGAGAGAGAGTGCAACGTTTCATTTTAGCATTTTGGTGCTCACGAGGGAGACAAACTGCTTTGGCTGTTTGCAAGGTTAGGAAAGAGCAGAGCCCCAGTCTTGCTGTTTATCTGCAATGACTGCCAGGGTAAGTGAGGACCAGCAAGACAATTCCTGCCTAGCACCTTCCTTGGAGGAGAGAGAGTGCAACGTTCTATTTTAGCATTTTGGTGCTCACGAGGGAGACGAACTGCATTGGCTGTTTGCAAGGCTAGGAAAGAGCAGAGCCCCAGTCTTGCTGTTTATCTGCAATGACTGCCAGGGCAAGTGAGGACCAGCAAGACAATTCCTGCCTAGGACCTTCCTTGGAGGAGAGAGAGTGCAGCGTTTCATTTTGATTTTTGGAGTGCGAGAGTGAGAAAAAGCAGCGTGGATGTTTGCAATGCTAGGAAAGAGCAGAGCCCCAGTCTTGCTGTTTATCTGCAATGACTGCCAGGGCTAGTGAGGACCAGCAAGACAATTCCTGCCTAGCACCATCCTTGGAGGAGAGAGAGTGCAACGTTTCATTTTAGCGTTTTGGCGCGCCGAGGGAGACAAACTGCATTGGATGTTTGCAAGGGTAGGAAAGAGCAGAGCCCCAGTCTTGCTGTTTATCTGCAGTGACTGCCAGGGAAAGTGAGGACCAGCAAGACAATTCCTGCCTAGCACCTTCCTTGGAGGAGAGAGAGTGCAACGTTTCATTTTGATTTTTGGAGTGCGAGAGTGAGAAAAATCAGCGTGCCTGTCTGCAAGGCTAGGAAAGAGCAGAGCCCCAGTCTTGCTGTTTATCTGCAATGACTGCCATGGCAAGTGAGGACCAGCAAGACAATTCCTGCCTAGTACCTTCCTTGGAGGAGAGAGAGTGCAACGTTTCATTTTAGCATTTTGTTGCTCACGAGGGAGATGAACTGCATTGGGTGTTTGCAAGGCTAGGAAAGAGCAGAGCCCCAGTCTTGCTGTTTATCTGCAATGACTGCCAGGGCAAGCGAGGACCAGCACCACAATTCCTGCCTAGGACCTTCCTTGGAGCAGAGAGAGTGCAACGTTTCATTTTGATTTCTGGAGTGCGAGAGTGAGAAAAATCAGCATGCCTGTCTGCAAGGCTAGGAAAGAGTAGAGCCCCAGTCTTGCTGTTTATCTGCAATGACTGCCAGGGCAAGCGAGGACCAGCAAGTCAATTCCTGCCTTGGACCTTCCTTGGAGGAGAGAGAGTGCAACGTTTCATTTTGATTTTTGGAGTGCGAGAGTGAGAAAAATCATCGTGCCTGTCTGCAAGGCTGGGAAAGAGCAGAGCCCCAGTCTTGCTGTTTATCTGCCATGACTGCCAGGGCAAGTGAGGACCAGCAAGACAATTCCTGCCTAGCACCTTCCTTGGAGGAGAGGGAGTGCAACGTTTCATTTTAGCATTTTTGTGCTCACGTGGAGACGAACTGCATTGGCTGTTTGCAGGGCTAGGTAAGAGCAGAGCCCCAGTCTTGCTGTTTATCTGCAATGACTGCCAGGGCAAGTGAGGACCAGCAAGACAATTCCTGCCTAGCACCTTCCTTGGAGGAGAGAGAGTGCAACGTTTCATTTTAGCGTTTTGGCGCTCCGAGGGAGACAAACTGCATTGGCTGTTTGCAAGGCTAGGAAAGAGCAGAGCCCCAGTCTTGCTGTTTATCTGCCATGACTGCCAGGGCAAGTGAGGACCAGCAAGACAATTCCTGCCTAGCACCTTCCTTGGAGGAGAGAGAGTGCAACGTTTCATTTTAGCATTTTGGCGCTCACGAGGGAGACGAACTGCATTGGCTGTTTGCAAGGCTAGGAAAGAGCAGAGCCCCAGTCTTGCTGTTTATCTGCAATGACTGCCAGGGCAAGTGAGGACCAGCAAGGCAATTCCTGCCTAGCACCTTCCCTGGAGGAGGGAGAGTGCAACGTTTCATTTTAGCATTTTGGTGCTCACGAGGGAGACGAACTGCATTGGGTGTTTGCAAGGCTAGGAAAGAGCAGAACCCCAGTCTTGCTGTTTATCTGCAATGACTGCCAGGGCAAGTGAGGACCAGCAAGACAATTCCTACCTAGCACCTTCCTTGGAGGAGAGAGAGTGCAACGTTTCATTTTGATTTTTGGAGTGCGAGAGTGAGAAAAATCAGCGTGCCTGTCTGCAAGGCTGGGAAAGAGCAGAGCCCCAGTCTTGCTGTTTATCTGCCATGACTGCCAGGGCAAGTGAGGACTAGCAAGACAATTCCTGCCTAGCACCTTCCTTGGAGGAGAGGGAGTGCAACGTTTCATTTTAGAATTTTTGTGCTCACGTGGAGACGAACTGCATTGGCTGTTTGAAGGGCTAGGTAAGAGCAGAGCCCCAGTCTTGCTGTTTATCTGCAATGACTGCCAGGGCAAGTGAGGACCAGCAAGACAATTCCTGCCTAGCACCTTCCTTGGAGGAGAGAGAGTGCAACGTTTCATTTTAGCATTTTGGTGCTCACGAGGGAGACGAACTGCATTGGCTGTTTGCAAGGCTAGGAAAGAGCAGAGCCCCAGTCTTGCTGTTTATCTGCAATGACTGCCAGGGCAAGTGAGGACAGGGAAGACAATTCCTGCCTAGCACCTTCCTTGGAGGAGAGAGAGTGCAACGTTTCATTTTAGCATTTTGGTGCTCACGAGGGAGACAAACTGCTTTGGCTGTTTGCAAGGTTAGGAAAGAGCAGAGCCCCAGTCTTGCTGTTTATCTGCAGTGACTGCCAGGGCAAGTGAGGACCAGCAAGACAATTCCTGCCTAGCACCTTCCTTGGAGGAGAGAGAGTGCAACGTTCTATTTTAGCATTTTGGTGCTCACGAGGGAGACGAACTGCATTGGCTGTTTGCAAGGCTAGGAAAGAGCAGAGCCCCAGTCTTGCTGTTTATCTGCAATGACTGCCAGGGCAAGCGAGGACCAGCAAGTCAATTCCTACCTTGAACCTTCCTTGGAGGAGAGAGAGTGCAACGTTTCATTTTGATTTTTGGAGTGCGAGAGTGAGAAAAATCAGCGTGCCTGTCTGCAAGGCTGGGAAAGAGCAGAGCCCCAGTCTTGCTGTTTATCTGCCATGACTGCCAGGGCAAGTGAGGACCAGCAAGACAATTCCTGCCTAGCACCTTCCTTGGAGGAGAGGGAGTGCAACGTTTCATTTTAGCATTTTTGTGCTCACCTGGAGACGAACTGCATTGGCTGTTTGCAGGACTAGGTAAGAGCAGAGCCCCAGTCTTGCTGTTTATCTGCAATGACTGCCAGGGCAAGTGAGGACCAGCAAGACAATTCCTGCCTAGCACTTCCTTGGAGGAGAGAGAGTGCAACGTTTCATTTTAGCGTTTTGGCGCTCCGAGGGAGACAAACTGCATTGGCTGTTTGCAAGGTTAGGAAAGAGCAGAGCCCCAGTCTTGCTGTTTCTCTGCAATGACTGCCAGGGCAAGTGAGGACCAGTAAGACAATTCCTGCCTAGCACCTTCCTTGGAGGAGAGAGAGTGCAACGTTTCATTTTAGCATTTTGGCGCTCACGAGGGAGACGAACTGCATTGGCTGTTTGCAAGGCTAGGAAAGAGCAGAGCCCCAGTCTTGCTGTTTATCTGCAATGACTGCCAGGGCAAGTGAGGACCAGCAAGGCAATTCCTGCCTAGCACCTTCCCTGGAGGAGGGAGAGTGCAACGTTTCATTTTAGCATTTTGGTGCTCACGAGGGAGACGAACTGCATTGGGTGTTTGCAAGGCTAGGAAAGAGCAGAACCCCAGTCTTGCTGTTTATCTGCAATGACTGCCAGGGCAAGTGAGGACCAGCAAGACAATTCCTACCTAGCACCTTCCTTGGAGGAGAGAGAGTGCAACGTTTCATTTTGATTTTTGGAGTGCGAGAGTGAGAAAAATCAGCGTGCCTGTCTGCAAGGCTGGGAAAGAGCAGAGCCCCAGTCTTGCTGTTTATCTGCCATGACTGCCAGGGCAAGTGAGGACTAGCAAGACAATTCCTGCCTAGCACCTTCCTTGGAGGAGAGGGAGTGCAACGTTTCATTTTAGAATTTTTGTGCTCACGTGGAGACGAACTGCATTGGCTGTTTGAAGGGCTAGGTAAGAGCAGAGCCCCAGTCTTGCTGTTTATCTGCAATGACTGCCAGGGCAAGTGAGGACCAGCAAGACAATTCCTGCCTAGCGCCTTCCTTGGAGGAGAGAGAGTGCAACGTTTCATTTTAGCATTTTGGTGCTCACGAGGGAGACGAACTGCATTGGCTGTTTGCAAGGCTAGGAAAGAGCAGAGCCCCAGTCTTGCTGTTTATCTGCAATGACTGCCAGGGCAAGTGAGGACAGGGAAGACAATTCCTGCCTAGCACCTTCCTTGGAGGAGAGAGAGTGCAACGTTTCATTTTAGCATTTTGGTGCTCACGAGGGAGACAAACTGCTTTGGCTGTTTGCAAGGTTAGGAAAGAGCAGAGCCCCAGTCTTGCTGTTTATCTGCAATGACTGCCAGGGTAAGTGAGGACCAGCAAGACAATTCCTGCCTAGGACCTTCCTTGGAGGAGAGAGAGTGCAGCGTTTCATTTTGATTTTTGGAGTGCGAGAGTGAGAAAAAGCAGCGTGGATGTTTGCAATGCTAGGAAAGAGCAGAGCCCCAGTCTTGCTGTTTATCTGCAATGACTGCCAGGGCTAGTGAGGACCAGCAAGACAATTCCTGCCTAGCACCATCCTTGGAGGAGAGAGAGTGCAACGTTTCATTTTAGCGTTTTGGCGCGCCGAGGGAGACAAACTGCATTGGATGTTTGCAAGGGTAGGAAAGAGCAGAGCCCCAGTCTTGCTGTTTATCTGCAGTGACTGCCAGGGAAAGTGAGGACCAGCAAGACAATTCCTGCCTAGCACCTTCCTTGGAGGAGAGAGAGTGCAACGTTTCATTTTGATTTTTGGAGTGCGAGAGTGAGAAAAATCAGCGTGCCTGTCTGCAAGGCTAGGAAAGAGCAGAGCCCCAGTCTTGCTGTTTATCTGCAATGACTGCCATGGCAAGTGAGGACCAGCAAGACAATTCCTGCCTAGTACCTTCCTTGGAGGAGAGAGAGTGCAACGTTTCATTTTAGCATTTTGTTGCTCACGAGGGAGATGAACTGCATTGGGTGTTTGCAAGGCTAGGAAAGAGCAGAGCCCCAGTCTTGCTGTTTATCTGCAATGACTGCCAGGGCAAGCGAGGACCAGCACCACAATTCCTGCCTAGGACCTTCCTTGGAGCAGAGAGAGTGCAACGTTTCATTTTGATTTTTGGAGTGCGAGAGTGAGAAAAATCAGCATGCCTGTCTGCAAGGCTAGGAAAGAGTAGAGCCCCAGTCTTGCTGTTTATCTGCAATGACTGCCAGGGCAAGCGAGGACCAGCAAGTCAATTCCTGCCTTGGACCTTCCTTGGAGGAGAGAGAGTGCAACGTTTCATTTTGATTTTTGGAGTGCGAGAGTGAGAAAAATCATCGTGCCTGTCTGCAAGGCTGGGAAAGAGCAGAGCCCCAGTCTTGCTGTTTATCTGCCATGACTGCCAGGGCAAGTGAGGACCAGCAAGACAATTCCTGCCTAGCACCTTCCTTGGAGGAGAGGGAGTGCAACGTTTCATTTTAGCATTTTTGTGCTCACGTGGAGACGAACTGCATTGGCTGTTTGCAGGGCTAGGTAAGAGCAGAGCCCCAGTCTTGCTGTTTATCTGCAATGACTGCCAGGGCAAGTGAGGACCAGCAAGACAATTCCTGCCTAGCACCTTCCTTGGAGGAGAGAGAGTGCAACGTTTCATTTTAGCGTTTTGGCGCTCCGAGGGAGACAAACTGCATTGGCTGTTTGCAAGGCTAGGAAAGAGCAGAGCCCCAGTCTTGCTGTTTATCTGCCATGACTGCCAGGGCAAGTGAGGACCAGCAAGACAATTCCTGCCTAGCACCTTCCTTGGAGGAGAGAGAGTGCAACGTTTCATTTTAGCATTTTGGTGCTCACGAGGGAGACGAACTGCATTGGCTGTTTGCAAGGCTAGGAAAGAGCAGAGCCCCAGTCTTGCTGTTTATCTGCAATGACTGCCAGGGCAAGTGAGGACAGGGAAGACAATTCCTGCCTAGCACCTTCCTTGGAGGAGAGAGAGTGCAACGTTTCATTTTAGCATTTTGGTGCTCACGAGGGAGACAAACTGCTTTGGCTGTTTGCAAGGTTAGGAAAGAGCAGAGCCCCAGTCTTGCTGTTTATCTGCAATGACTGCCAGGGTAAGTGAGGACCAGCAAGACAATTCCTGCCTAGCACCTTCCTTGGAGGAGAGAGAGTGCAACGTTCTATTTTAGCATTTTGGTGCTCACGAGGGAGACGAACTGCATTGGCTGTTTGCAAGGCTAGGAAAGAGCAGAGCCCCAGTCTTGCTGTTTATTTGCAATGACTGCCAGGGCAAGCGAGGACCAGCACCACAATTCCTGCCTAGGACCTTCCTTGGAGGAGAGAGAGTGCAACGTTTCATTTTGATTTTTGGAGTGCGAGAGTGAGAAAAATCAGCGTGCCTGTCTGCAAGGCTGGGAAAGAGCAGAGCCCCAGTCTTGCTGTTTATCTGCCATGACTGCCAGGGCAAGTGAGGACCAGCAAGACAATTCCTGCCTAGCACCTTCCTTGGAGGAGAGGGAGTGCAACGTTTCATTTTAGCATTTTTGTGCTCACCTGGAGACGAACTGCATTGGCTGTTTGCAGGGCTAGGTAAGAGCAGAGCCCCAGTCTTGCTGTTTATCTGCAATGACTGCCAGGGCAAGTGAGGACCAGCAAGACAATTCCTGCCTAGCACCTTCCTTGGAGGAGAGAGAGTGCAACGTTTCATTTTAGCGTTTTGGCGCTCCGAGGGAGACAAACTGCATTGGCTGTTTGCAAGGTTAGGAAAGAGCAGAGCCCCAGTCTTGCTGTTTCTCTGCAATGACTGCCAGGGCAAGTGAGGACCAGTAAGACAATTCCTGCCTAGCACCTTCCTTGGAGGAGAGAGAGTGCAACGTTTCATTTTAGCATTTTGGCGCTCACGAGGGAGACGAACTGCATTGGCTGTTTGCAAGGCTAGGAAAGAGCAGAGCCCCAGTCTTGCTGTTTATCTGCAATGACTGCCAGGGCAAGTGAGGACCAGCAAGGCAATTCCTGCCTAGCACCTTCCCTGGAGGAGGGAGAGTGCAACGTTTCATTTTAGCATTTTGGTGCTCACGAGGGAGACGAACTGCATTGGGTGTTTGCAAGGCTAGGAAAGAGCAGAACCCCAGTCTTGCTGTTTATCTGCAATGACTGCCAGGGCAAGTGAGGACCAGCAAGACAATTCCTACCTAGCACCTTCCTTGGAGGAGAGAGAGTGCAACGTTTCATTTTGATTTTTGGAGTGCGAGAGTGAGAAAAATCAGCGTGCCTGTCTGCAAGGCTGGGAAAGAGCAGAGCCCCAGTCTTGCTGTTTATCTGCCATGACTGCCAGGGCAAGTGAGGACTAGCAAGACAATTCCTGCCTAGCACCTTCCTTGGAGGAGAGGGAGTGCAACGTTTCATTTTAGAATTTTTGTGCTCACGTGGAGACGAACTGCATTGGCTGTTTGAAGGGCTAGGTAAGAGCAGAGCCCCAGTCTTGCTGTTTATCTGCAATGACTGCCAGGGCAAGTGAGGACCAGCAAGACAATTCCTGCCTAGCACCTTCCTTGGAGGAGAGAGAGTGCAACGTTTCATTTTAGCATTTTGGTGCTCACGAGGGAGACGAACTGCATTGGCTGTTTGCAAGGCTAGGAAAGAGCAGAGCCCCAGTCTTGCTGTTTATCTGCAATGACTGCCAGGGCAAGTGAGGACAGGGAAGACAATTCCTGCCTAGCACCTTCCTTGGAGGAGAGAGAGTGCAACGTTTCATTTTAGCATTTTGGTGCTCACGAGGGAGACAAACTGCTTTGGCTGTTTGCAAGGTTAGGAAAGAGCAGAGCCCCAGTCTTGCTGTTTATCTGCAATGACTGCCAGGGTAAGTGAGGACCAGCAAGACAATTCCTGCCTAGCACCTTCCTTGGAGGAGAGAGAGTGCAACGTTCTATTTTAGCATTTTGGTGCTCACGAGGGAGACGAACTGCATTGGCTGTTTGCAAGGCTAGGAAAGAGCAGAGCCCCAGTCTTGCTGTTTATCTGCAATGACTGCCAGGGCAAGCGAGGACCAGCAAGTCAATTCCTACCTTGAACCTTCCTTGGAGGAGAGAGAGTGCAACGTTTCATTTTGATTTTTGGAGTGCGAGAGTGAGAAAAATCAGCGTGCCTGTCTGCAAGGCTGGGAAAGAGCAGAGCCCCAGTCTTGCTGTTTATCTGCCATGACTGCCAGGGCAAGTGAGGACCAGCAAGACAATTCCTGCCTAGCACCTTCCTTGGAGGAGAGGGAGTGCAACGTTTCATTTTAGCATTTTTGTGCTCACCTGGAGACGAACTGCATTGGCTGTTTGCAGGACTAGGTAAGAGCAGAGCCCCAGTCTTGCTGTTTATCTGCAATGACTGCCAGGGCAAGTGAGGACCAGCAAGACAATTCCTGCCTAGCACCTTCCTTGGAGGAGAGAGAGTGCAACGTTTCATTTTAGCGTTTTGGCGCTCCGAATGAGACAAACTGCATTGGCTGTTTGCAAGGTTAGGAAAGAGCAGAGCCCCAGTCTTGCTGTTTCTCTGCAATGACTGCCAGGGCAAGTGAGGACCAGTAAGACAATTCCTGCCTAGCACCTTCCTTGGAGGAGAGAGAGTGCAACGTTTCATTTTAGCATTTTGGCGCTCACGAGGGAGACGAACTGCATTGGCTGTTTGCAAGGCTAGGAAAGAGCAGAGCCCCAGTCTTGCTGTTTATCTGCAATGACTGCCAGGGCAAGTGAGGACCAGCAAGGCAATTCCTGCCTAGCACCTTCCCTGGAGGAGGGAGAGTGCAACGTTTCATTTTAGCATTTTGGTGCTCACGAGGGAGACGAACTGCATTGGGTGTTTGCAAGGCTAGGAAAGAGCAGAACCCCAGTCTTGCTGTTTATCTGCAATGACTGCTAGGGCAAGTGAGGACCAGCAAGACAATTCCTACCTAGCACCTTCCTTGGAGGAGAGAGAGTGCAACGTTTCATTTTGATTTTTGGAGTGCGAGAGTGAGAAAAATCAGCGTGCCTGTCTGCAAGGCTGGGAAAGAGCAGAGCCCCAGTCTTGCTGTTTATCTGCCATGACTGCCAGGGCAAGTGAGGACTAGCAAGACAATTCCTGCCTAGCACCTTCCTTGGAGGAGAGGGAGTGCAACGTTTCATTTTAGAATTTTTG
The DNA here is from genome assembly GCF_964289735.1 of Phaethon aethereus. Classification (NCBI taxonomy): domain Eukaryota; kingdom Metazoa; phylum Chordata; class Aves; order Phaethontiformes; family Phaethontidae; genus Phaethon; species Phaethon aethereus. The sequence continues at coordinate 120,125 of NW_028113784.1, read as the reverse complement.
TGCTCACGTGGAGACGAACTGCATTGGCTGTTTGAAGGGCTAGGTAAGAGCAGAGCCCCAGTCTTGCTGTTTATCTGCAATGACTGCCAGGGCAAGTGAGGACCAGCAAGACAATTCCTGCCTAGCACCTTCCTTGGAGGAGAGAGAGTGCAACGTTTCATTTTAGCATTTTGGTGCTCACGAGGGAGACGAACTGCATTGGCTGTTTGCAAGGCTAGGAAAGAGCAGAGCCCCAGTCTTGCTGTTTATCTGCAATGACTGCCAGGGCAAGTGAGGACAGGGAAGACAATTCCTGCCTAGCACCTTCCTTGGAGGAGAGAGAGTGCAACGTTTCATTTTAGCATTTTGGTGCTCACGAGGGAGACAAACTGCTTTGGCTGTTTGCAAGGTTAGGAAAGAGCAGAGCCCCAGTCTTGCTGTTTATCTGCAATGACTGCCAGGGTAAGTGAGGACCAGCAAGACAATTCCTGCCTAGCACCTTCCTTGGAGGAGAGAGAGTGCAACGTTCTATTTTAGCATTTTGGTGCTCACGAGGGAGACGAACTGCATTGGCTGTTTGCAAGGCTAGGAAAGAGCAGAGCCCCAGTCTTGCTGTTTATCTGCAATGACTGCCAGGGCAAGTGAGGACCAGCAAGACAATTCCTGCCTAGGACCTTCCTTGGAGGAGAGAGAGTGCAGCGTTTCATTTTGATTTTTGGAGTGCGAGAGTGAGAAAAAGCAGCGTGGCTGTTTGCAATGCTAGGAAAGAGCAGAGCCCCAGTCTTGCTGTTTATCTGCAATGACTGCCAGGGCTAGTGAGGACCAGCAAGACAATTCCTGCCTAGCACCATCCTTGGAGGAGAGAGAGTGCAACGTTTCATTTTAGCGTTTTGGCGCGCCGAGGGAGACAAACTGCATTGGCTGTTTGCAAGGGTAGGAAAGAGCAGAGCCCCAGTCTTGCTGTTTATCTGCAGTGACTGCCAGGGAAAGTGAGGACCAGCAAGACAATTCCTGCCTAGCACCTTCCTTGGAGGAGAGGGAGTGCAACGTTTCATTTTAGCATTTTTGTGCTCACCTGGAGACGAACTGCATTGGCTGTTTGCAGGACTAGGTAAGAGCAGAGCCCCAGTCTTGCTGTTTATCTGCAATGACTGCCAGGGCAAGTGAGGACCAGCAAGACAATTCCTGCCTAGCACCTTCCTTGGAGGAGAGAGAGTGCAACGTTTCATTTTAGCGTTTTGGCGCTCCGAGGGAGACAAACTGCATTGGCTGTTTGCAAGGCTAGGAAAGAGCAGAGCCCCAGTCTTGCTGTTTCTCTGCAATGACTGCCAGGGCAAGTGAGGACCAGTAAGACAATTCCTGCCTAGCACCTTCCTTGGAGGAGAGAGAGTGCAACGTTTCATTTTAGCATTTTGGCGCTCACGAGGGAGACGAACTGCATTGGCTGTTTGCAAGGCTAGGAAAGAGCAGAGCCCCAGTCTTGCTGTTTATCTGCAATGACTGCCAGGGCAAGTGAGGACCAGCAAGGCAATTCCTGCCTAGCACCTTCCCTGGAGGAGGGAGAGTGCAACGTTTCATTTTAGCATTTTGGTGCTCACGAGGGAGACGAACTGCATTGGGTGTTTGCAAGGCTAGGAAAGAGCAGAACCCCAGTCTTGCTGTTTATCTGCAATGACTGCCAGGGCAAGTGAGGACCAGCAAGACAATTCCTACCTAGCACCTTCCTTGGAGGAGAGAGAGTGCAACGTTTCATTTTGATTTTTGGAGTGCGAGAGTGAGAAAAATCAGCGTGCCTGTCTGCAAGGCTGGGAAAGAGCAGAGCCCCAGTCTTGCTGTTTATCTGCCATGACTGCCAGGGCAAGTGAGGACTAGCAAGACAATTCCTGCCTAGCACCTTCCTTGGAGGAGAGGGAGTGCAACGTTTCATTTTAGAATTTTTGTGCTCACGTGGAGACGAACTGCATTGGCTGTTTGAAGGGCTAGGTAAGAGCAGAGCCCCAGTCTTGCTGTTTATCTGCAATGACTGCCAGGGCAAGTGAGGACCAGCAAGACAATTCCTGCCAGCACCTTCCTTGGAGGAGAGAGAGTGCAACGTTTCATTTTAGCATTTTGGTGCTCACGAGGGAGACGAACTGCATTGGCTGTTTGCAAGGCTAGGAAAGAGCAGAGCCCCAGTCTTGCTGTTTATCTGCAATGACTGCCAGGGCAAGTGAGGACAGGGAAGACAATTCCTGCCTAGCACCTTCCTTGGAGGAGAGAGAGTGCAACGTTTCATTTTAGCATTTTGGTGCTCACGAGGGAGACAAACTGCTTTGGCTGTTTGCAAGGTTAGGAAAGAGCAGAGCCCCAGTCTTGCTGTTTATCTGCAATGACTGCCAGGGTAAGTGAGGACCAGCAAGACAATTCCTGCCTAGCACCTTCCTTGGAGGAGAGAGAGTGCAACGTTCTATTTTAGCATTTTGGTGCTCACGAGGGAGACGAACTGCATTGGGTGTTTGCAAGGCTAGGAAAGAGCAGAGCCCCAGTCTTGCTGTTTATCTGCAATGACTGCCAGGGCAAGTGAGGACCAGCAAGACAATTCCTGCCTAGGACCTTCCTTGGAGGAGAGAGAGTGCAGCGTTTCATTTTGATTTTTGGAGTGCGAGAGTGAGAAAAAGCAGCGTGGCTGTTTGCAATGCTAGGAAAGAGCAGAGCCCCAGTCTTGCTGTTTATCTGCAATGACTGCCAGGGCTAGTGAGGACCAGCAAGACAATTCCTGCCTAGCACCATCCTTGGAGGAGAGAGAGTGCAACGTTTCATTTTAGCGTTTTGGCGCGCCGAGGGAGACAAACTGCATTGGCTGTTTGCAAGGGTAGGAAAGAGCAGAGCCCCAGTCTTGCTGTTTATCTGCAGTGACTGCCAGGGAAAGTGAGGACCAGCAAGACAATTCCTGCCTAGCACCTTCCTTGGAGGAGAGAGAGTGCAACGTTTCATTTTGATTTTTGGAGTGCGAGAGTGAGAAAAATCAGCGTGCCTGTCTGGAAGGCTAGGAAAGAGCAGAGCCCCAGTCTTGCTGTTTATCTGCAATGACTGCCATGGCAAGTGAGGACCAGCAAGACAATTCCTGCCTAGTACCTTCCTTGGAGGAGAGAGAGTGCAACGTTTCATTTTAGCATTTTGTTGCTCACGAGGGAGATGAACTGCATTGGGTGTTTGCAAGGCTAGGAAAGAGCAGAGCCCCAGTCTTGCTGTTTATCTGCAATGACTGCCAGGGCAAGCGAGGACCAGCACCACAATTCCTGCCTAGGACCTTCCTTGGAGCAGAGAGAGTGCAACGTTTCATTTTGATTTTTGGAGTGCGAGAGTGAGAAAAATCAGCATGCCTGTCTGCAAGGCTAGGAAAGAGTAGAGCCCCAGTCTTGCTGTTTATCTGCAATGACTGCCAGGGCAAGCGAGGACCAGCAAGTCAATTCCTGCCTTGGACCTTCCTTGGAGGAGAGAGAGTGCAACGTTTCATTTTGATTTTTGGAGTGCGAGAGTGAGAAAAATCATCGTGCCTGTCTGCAAGGCTGGGAAAGAGCAGAGCCCCAGTCTTGCTGTTTATCTGCCATGACTGCCAGGGCAAGTGAGGACCAGCAAGACAATTCCTGCCTAGCACCTTCCTTGGAGGAGAGGGAGTGCAACGTTTCATTTTAGCATTTTTGTGCTCACGTGGAGACGAACTGCATTGGCTGTTTGCAGGGCTAGGTAAGAGCAGAGCCCCAGTCTTGCTGTTTATCTGCAATGACTGCCAGGGCAAGTGAGGAGCAGCAAGACAATTCCTGCCTAGCACCTTCCTTGGAGGAGAGAGAGTGCAACGTTTCATTTTAGCGTTTTGGCGCTCCGAGGGAGACAAACTGCATTGGCTGTTTGCAAGGCTAGGAAAGAGCAGAGCCCCAGTCTTGCTGTTTATCTGCCATGACTGCCAGGGCAAGTGAGGACCAGCAAGACAATTCCTGCCTAGCACCTTCCTTGGAGGAGAGAGAGTGCAACGTTTCATTTTAGCATTTTGGTGCTCACGAGGGAGACGAACTGCATTGGCTGTTTGCAAGGCTAGGAAAGAGCAGAGCCCCAGTCTTGCTGTTTATCTGCAATGACTGCCAGGGCAAGCGAGGACCAGCAAGTCAATTCCTACCTTGAACCTTCCTTGGAGGAGAGAGAGTGCAACGTTTCATTTTGATTTTTGGAGTGCGAGAGTGAGAAAAATCAGCGTGCCTGTCTGCAAGGCTGGGAAAGAGCAGAGCCCCAGTCTTGCTGTTTATCTGCCATGACTGCCAGGGCAAGTGAGGACCAGCAAGACAATTCCTGCCTAGCACCTTCCTTGGAGGAGAGGGAGTGCAACGTTTCATTTTAGCATTTTTGTGCTCACCTGGAGACGAACTGCATTGGCTGTTTGCAGGACTAGGTAAGAGCAGAGCCCCAGTCTTGCTGTTTATCTGCAATGACTGCCAGGGCAAGTGAGGACCAGCAAGACAATTCCTGCCTAGCACCTTCCTTGGAGGAGAGAGAGTGCAACGTTTCATTTTAGCGTTTTGGCGCTCCGAATGAGACAAACTGCATTGGCTGTTTGCAAGGTTAGGAAAGAGCAGAGCCCCAGTCTTGCTGTTTCTCTGCAATGACTGCCAGGGCAAGTGAGGACCAGTAAGACAATTCCTGCCTAGCACCTTCCTTGGAGGAGAGAGAGTGCAACGTTTCATTTTAGCATTTTGGCGCTCACGAGGGAGACGAACTGCATTGGCTGTTTGCAAGGCTAGGAAAGAGCAGAGCCCCAGTCTTGCTGTTTATCTGCAATGACTGCCAGGGCAAGTGAGGACCAGCAAGGCAATTCCTGCCTAGCACCTTCCCTGGAGGAGGGAGAGTGCAACGTTTCATTTTAGCATTTTGGTGCTCACGAGGGAGACGAACTGCATTGGGTGTTTGCAAGGCTAGGAAAGAGCAGAACCCCAGTCTTGCTGTTTATCTGCAATGACTGCTAGGGCAAGTGAGGACCAGCAAGACAATTCCTACCTAGCACCTTCCTTGGAGGAGAGAGAGTGCAACGTTTCATTTTGATTTTTGGAGTGCGAGAGTGAGAAAAATCAGCGTGCCTGTCTGCAAGGCTGGGAAAGAGCAGAGCCCCAGTCTTGCTGTTTATCTGCCATGACTGCCAGGGCAAGTGAGGACTAGCAAGACAATTCCTGCCTAGCACCTTCCTTGGAGGAGAGGGAGTGCAACGTTTCATTTTAGAATTTTTGTGCTCACGTGGAGACGAACTGCATTGGCTGTTTGAAGGGCTAGGTAAGAGCAGAGCCCCAGTCTTGCTGTTTATCTGCAATGACTGCCAGGGCAAGTGAGGACCAGCAAGACAATTCCTGCCTAGCACCTTCCTTGGAGGAGAGAGAGTGCAACGTTTCATTTTAGCATTTTGGTGCTCACGAGGGAGACGAACTGCATTGGCTGTTTGCAAGGCTAGGAAAGAGCAGAGCCCCAGTCTTGCTGTTTATCTGCAATGACTGCCAGGGCAAGTGAGGACAGGGAAGACAATTCCTGCCTAGCACCTTCCTTGGAGGAGAGAGAGTGCAACGTTTCATTTTAGCATTTTGGTGCTCACGAGGGAGACAAACTGCTTTGGCTGTTTGCAAGGTTAGGAAAGAGCAGAGCCCCAGTCTTGCTGTTTATCTGCAATGACTGCCAGGGTAAGTGAGGACCAGCAAGACAATTCCTGCCTAGCACCTTCCTTGGAGGAGAGAGAGTGCAACGTTCTATTTTAGCATTTTGGTGCTCACGAGGGAGACGAACTGCATTGGCTGTTTGCAAGGCTAGGAAAGAGCAGAGCCCCAGTCTTGCTGTTTATCTGCAATGACTGCCAGGGCAAGTGAGGACCAGCAAGACAATTCCTGCCTAGGACCTTCCTTGGAGGAGAGAGAGTGCAGCGTTTCATTTTGATTTTTGGAGTGCGAGAGTGAGAAAAAGCAGCGTGGCTGTTTGCAATGCTAGGAAAGAGCAGAGCCCCAGTCTTGCTGTTTATCTGCAATGACTGCCAGGGCTAGTGAGGACCAGCAAGACAATTCCTGCCTAGCACCATCCTTGGAGGAGAGAGAGTGCAACGTTTCATTTTAGCGTTTTGGCGCGCCGAGGGAGACAAACTGCATTGGCTGTTTGCAAGGGTAGGAAAGAGCAGAGCCCCAGTCTTGCTGTTTATCTGCAGTGACTGCCAGGGAAAGTGAGGACCAGCAAGACAATTCCTGCCTAGCACCTTCCTTGGAGGAGAGGGAGTGCAACGTTTCATTTTAGCATTTTTGTGCTCACCTGGAGACGAACTGCATTGGCTGTTTGCAGGACTAGGTAAGAGCAGAGCCCCAGTCTTGCTGTTTATCTGCAATGACTGCCAGGGCAAGTGAGGACCAGCAAGACAATTCCTGCCTAGCACCTTCCTTGGAGGAGAGAGAGTGCAACGTTTCATTTTAGCGTTTTGGCGCTCCGAGGGAGACAAACTGCATTGGCTGTTTGCAAGGTTAGGAAAGAGCAGAGCCCCAGTCTTGCTGTTTCTCTGCAATGACTGCCAGGGCAAGTGAGGACCAGTAAGACAATTCCTGCCTAGCACCTTCCTTGGAGGAGAGAGAGTGCAACGTTTCATTTTAGCATTTTGGCGCTCACGAGGGAGACGAACTGCATTGGCTGTTTGCAAGGCTAGGAAAGAGCAGAGCCCCAGTCTTGCTGTTTATCTGCAATGACTGCCAGGGCAAGTGAGGACCAGCAAGGCAATTCCTGCCTAGCACCTTCCCTGGAGGAGGGAGAGTGCAATGTTTCATTTTAGCATTTTGGTGCTCACGAGGGAGACGAACTGCATTGGGTGTTTGCAAGGCTAGGAAAGAGCAGAACCCCAGTCTTGCTGTTTATCTGCAATGACTGCCAGGGCAAGTGAGGACCAGCAAGACAATTCCTACCTAGCACCTTCCTTGGAGGAGAGAGAGTGCAACGTTTCATTTTGATTTTTGGAGTGCGAGAGTGAGAAAAATCAGCGTGCCTGTCTGCAAGGCTAGGTAAGAGCAGAGCCCCAGTCTTGCTGTTTATCTGCAATGACTGCCAGGGCAAGTGAGGACCAGCAAGACAATTCCTGCCAGCACCTTCCTTGGAGGAGAGAGAGTGCAACGTTTCATTTTAGCATTTTGGTGCTCACGAGGGAGACGAACTGCATTGGCTGTTTGCAAGGCTAGGAAAGAGCAGAGCCCCAGTCTTGCTGTTTATCTGCAATGACTGCCAGGGCAAGTGAGGACAGGGAAGACAATTCCTGCCTAGCACCTTCCTTGGAGGAGAGAGAGTGCAACGTTTCATTTTAGCATTTTGGTGCTCACGAGGGAGACAAACTGCTTTGGCTGTTTGCAAGGTTAGGAAAGAGCAGAGCCCCAGTCTTGCTGTTTATCTGCAATGACTGCCAGGGTAAGTGAGGACCAGCAAGACAATTCCTGCCTAGCACCTTCCTTGGAGGAGAGAGAGTGCAACGTTCTATTTTAGCATTTTGGTGCTCACGAGGGAGACGAACTGCATTGGCTGTTTGCAAGGCTAGGAAAGAGCAGAGCCCCAGTCTTGCTGTTTATCTGCAATGACTGCCAGGGCAAGTGAGGACCAGCAAGACAATTCCTGCCTAGGACCTTCCTTGGAGGAGAGAGAGTGCAGCGTTTCATTTTGATTTTTGGAGTGCGAGAGTGAGAAAAAGCAGCGTGGCTGTTTGCAATGCTAGGAAAGAGCAGAGCCCCAGTCTTGCTGTTTATCTGCAATGACTGCCAGGGCTAGTGAGGACCAGCAAGACAATTCCTGCCTAGCACCATCCTTGGAGGAGAGAGAGTGCAACGTTTCATTTTAGCGTTTTGGCGCGCCGAGGGAGACAAACTGCATTGGCTGTTTGCAAGGGTAGGAAAGAGCAGAGCCCCAGTCTTGCTGTTTATCTGCAGTGACTGCCAGGGAAAGTGAGGACCAGCAAGACAATTCCTGCCTAGCACCTTCCTTGGAGGAGAGAGAGTGCAACGTTTCATTTTGATTTTTGGAGTGCGAGAGTGAGAAAAATCAGCGTGCCTGTCTGGAAGGCTAGGAAAGAGCAGAGCCCCAGTCTTGCTGTTTATCTGCAATGACTGCCATGGCAAGTGAGGACCAGCAAGACAATTCCTGCCTAGTACCTTCCTTGGAGGAGAGAGAGTGCAACGTTTCATTTTAGCATTTTGTTGCTCACGAGGGAGATGAACTGCATTGGGTGTTTGCAAGGCTAGGAAAGAGCAGAGCCCCAGTCTTGCTGTTTATCTGCAATGACTGCCAGGGCAAGCGAGGACCAGCACCACAATTCCTGCCTAGGACCTTCCTTGGAGCAGAGAGAGTGCAACGTTTCATTTTGATTTTTGGAGTGCGAGAGTGAGAAAAATCAGCATGCCTGTCTGCAAGGCTAGGAAAGAGTAGAGCCCCAGTCTTGCTGTTTATCTGCAATGACTGCCAGGGCAAGCGAGGACCAGCAAGTCAATTCCTGCCTTGGACCTTCCTTGGAGGAGAGAGAGTGCAACGTTTCATTTTGATTTTTGGAGTGCGAGAGTGAGAAAAATCATCGTGCCTGTCTGCAAGGCTGGGAAAGAGCAGAGCCCCAGTCTTGCTGTTTATCTGCCATGACTGCCAGGGCAAGTGAGGACCAGCAAGACAATTCCTGCCTAGCACCTTCCTTGGAGGAGAGGGAGTGCAACGTTTCATTTTAGCATTTTTGTGCTCACGTGGAGACGAACTGCATTGGCTGTTTGCAGGGCTAGGTAAGAGCAGAGCCCCAGTCTTGCTGTTTATCTGCAATGACTGCCAGGGCAAGTGAGGACCAGCAAGACAATTCCTGCCTAGCACCTTCCTTGGAGGAGAGAGAGTGCAACGTTTCATTTTAGCGTTTTGGCGCTCCGAGGGAGACAAACTGCATTGGCTGTTTGCAAGGCTAGGAAAGAGCAGAGCCCCAGTCTTGCTGTTTATCTGCCATGACTGCCAGGGCAAGTGAGGACCAGCAAGACAATTCCTGCCTAGCACCTTCCTTGGAGGAGAGAGAGTGCAACGTTTCATTTTAGCATTTTGGTGCTCACGAGGGAGACGAACTGCATTGGCTGTTTGCAAGGCTAGGAAAGAGCAGAGCCCCAGTCTTGCTGTTTATCTGCAATGACTGCCAGGGCAAGTGAGGACAGGGAAGACAATTCCTGCCTAGCACCTTCCTTGGAGGAGAGAGAGTGCAACGTTTCATTTTAGCATTTTGGTGCTCACGAGGGAGACAAACTGCTTTGGCTGTTTGCAAGGTTAGGAAAGAGCAGAGCCCCAGTCTTGCTGTTTATCTGCAATGACTGCCAGGGTAAGTGAGGACCAGCAAGACAATTCCTGCCTAGCACCTTCCTTGGAGGAGAGAGAGTGCAACGTTCTATTTTAGCATTTTGGTGCTCACGAGGGAGACGAACTGCATTGGCTGTTTGCAAGGCTAGGAAAGAGCAGAGCCCCAGTCTTGCTGTTTATTTGCAATGACTGCCAGGGCACGTGAGGACTAGCAAGACAATTCCTGCCTAGGACCTTCCTTGGAGGAGAGAGAGTGCAGCGTTTCATTTTGATTTTTGGAGTGCGAGAGTGAGAAAAAGCAGCGTGGCTGTTTGCAAGGCTAGGAAAGAGCAGAGCCCCAGTCTTGCTGTTTATCTGCAATGACTGCCAGGGCTAGTGAGGACCAGCAAGACAATTCCTGCCTAGCACCTTCCTTGGAGGAGAGAGAGTGCAACGTTTCATTTTAGCGTTTTGGCGCGCCGAGGGAGACAAACTGCATTGGCTGTTTGCAAGGCTAGGAAAGAGCAGAGCCCCAGTCTTGCTGTTTATCTGCAATGACTGCGAGGATAAGTGAGGACCAGCAAGACAATTCCTGCCTAGCACCTTCCTTGGAGGAGAGAGAGTGCAACGTTTCATTTTGATTTTTGGAGTGCGAGAGTGAGAAAAAGCAGCGTGGCTGTTTGCAAGGCTAGGAAAGAGCAGAGCCCCAGTCTTGCTGTTTATCTGCAATGACTGCCAGGGCTAGTGAGGACCAGCAAGACAATTCCTGCCTAGCACCTTCCTTGGAGGAGAGAGAGTGCAACGTTTCATTTTAGCGTTTTGGCGCGCCGAGGGAGACAAACTGCATTGGGTGTTTGCAAGGCTAGGAAAGAGCAGAGCCCCAGTCTTGCTGTTTATCTGCAATGACTGCCAGGGCAAGCGAGGACCAGCACCACAATTCCTGCCTAGGACCTTCCTTGGAGGAGAGATAGTGCAACGTTTCATTTTGATTTTTGGAGTGCGAGAGTGAGAAAAATCAGCATGCCTGTCTGCAAGGCTAGGAAAGAGTAGAGCCCCAGTCTTGCTGTTTATCTGCAATGACTGCCAGGGCAAGCGAGGACCAGCAAGTCAATTCCTGCCTTGGACCTTCCTTGGAGGAGAGAGAGTGCAACGTTTCATTTTGATTTTTGGAGTGCGAGAGTGAGAAAAATCATCGTGCCTGTCTGCAAGGCTGGGAAAGAGCAGAGCCCCAGTCTTGCTGTTTATCTGCCATGACTGCCAGGGCAAGTGAGGACCAGCAAGACAATTCCTGCCTAGCACCTTCCTTGGAGGAGAGGGAGTGCAACGTTTCATTTTAGCATTTTTGTGCTCACGTGGAGACGAACTGCATTGGCTGTTTGCAGGGCTAGGTAAGAGCAGAGCCCCAGTCTTGCTGTTTATCTGCAATGACTGCCAGGGCAAGTGAGGACCAGCAAGACAATTCCTGCCTAGCACCTTCCTTGGAGGAGAGAGAGTGCAACGTTTCATTTTAGCGTTTTGGCGCTCCGAGGGAGACAAACTGCATTGGCTGTTTGCAAGGCTAGGAAAGAGCAGAGCCCCAGTCTTGCTGTTTATCTGCAATGACTGCCAGGGCAAGTGAGGACCAGCAAGACAATTCCTGCCTAGCACCTTCCTTGGAGGAGAGAGAGTGCAACGTTTCATTTTAGCATTTTGGCGCTCACGAGGGAGACGAACTGCATTGGCTGTTTGCAAGGCTAGGAAAGAGCAGAGCCCCAGTCTTGCTGTTTATCTGCAATGACTGCCAGGGCAAGTGAGGACCAGCAAGACAATTCCTGCCTAGCAGCTTCCCTGGAGGAGGGAGAGTGCAACGTTTCATTTTAGCATTTTGGTGTTCACGAGGGAGACGAACTGCATTGGGTGTTTGCAAGGCTAGGAATGAGCAGAGCCCCAGTCTTGCTGTTTATCTGCAATGACTGCCAGGGCAAGTGAGGACCAGCAAGACAATTCCTACCTAGCACCTTCCTTGTAGGAGAGAGAGTGCAACGTTTCATTTTAGCATTTTGGCGCTGACGAGGGAGGCAAACTGCATTGGCTGTTTGCAAGGGTAGGAAGAGCAGAGCCCCAGTCTTGGTGTTTATCTGCAATGACTGCCAGGGCAAGTGAGGACCAGCAAGACAATTCCTGCCTAGCACCTTCCTTGGAGGAGAGAGAGTGCAACGTTTCATTTTAGCATTTTGGTGTTCACGAGGGAGACGAACTGCATTGGCTGTTTGCAAGGGTAGGAAAGAGCAGAGCCCCAGTCTTGCTGTTTATCTGCAATGAGTGCCAGGGCAAGTGAGGACCAGCAAGACAATTCCTGCCTAGCACCTTCCTTGGAGGAGAGAGAGTGCAACGTTTCATTCTAGCATTTTGGTGCTCACGTGGGTGATGAACTGCATTGGCTGTTTGCAAGGCTAGGAAAGAGCAGAGCCCCAGTCTTGCTGTTTATCTGCAATGACTGCCAGGGCAAGTGAGGACCAGCAAGACAATTCCTGCCTAGCACCTTCCTTGGAGGAGAGAGAGTGCAACGTTTCATTTTAGCATTTTGGCGGTCACGAGGGAGACGAACTGCATTGGCTGTTTGCAAGGCTAGGAAAGAGCAGAGCCCCAGTCTTGCTGTTTATCTGCAATGACTGCCAGGGCAAGTGAGGACCAGCAAGACAATTCCTGCCTAGCAGCTTCCCTGGAGGAGAGAGAGTGCAACGTTTCATTTTGATTTTTGGAGTGCGAGAGTGAGAAAAATCAGCATGCCTGTCTGCAAGGCTAGGAAAGAGTAGAGCCCCAGTCTTGCTGTTTATCTGCAATGACTGCCAGGGCAAGCGAGGACCAGCAAGTCAATTCCTGCCTTGGACCTTCCTTGGAGGAGAGAGAGTGCAACGTTTCATTTTGATTTTTGGAGTGCGAGAGTGAGAAAAATCATCGTGCCTGTCTGCAAGGCTGGGAAAGAGCAGAGCCCCAGTCTTGCTGTTTATCTGCCATGACTGCCAGGGCAAGTGAGGACCAGCAAGACAATTCCTGCCTAGCACCTTCCTTGGAGGAGAGGGAGTGCAACGTTTCATTTTAGCATTTTTGTGCTCACGTGGAGACGAACTGCATTGGCTGTTTGCAGGGCTAGGTAAGAGCAGAGCCCCAGTCTTGCTGTTTATCTGCAATGACTGCCAGGGCAAGTGAGGACCAGCAAGACAATTCCTGCCTAGCACCTTCCTTGGAGGAGAGAGAGTGCAACGTTTCATTTTAGCGTTTTGGCGCTCCGAGGGAGACAAACTGCATTGGCTGTTTGCAAGGCTAGGAAAGAGCAGAGCCCCAGTCTTGCTGTTTATCTGCCATGACTGCCAGGGCAAGTGAGGACCAGCAAGACAATTCCTGCCTAGCACCTTCCTTGGAGGAGAGAGAGTGCAACGTTTCATTTTAGCATTTTGGTGCTCACGAGGGAGACGAACTGCATTGGCTGTTTGCAAGGCTAGGAAAGAGCAGAGCCCCAGTCTTGCTGTTTATCTGCAATGACTGCCAGGGCAAGTGAGGACAGGGAAGACAATTCCTGCCTAGCACCTTCCTTGGAGGAGAGAGAGTGCAACGTTTCATTTTAGCATTTTGGTGCTCACGAGGGAGACAAACTGCTTTGGCTGTTTGCAAGGTTAGGAAAGAGCAGAGCCCCAGTCTTGCTGTTTATCTGCAATGACTGCCAGGGTAAGTGAGGACCAGCAAGACAATTCCTGCCTAGCACCTTCCTTGGAGGAGAGAGAGTGCAACGTTCTATTTTAGCATTTTGGTGCTCACGAGGGAGACGAACTGCATTGGCTGTTTGCAAGGCTAGGAAAGAGCAGAGCCCCAGTCTTGCTGTTTATTTGCAATGACTGCCAGGGCACGTGAGGACCAGCAAGACAATTCCTGCCTAGCACCTTCCTTGGAGGAGAGAGAGTGCAACGTTTCATTTTAGCGTTTTGGCGCGCCGAGGGAGACAAACTGCATTGGCTGTTTGCAAGGCTAGGAAAGAGCAGAGCCCCAGTCTTGCTGTTTATCTGCAATGACTGCGAGGATAAGTGAGGACCAGCAAGACAATTCCTGCCTAGCACCTTCCTTGGAGGAGAGAGAGTGCAACGTTTCATTTTGATTTTTGGAGTGCGAGAGTGAGAAAAATCAGCGTGCCTGTCTGCAAGGCTAGGAAAGAGCAGAGCCCCAGTCTTGCTGTTTATCTGCAATGACTGCCATGGCAAGTGAGGACCAGCAAGACAATTCCTGCCTAGTACCTTCCTTGGAGGAGAGAGAGTGCAACGTTTCATTTTAGCATTTTGTTGCTCACGAGGGAGATGAACTGCATTGGGTGTTTGCAAGGCTAGGAAAGAGCAGAGCCCCAGTCTTGCTGTTTATCTGCAATGACTGCCAGGGCAAGCGAGGACCAGCACCACAATTCCTGCCTAGGACCTTCCTTGGAGGAGAGATAGTGCAACGTTTCATTTTGATTTTTGGAGTGCGAGAGTGAGAAAAATCAGCATGCCTGTCTGCAAGGCTAGGAAAGAGTAGAGCCCCAGTCTTGCTGTTTATCTGCAATGACTGCCAGGGCAAGCGAGGACCAGCAAGTCAATTCCTGCCTTGGACCTTCCTTGGAGGAGAGAGAGTGCAACGTTTCATTTTGATTTTTGGAGTGCGAGAGTGAGAAAAATCATCGTGCCTGTCTGCAAGGCTGGGAAAGAGCAGAGCCCCAGTCTTGCTGTTTATCTGCCATGACTGCCAGGGCAAGTGAGGACCAGCAAGACAATTCCTGCCTAGCACCTTCCTTGGAGGAGAGGGAGTGCAACGTTTCATTTTAGCATTTTTGTGCTCACGTGGAGACGAACTGCATTGGCTGTTTGCAGGGCTAGGTAAGAGCAGAGCCCCAGTCTTGCTGTTTATCTGCAATGACTGCCAGGGCAAGTGAGGACCAGCAAGACAATTCCTGCCTAGCACCTTCCTTGGAGGAGAGAGAGTGCAACGTTTCATTTTAGCGTTTTGGCGCTCCGAGGGAGACAAACTGCATTGGCTGTTTGCAAGGCTAGGAAAGAGCAGAGCCCCAGTCTTGCTGTTTATCTGCAATGACTGCCAGGGCAAGTGAGGACCAGCAAGACAATTCCTGCCTAGCACCTTCCTTGGAGGAGAGAGAGTGCAACGTTTCATTTTAGCATTTTGGCGCTCACGAGGGAGACGAACTGCATTGGCTGTTTGCAAGGCTAGGAAAGAGCAGAGCCCCAGTCTTGCTGTTTATCTGCAATGACTGCCAGGGCAAGTGAGGACCAGCAAGACAATTCCTGCCTAGCAGCTTCCCTGGAGGAGGGAGAGTGCAACGTTTCATTTTAGCATTTTGGTGTTCACGAGGGAGACGAACTGCATTGGGTGTTTGCAAGGCTAGGAATGAGCAGAGCCCCAGTCTTGCTGTTTATCTGCAATGACTGCCAGGGCAAGTGAGGACCAGCAAGACAATTCCTACCTAGCACCTTCCTTGTAGGAGAGAGAGTGCAACGTTTCATTTTAGCATTTTGGCGCTGACGAGGGAGGCAAACTGCATTGGCTGTTTGCAAGGGTAGGAAGAGCAGAGCCCCAGTCTTGGTGTTTATCTGCAATGACTGCCAGGGCAAGTGAGGACCAGCAAGACAATTCCTGCCTAGCACCTTCCTTGGAGGAGAGAGAGTGCAACGTTTCATTTTAGCATTTTGGTGTTCACGAGGGAGACGAACTGCATTGGCTGTTTGCAAGGGTAGGAAAGAGCAGAGCCCCAGTCTTGCTGTTTATCTGCAATGAGTGCCAGGGCAAGTGAGGACCAGCAAGACAATTCCTGCCTAGCACCTTCCTTGGAGGAGAGAGAGTGCAACGTTTCATTCTAGCATTTTGGCGGTCACGAGGGAGACGAACTGCATTGGCTGTTTGCAAGGCTAGGAAAGAGCAGAGCCCCAGTCTTGCTGTTTATCTGCAATGACTGCCAGGGCAAGTGAGGACCAGCAAGACAATTCCTGCCTAGCAGCTTCCCTGGAGGAGAGAGAGTGCAACGTTTCATTTTGATTTTTGGAGTGCGAGAGTGAGAAAAATCAGCATGCCTGTCTGCAAGGCTAGGAAAGAGTAGAGCCCCAGTCTTGCTGTTTATCTGCAATGACTGCCAGGGCAAGCGAGGACCAGCAAGTCAATTCCTGCCTTGGACCTTCCTTGGAGGAGAGAGAGTGCAACGTTTCATTTTGATTTTTGGAGTGCGAGAGTGAGAAAAATCATCGTGCCTGTCTGCAAGGCTGGGAAAGAGCAGAGCCCCAGTCTTGCTGTTTATCTGCCATGACTGCCAGGGCAAGTGAGGACCAGCAAGACAATTCCTGCCTAGCACCTTCCTTGGAGGAGAGGGAGTGCAACGTTTCATTTTAGCATTTTTGTGCTCACGTGGAGACGAACTGCATTGGCTGTTTGCAGGGCTAGGTAAGAGCAGAGCCCCAGTCTTGCTGTTTATCTGCAATGACTGCCAGGGCAAGTGAGGACCAGCAAGACAATTCCTGCCTAGCACCTTCCTTGGAGGAGAGAGAGTGCAACGTTTCATTTTAGCGTTTTGGCGCTCCGAGGGAGACAAACTGCATTGGCTGTTTGCAAGGCTAGGAAAGAGCAGAGCCCCAGTCTTGCTGTTTATCTGCCATGACTGCCAGGGCAAGTGAGGACCAGCAAGACAATTCCTGCCTAGCACCTTCCTTGGAGGAGAGAGAGTGCAACGTTTCATTTTAGCATTTTGGTGCTCACGAGGGAGACGAACTGCATTGGCTGTTTGCAAGGCTAGGAAAGAGCAGAGCCCCAGTCTTGCTGTTTATCTGCAATGACTGCCAGGGCAAGTGAGGACAGGGAAGACAATTCCTGCCTAGCACCTTCCTTGGAGGAGAGAGAGTGCAACGTTTCATTTTAGCATTTTGGTGCTCACGAGGGAGACAAACTGCTTTGGCTGTTTGCAAGGTTAGGAAAGAGCAGAGCCCCAGTCTTGCTGTTTATCTGCAATGACTGCCAGGGTAAGTGAGGACCAGCAAGACAATTCCTGCCTAGCACCTTCCTTGGAGGAGAGAGAGTGCAACGTTCTATTTTAGCATT
This sequence comes from Phaethon aethereus, assembly GCF_964289735.1. Taxonomy (NCBI): domain Eukaryota; kingdom Metazoa; phylum Chordata; class Aves; order Phaethontiformes; family Phaethontidae; genus Phaethon; species Phaethon aethereus. The sequence continues at coordinate 103,736 of NW_028113784.1, read as the reverse complement.
TTGGTGCTCACGAGGGAGACGAACTGCATTGGCTGTTTGCAAGGCTAGGAAAGAGCAGAGCCCCAGTCTTGCTGTTTATTTGCAATGACTGCCAGGGCACGTGAGGACTAGCAAGACAATTCCTGCCTAGGACCTTCCTTGGAGGAGAGAGAGTGCAGCGTTTCATTTTGATTTTTGGAGTGCGAGAGTGAGAAAAATCAGCGTGCCTGTCTGCAAGGCTAGGAAAGAGCAGAGCCCCAGTCTTGCTGTTTATCTGCAATGACTGCCATGGCAAGTGAGGACCAGCAAGACAATTCCTGCCTAGCACCTTCCTTGGAGGAGAGAGAGTGCAACGTTTCATTTTAGCGTTTTGGCGCGCCGAGGGAGACAAACTGCATTGGCTGTTTGCAAGGCTAGGAAAGAGCAGAGCCCCAGTCTTGCTGTTTATCTGCAATGACTGCGAGGATAAGTGAGGACCAGCAAGACAATTCCTGCCTAGCACCTTCCTTGGAGGAGAGAGAGTGCAACGTTTCATTTTGATTTTTGGAGTGCGAGAGTGAGAAAAAGCAGCGTGGCTGTTTGCAAGGCTAGGAAAGAGCAGAGCCCCAGTCTTGCTGTTTATCTGCAATGACTGCCAGGGCTAGTGAGGACCAGCAAGACAATTCCTGCCTAGCACCTTCCTTGGAGGAGAGAGAGTGCAACGTTTCATTTTAGCGTTTTGGCGCGCCGAGGGAGACAAACTGCATTGGGTGTTTGCAAGGCTAGGAAAGAGCAGAGCCCCAGTCTTGCTGTTTATCTGCAATGACTGCCAGGGCAAGCGAGGACCAGCACCACAATTCCTGCCTAGGACCTTCCTTGGAGGAGAGATAGTGCAACGTTTCATTTTGATTTTTGGAGTGCGAGAGTGAGAAAAATCAGCATGCCTGTCTGCAAGGCTAGGAAAGAGTAGAGCCCCAGTCTTGCTGTTTATCTGCAATGACTGCCAGGGCAAGCGAGGACCAGCAAGTCAATTCCTGCCTTGGACCTTCCTTGGAGGAGAGAGAGTGCAACGTTTCATTTTGATTTTTGGAGTGCGAGAGTGAGAAAAATCATCGTGCCTGTCTGCAAGGCTGGGAAAGAGCAGAGCCCCAGTCTTGCTGTTTATCTGCCATGACTGCCAGGGCAAGTGAGGACCAGCAAGACAATTCCTGCCTAGCACCTTCCTTGGAGGAGAGGGAGTGCAACGTTTCATTTTAGCATTTTTGTGCTCACGTGGAGACGAACTGCATTGGCTGTTTGCAGGGCTAGGTAAGAGCAGAGCCCCAGTCTTGCTGTTTATCTGCAATGACTGCCAGGGCAAGTGAGGACCAGCAAGACAATTCCTGCCTAGCACCTTCCTTGGAGGAGAGAGAGTGCAACGTTTCATTTTAGCGTTTTGGCGCTCCGAGGGAGACAAACTGCATTGGCTGTTTGCAAGGCTAGGAAAGAGCAGAGCCCCAGTCTTGCTGTTTATCTGCAATGACTGCCAGGGCAAGTGAGGACCAGCAAGACAATTCCTGCCTAGCAGCTTCCCTGGAGGAGGGAGAGTGCAACGTTTCATTTTAGCATTTTGGTGTTCACGAGGGAGACGAACTGCATTGGGTGTTTGCAAGGCTAGGAATGAGCAGAGCCCCAGTCTTGCTGTTTATCTGCAATGACTGCCAGGGCAAGTGAGGACCAGCAAGACAATTCCTACCTAGCACCTTCCTTGTAGGAGAGAGAGTGCAACGTTTCATTTTAGCATTTTGGCGCTGACGAGGGAGGCAAACTGCATTGGCTGTTTGCAAGGGTAGGAAGAGCAGAGCCCCAGTCTTGGTGTTTATCTGCAATGACTGCCAGGGCAAGTGAGGACCAGCAAGACAATTCCTGCCTAGCACCTTCCTTGGAGGAGAGAGAGTGCAACGTTTCATTTTAGCATTTTGGTGTTCACGAGGGAGACGAACTGCATTGGCTGTTTGCAAGGGTAGGAAAGAGCAGAGCCCCAGTCTTGCTGTTTATCTGCAATGAGTGCCAGGGCAAGTGAGGACCAGCAAGACAATTCCTGCCTAGCACCTTCCTTGGAGGAGAGAGAGTGCAACGTTTCATTCTAGCATTTTGGTGCTCACGTGGGTGATGAACTGCATTGGCTGTTTGCAAGGCTAGGAAAGAGCAGAGCCCCAGTCTTGCTGTTTATCTGCAATGACTGCCAGGGCAAGTGAGGACCAGCAAGACAATTCCTGCCTAGCACCTTCCTTGGAGGAGAGAGAGTGCAACGTTTCATTTTAGCATTTTGGCGGTCACGAGGGAGACGAACTGCATTGGCTGTTTGCAAGGCTAGGAAAGAGCAGAGCCCCAGTCTTGCTGTTTATCTGCAATGACTGCCAGGGCAAGTGAGGACCAGCAAGACAATTCCTGCCTAGCAGCTTCCCTGGAGGAGAGAGAGTGCAACGTTTCATTTTGATTTTTGGAGTGCGAGAGTGAGAAAAATCAGCATGCCTGTCTGCAAGGCTAGGAAAGAGTAGAGCCCCAGTCTTGCTGTTTATCTGCAATGACTGCCAGGGCAAGCGAGGACCAGCAAGTCAATTCCTGCCTTGGACCTTCCTTGGAGGAGAGAGAGTGCAACGTTTCATTTTGATTTTTGGAGTGCGAGAGTGAGAAAAATCATCGTGCCTGTCTGCAAGGCTGGGAAAGAGCAGAGCCCCAGTCTTGCTGTTTATCTGCCATGACTGCCAGGGCAAGTGAGGACCAGCAAGACAATTCCTGCCTAGCACCTTCCTTGGAGGAGAGGGAGTGCAACGTTTCATTTTAGCATTTTTGTGCTCACGTGGAGACGAACTGCATTGGCTGTTTGCAGGGCTAGGTAAGAGCAGAGCCCCAGTCTTGCTGTTTATCTGCAATGACTGCCAGGGCAAGTGAGGACCAGCAAGACAATTCCTGCCTAGCACCTTCCTTGGAGGAGAGAGAGTGCAACGTTTCATTTTAGCGTTTTGGCGCTCCGAGGGAGACAAACTGCATTGGCTGTTTGCAAGGCTAGGAAAGAGCAGAGCCCCAGTCTTGCTGTTTATCTGCCATGACTGCCAGGGCAAGTGAGGACCAGCAAGACAATTCCTGCCTAGCACCTTCCTTGGAGGAGAGAGAGTGCAACGTTTCATTTTAGCATTTTGGTGCTCACGAGGGAGACGAACTGCATTGGCTGTTTGCAAGGCTAGGAAAGAGCAGAGCCCCAGTCTTGCTGTTTATCTGCAATGACTGCCAGGGCAAGTGAGGACAGGGAAGACAATTCCTGCCTAGCACCTTCCTTGGAGGAGAGAGAGTGCAACGTTTCATTTTAGCATTTTGGTGCTCACGAGGGAGACAAACTGCTTTGGCTGTTTGCAAGGTTAGGAAAGAGCAGAGCCCCAGTCTTGCTGTTTATCTGCAATGACTGCCAGGGTAAGTGAGGACCAGCAAGACAATTCCTGCCTAGCACCTTCCTTGGAGGAGAGAGAGTGCAACGTTCTATTTTAGCATTTTGGTGCTCACGAGGGAGACGAACTGCATTGGCTGTTTGCAAGGCTAGGAAAGAGCAGAGCCCCAGTCTTGCTGTTTATTTGCAATGACTGCCAGGGCACGTGAGGACCAGCAAGACAATTCCTGCCTAGCACCTTCCTTGGAGGAGAGAGAGTGCAACGTTTCATTTTAGCGTTTTGGCGCGCCGAGGGAGACAAACTGCATTGGCTGTTTGCAAGGCTAGGAAAGAGCAGAGCCCCAGTCTTGCTGTTTATCTGCAATGACTGCGAGGATAAGTGAGGACCAGCAAGACAATTCCTGCCTAGCACCTTCCTTGGAGGAGAGAGAGTGCAACGTTTCATTTTGATTTTTGGAGTGCGAGAGTGAGAAAAATCAGCGTGCCTGTCTGCAAGGCTAGGAAAGAGCAGAGCCCCAGTCTTGCTGTTTATCTGCAATGACTGCCATGGCAAGTGAGGACCAGCAAGACAATTCCTGCCTAGTACCTTCCTTGGAGGAGAGAGAGTGCAACGTTTCATTTTAGCATTTTGTTGCTCACGAGGGAGATGAACTGCATTGGGTGTTTGCAAGGCTAGGAAAGAGCAGAGCCCCAGTCTTGCTGTTTATCTGCAATGACTGCCAGGGCAAGCGAGGACCAGCACCACAATTCCTGCCTAGGACCTTCCTTGGAGGAGAGATAGTGCAACGTTTCATTTTGATTTTTGGAGTGCGAGAGTGAGAAAAATCAGCATGCCTGTCTGCAAGGCTAGGAAAGAGTAGAGCCCCAGTCTTGCTGTTTATCTGCAATGACTGCCAGGGCAAGCGAGGACCAGCAAGTCAATTCCTGCCTTGGACCTTCCTTGGAGGAGAGAGAGTGCAACGTTTCATTTTGATTTTTGGAGTGCGAGAGTGAGAAAAATCATCGTGCCTGTCTGCAAGGCTGGGAAAGAGCAGAGCCCCAGTCTTGCTGTTTATCTGCCATGACTGCCAGGGCAAGTGAGGACCAGCAAGACAATTCCTGCCTAGCACCTTCCTTGGAGGAGAGGGAGTGCAACGTTTCATTTTAGCATTTTTGTGCTCACGTGGAGACGAACTGCATTGGCTGTTTGCAGGGCTAGGTAAGAGCAGAGCCCCAGTCTTGCTGTTTATCTGCAATGACTGCCAGGGCAAGTGAGGACCAGCAAGACAATTCCTGCCTAGCACCTTCCTTGGAGGAGAGAGAGTGCAACGTTTCATTTTAGCGTTTTGGCGCTCCGAGGGAGACAAACTGCATTGGCTGTTTGCAAGGCTAGGAAAGAGCAGAGCCCCAGTCTTGCTGTTTATCTGCAATGACTGCCAGGGCAAGTGAGGACCAGCAAGACAATTCCTGCCTAGCACCTTCCTTGGAGGAGAGAGAGTGCAACGTTTCATTTTAGCATTTTGGCGCTCACGAGGGAGACGAACTGCATTGGCTGTTTGCAAGGCTAGGAAAGAGCAGAGCCCCAGTCTTGCTGTTTATCTGCAATGACTGCCAGGGCAAGTGAGGACCAGCAAGACAATTCCTGCCTAGCAGCTTCCCTGGAGGAGGGAGAGTGCAACGTTTCATTTTAGCATTTTGGTGTTCACGAGGGAGACGAACTGCATTGGGTGTTTGCAAGGCTAGGAATGAGCAGAGCCCCAGTCTTGCTGTTTATCTGCAATGACTGCCAGGGCAAGTGAGGACCAGCAAGACAATTCCTACCTAGCACCTTCCTTGTAGGAGAGAGAGTGCAACGTTTCATTTTAGCATTTTGGCGCTGACGAGGGAGGCAAACTGCATTGGCTGTTTGCAAGGGTAGGAAGAGCAGAGCCCCAGTCTTGGTGTTTATCTGCAATGACTGCCAGGGCAAGTGAGGACCAGCAAGACAATTCCTGCCTAGCACCTTCCTTGGAGGAGAGAGAGTGCAACGTTTCATTTTAGCATTTTGGTGTTCACGAGGGAGACGAACTGCATTGGCTGTTTGCAAGGGTAGGAAAGAGCAGAGCCCCAGTCTTGCTGTTTATCTGCAATGAGTGCCAGGGCAAGTGAGGACCAGCAAGACAATTCCTGCCTAGCACCTTCCTTGGAGGAGAGAGAGTGCAACGTTTCATTCTAGCATTTTGGTGCTCACGTGGGTGATGAACTGCATTGGCTGTTTGCAAGGCTAGGAAAGAGCAGAGCCCCAGTCTTGCTGTTTATCTGCAATGACTGCCAGGGCAAGTGAGGACCAGCAAGACAATTCCTGCCTAGCACCTTCCTTGGAGGAGAGAGAGTGCAACGTTTCATTTTAGCATTTTGGCGGTCACGAGGGAGACGAACTGCATTGGCTGTTTGCAAGGCTAGGAAAGAGCAGAGCCCCAGTCTTGCTGTTTATCTGCAATGACTGCCAGGGCAAGTGAGGACCAGCAAGACAATTCCTGCCTAGCAGCTTCCCTGGAGGAGAGAGAGTGCAACGTTTCATTTTGATTTTTGGAGTGCGAGAGTGAGAAAAATCAGCATGCCTGTCTGCAAGGCTAGGAAAGAGTAGAGCCCCAGTCTTGCTGTTTATCTGCAATGACTGCCAGGGCAAGCGAGGACCAGCAAGTCAATTCCTGCCTTGGACCTTCCTTGGAGGAGAGAGAGTGCAACGTTTCATTTTGATTTTTGGAGTGCGAGAGTGAGAAAAATCATCGTGCCTGTCTGCAAGGCTGGGAAAGAGCAGAGCCCCAGTCTTGCTGTTTATCTGCCATGACTGCCAGGGCAAGTGAGGACCAGCAAGACAATTACTGCCTAGCACCTTCCTTGGAGGAGAGGGAGTGCAACGTTTCATTTTAGCATTTTTGTGCTCACGTGGAGACGAACTGCATTGGCTGTTTGCAGGGCTAGGTAAGAGCAGAGCCCCAGTCTTGCTGTTTATCTGCAATGACTGCCAGGGCAAGTGAGGACCAGCAAGACAATTCCTGCCTAGCACCTTCCTTGGAGGAGAGAGAGTGCAACGTTTCATTTTAGCGTTTTGGCGCTCCGAGGGAGACAAACTGCATTGGCTGTTTGCAAGGCTAGGAAAGAGCAGAGCCCCAGTCTTGCTGTTTATCTGCCATGACTGCCAGGGCAAGTGAGGACCAGCAAGACAATTCCTGCCTAGCACCTTCCTTGGAGGAGAGAGAGTGCAACGTTTCATTTTAGCATTTTGGTGCTCACGAGGGAGACGAACTGCATTGGCTGTTTGCAAGGCTAGGAAAGAGCAGAGCCCCAGTCTTGCTGTTTATCTGCAATGACTGCCAGGGCAAGTGAGGACAGGGAAGACAATTCCTGCCTAGCACCTTCCTTGGAGGAGAGAGAGTGCAACGTTTCATTTTAGCATTTTGGTGCTCACGAGGGAGACAAACTGCTTTGGCTGTTTGCAAGGTGAGGAAAGAGCAGAGCCCCAGTCTTGCTGTTTATCTGCAATGACTGCCAGGGTAAGTGAGGACCAGCAAGACAATTCCTGCCTAGCACCTTCCTTGGAGGAGAGAGAGTGCAACGTTCTATTTTAGCATTTTGGTGCTCACGAGGGAGACGAACTGCATTGGCTGTTTGCAAGGCTAGGAAAGAGCAGAGCCCCAGTCTTGCTGTTTATTTGCAATGACTGCCAGGGCACGTGAGGACTAGCAAGACAATTCCTGCCTAGGACCTTCCTTGGAGGAGAGAGAGTGCAGCGTTTCATTTTGATTTTTGGAGTGCGAGAGTGAGAAAAAGCAGCGTGGCTGTTTGCAAGGCTAGGAAAGAGCAGAGCCCCAGTCTTGCTGTTTATCTGCAATGACTGCCAGGGCTAGTGAGGACCAGCAAGACAATTCCTGCCTAGCACCTTCCTTGGAGGAGAGAGAGTGCAACGTTTCATTTTAGCGTTTTGGCGCGCCGAGGGAGACAAACTGCATTGGCTGTTTGCAAGGCTAGGAAAGAGCAGAGCCCCAGTCTTGCTGTTTATCTGCAATGACTGCGAGGATAAGTGAGGACCAGCAAGACAATTCCTGCCTAGCACCTTCCTTGGAGGAGAGAGAGTGCAACGTTTCATTTTGATTTTTGGAGTGCGAGAGTGAGAAAAATCAGCGTGCCTGTCTGCAAGGCTAGGAAAGAGCAGAGCCCCAGTCTTGCTGTTTATCTGCAATGACTGCCATGGCAAGTGAGGACCAGCAAGACAATTCCTGCCTAGTACCTTCCTTGGAGGAGAGAGAGTGCAACGTTTCATTTTAGCATTTTGTTGCTCACGAGGGAGATGAACTGCATTGGGTGTTTGCAAGGCTAGGAAAGAGCAGAGCCCCAGTCTTGCTGTTTATCTGCAATGACTGCCAGGGCAAGCGAGGACCAGCACCACAATTCCTGCCTAGGACCTTCCTTGGAGGAGAGATAGTGCAACGTTTCATTTTGATTTTTGGAGTGCGAGAGTGAGAAAAATCAGCATGCCTGTCTGCAAGGCTAGGAAAGAGTAGAGCCCCAGTCTTGCTGTTTATCTGCAATGACTGCCAGGGCAAGCGAGGACCAGCAAGTCAATTCCTGCCTTGGACCTTCCTTGGAGGAGAGAGAGTGCAACGTTTCATTTTGATTTTTGGAGTGCGAGAGTGAGAAAAATCATCGTGCCTGTCTGCAAGGCTGGGAAAGAGCAGAGCCCCAGTCTTGCTGTTTATCTGCCATGACTGCCAGGGCAAGTGAGGACCAGCAAGACAATTCCTGCCTAGCACCTTCCTTGGAGGAGAGGGAGTGCAACGTTTCATTTTAGCATTTTTGTGCTCACGTGGAGACGAACTGCATTGGCTGTTTGCAGGGCTAGGTAAGAGCAGAGCCCCAGTCTTGCTGTTTATCTGCAATGACTGCCAGGGCAAGTGAGGACCAGCAAGACAATTCCTGCCTAGCACCTTCCTTGGAGGAGAGAGAGTGCAACGTTTCATTTTAGCGTTTTGGCGCTCCGAGGGAGACAAACTGCATTGGCTGTTTGCAAGGCTAGGAAAGAGCAGAGCCCCAGTCTTGCTGTTTATCTGCAATGACTGCCAGGGCAAGTGAGGACCAGCAAGACAATTCCTGCCTAGCAACTTCCTTGGAGGAGAGAGAGTGCAACGTTTCATTTTAGCATTTTGGCGCTCACGAGGGAGACGAACTGCATTGGCTGTTTGCAAGGCTAGGAAAGAGCAGAGCCCCAGTCTTGCTGTTTATCTGCAATGACTGCCAGGGCAAGTGAGGACCAGCAAGACAATTCCTGCCTAGCAGCTTCCCTGGAGGAGGGAGAGTGCAACGTTTCATTTTAGCATTTTGGTGTTCACGAGGGAGACGAACTGCATTGGGTGTTTGCAAGGCTAGGAATGAGCAGAGCCCCAGTCTTGCTGTTTATCTGCAATGACTGCCAGGGCAAGTGAGGACCAGCAAGACAATTCCTACCTAGCACCTTCCTTGTAGGAGAGAGAGTGCAACGTTTCATTTTAGCATTTTGGCGCTGACGAGGGAGGCAAACTGCATTGGCTGTTTGCAAGGGTAGGAAGAGCAGAGCCCCAGTCTTGGTGTTTATCTGCAATGACTGCCAGGGCAAGTGAGGACCAGCAAGACAATTCCTGCCTAGCACCTTCCTTGGAGGAGAGAGAGTGCAACGTTTCATTTTAGCATTTTGGTGTTCACGAGGGAGACGAACTGCATTGGCTGTTTGCAAGGGTAGGAAAGAGCAGAGCCCCAGTCTTGCTGTTTATCTGCAATGAGTGCCAGGGCAAGTGAGGACCAGCAAGACAATTCCTGCCTAGCACCTTCCTTGGAGGAGAGAGAGTGCAACGTTTCATTCTAGCATTTTGGTGCTCACGTGGGTGATGAACTGCATTGGCTGTTTGCAAGGCTAGGAAAGAGCAGAGCCCCAGTCTTGCTGTTTATCTGCAATGACTGCCAGGGCAAGTGAGGACCAGCAAGACAATTCCTGCCTAGCACCTTCCTTGGAGGAGAGAGAGTGCAACGTTTCATTTTAGCATTTTGGCGGTCACGAGGGAGACGAACTGCATTGGGTGTTTGCAAGGCTAGGAAAGAGCAGAGCCCCAGTCTTGCTGTTTATCTGCAATGACTGCCAGGGCAAGTGAGGACCAGCAAGACAATTCCTGCCTAGCAGCTTCCCTGGAGGAGGGAGAGTGCAACGTTTCATTTTAGCATTTTGGTGTTCACGAGGGAGACGAACTGCATTGGGTGTTTGCAAGGCTAGGAATGAGCAGAGCCCCAGTCTTGCTGTTTATCTACAATGACTGCCAGGGCAAGTGAGGACCAACAAGACAATTCCTACCTAGCACCTTCCTTGTAGGAGAGAGAGTGCAACGTTTCATTTTAGCATTTTGGCGCTGACGAGGGAGGCAAACTGCATTGGCTGTTTGCAAGGGTAGGAAGAGCAGAGCCCCAGTCTTGGTGTTTATCTGCAATGACTGCCAGGGCAAGTGAGGACCAGCAAGACAATTCCTGCCTTGGACCTTCCTTGGAGGAGAGAGAGTGCAACATTTCATTTTGATTTTTGGAGTGCGAGAGTGAGAAAAATCAGCGTGCCTGTCTGCAAGGCTGGGAAAGAGCAGAGCCCCAGTCTTGCTGTTTATCTGCCATGACTGCCAGGGCAAGTGAGGACCAGCAAGACAATTCCTGACTAGCACCTTCCTTGGAGGAGACGGAGTGCAACGTTTCATTTTAGCATTTTTGTGCTCACGTGGAGACGAAGTGCATCGGCTGTTTGCAAGGCTAGGAAAGAGCAGAGCCCCAGTCTTGCTGTTTATCTGCAATGACTGCCAGGGCAAGTGAGGACCAGCAAGACAATTCCTGCCTAGCACCTTCCTTGGAGGAGAGAGAGTGCAACGTTTCATTTTAGCATTTTGGCGCTCACGAGGGAGACGAACTGCATTGGCTGTTTGCAAGGCTAGGAAAGAGCAGAGCCCCAGTCTTGCTGTTTATCTGCAATGACTGCCAGGGCAAGTGAGGACCAGCAAGACAATTCCTGCCTAGCACCTTCCCTGGAGGAGGGAGAGTGCAACGTTTCATTTTAGCATTTTGGTGTTCACGAGGGAGACGAACTGCATTGGCTGTTTGCAAGGCTAGGAAAGAGCAGAGCCCCAGTCTTGCTGTTTATCTGCAATGACTGCCAGGGCAAGTGAGGACAGGGAAGACAATTCCTGCCTAGCACCTTCCTTGGAGGAGAGAGAGTGCAACGTTTCATTTTAGCATTTTGCTGCTCACGAGGGAGACAAACTGCTTTGGCTGTTTGCAAGGTTAGGAAAGAGCAGAGCCCCAGTCTTGCTGTTTATCTGCAATGACTGCCAGGGTAAGTGAGGACCAGCAAGACAATTCCTGCCTAGCACCTTCCTTGGAGGAGAGAGAGTGCAACGTTCTATTTTAGCATTTTGGTGCTCACGAGGGAGACGAACTGCATTGGCTGTTTGCAAGGCTAGGAAAGAGCAGAGCCCCAGTCTTGCTGTTTATTTGCAATGACTGCCAGGGCAAGTGAGGACTAGCAAGACAATTCCTGCCTAGGTCCTTCCTTGGAGGAGAGAGAGTGCAGCGTTTCATTTTGATTTTTGGAGTGCGAGAGTGAGAAAAAGCAGCGTGGCTGTTTGCAAGGCTAGGAAAGAGCAGAGCCCCAGTCTTGCTGTTTATCTGCAATGACTGCCAGGGCTAGTGAGGACCAGGAAGACAATTCCTGCCTAGCACCTTCCTTGGAGGAGAGAGAGTGCAACGTTTCATTTTAGCGTTTTGGCGCGCCGAGGGAGACAAACTGCATTGGCTGTTTGCAAGGGTAGGAAAGAGCAGAGCCCCAGTCTTGCTGTTTATCTGCAATGACTGCGAGGATAAGTGAGGACCAGCAAGACAATTCCTGCCTAGCACCTTCCTTGGAGGAGAGAGAGTGCAACGTTTCATTTTGATTTTTGGAGTGCGAGAGTGAGAAAAATCAGCGTGCCTGTCTGCAAGGCTAGGAAAGAGCAGAGCCCCAGTCTTGCTGTTTATCTGCAATGACTGCCATGGCAAGTGAGGACCAGCAAGACAATTCCTGCCTAGTACCTTCCTTGGAGGAGAGAGAGTGCAACGTTTCATTTTAGCATTTTGTTGCTCACGAGGGAGATGAACTGCATTGGGTGTTTGCAAGGCTAGGAAAGAGCAGAGCCCCAGTCTTGCTGTTTATCTGCAATGACTGCCAGGGCAAGCGAGGACCAGCACCACAATTCCTGCCTAGGACCTTCCTTGGAGGAGAGATAGTGCAACGTTTCATTTTGATTTTTGGAGTGCGAGAGTGAGAAAAATCAGCATGCCTGTCTGCAAGGCTAGGAAAGAGTAGAGCCCCAGTCTTGCTGTTTATCTGCAATGACTGCCAGGGCAAGCGAGGACCAGCAAGTCAATTCCTGCCTTGGACCTTCCTTGGAGGAGAGAGAGTGCAACGTTTCATTTTGATTTTTGGAGTGCGAGAGTGAGAAAAATCATCGTGCCTGTCTGCAAGGCTGGGAAAGAGCAGAGCCCCAGTCTTGCTGTTTATCTGCCATGACTGCCAGGGCAAGTGAGGACCAGCAAGACAATTCCTGCCTAGCACCTTCCTTGGAGGAGAGGGAGTGCAACGTTTCATTTTAGCATTTTTGTGCTCACGTGGAGACGAACTGCATTGGCTGTTTGCAGGGCTAGGTAAGAGCAGAGCCCCAGTCTTGCTGTTTATCTGCAATGACTGCCAGGGCAAGTGAGGACCAGCAAGACAATTCCTGCCTAGCACCTTCCTTGGAGGAGAGAGAGTGCAACGTTTCATTTTAGCGTTTTGGCGCTCCGAGGGAGACAAACTGCATTGGCTGTTTGCAAGGCTAGGAAAGAGCAGAGCCCCAGTCTTGGTGTTTATCTGCAATGACTGCCAGGGCAAGTGAGGACCAGCAAGACAATTCCTGCCTAGCACCTTCCTTGGAGGAGAGAGAGTGCAACGTTTCATTTTAGCATTTTGGTGTTCACGAGGGAGACGAACTGCATTGGCTGTTTGCAAGGGTAGGAAAGAGCAGAGCCCCAGTCTTGCTGTTTATCTGCAATGAGTGCCAGGGCAAGTGAGGACCAGCAAGACAATTCCTGCCTAGCACCTTCCTTGGAGGAGAGAGAGTGCAACGTTTCATTCTAGCATTTTGGTGCTCACGTGGGTGATGAACTGCATTGGCTGTTTGCAAGGCTAGGAAAGAGCAGAGCCCCAGTCTTGCTGTTTATCTGCAATGACTGCCAGGGCAAGTGAGGACCAGCAAGACAATTCCTGCCTAGCAGCTTCCCTGGAGGAGGGAGAGTGCAACGTTTCATTTTAGCATTTTGGTGTTCACGAGGGAGACGAACTGCATTGGGTGTTTGCAAGGCTAGGAATGAGCAGAGCCCCAGTCTTGCTGTTTATCTACAATGACTGCCAGGGCAAGTGAGGACCAACAAGACAATTCCTACCTAGCACCTTCCTTGTAGGAGAGAGAGTGCAACGTTTCATTTTAGCATTTTGGCGCTGACGAGGGAGGCAAACTGCATTGGCTGTTTGCAAGGGTAGGAAGAGCAGAGCCCCAGTCTTGGTGTTTATCTGCAATGACTGCCAGGGCAAGTGAGGACCAGCAAGACAATTCCTGCCTAGCACCTTCCTTGGAGGAGAGAGAGTGCAACGTTTCATTTTAGCATTTTGGTGCTCACGAGGGAGACGAACTGCATTGGCTGTTTGCAAGGGTAGGAAAGAGCAGAGCCCCAGTCTTGCTGTTTATCTGCAATGACTGCCAGGGCAAGTGAGGACAGGCAAGACAATTCCTGCCTAGCACCTTCCTTGGAGGAGAGAGAGTGCAACGTTTCATTTTAGCATTTTGGTGCTCACGAGGGAGACAAACTGCTTTGGCTGTTTGCAAGGTTAGGAAAGAGCAGAGCCCCAGTCTTGCTGTTTATCTGCAATGACTGCCAGGGCAAGTGAGGACCAGCAAGACAATTCCTGCCTAGCACCTTCCTTGGAGGAGAGAGAGTGCAACGTTTCATTCTAGCATTTTGGTGCTCACGTGGGAGATGAACTGCATTGGCTGTTTGCAAGGCTAGGAAAGAGCAGAGCCACAGTCTTGCTGTTTATCTGCAATGACTGCCAGGGCAAGTGAGGACCAGCAAGACAATTCCTGCCTAGCACCTTCCTTGGAGGAGAGAGAGTGCAACGTTTCATTCTAGCATTTTGGAACTCACGTGGGTGATGAACTGCATTGGCTGTTTGCAAGGCTAGGAAAGAGCAGAGCCCCAGTCTTGCTGTTTATCTGCAATGACTGCCAGGGCAAGTGAGGACCAGCAAGACAATTCCTGCCTAGGACCTTCCTTGGAGGAGAGAATGCAACGTTACATTCTAGCATTTTGGTGCTCACGAGGGAGATGAACTGCATTGGCTGTTTGCAAGGCTAGGAAAGAGCAGAGCCCCAGTCTTGCTGTTTATCTGCAATGACTGCCAGGGCAAGCGAGGACCAGCACCACAATTCCTGCCTAGGACCTTCCTTGGAGGAGAGAGAGTGCAACGTTTCATTTTGATTTTTGGAGTGCGAGAGTGAGAAAAATCAGCATGCCTGTCTGCAAGGCTAGGAAAGAGCAGAGCCCCAGTCTTGCTGTTTATCGGCAATGACTGCCAGGGCAAACGAGGACCAGCAAGTCAATTCCTGCCTTGGACCTTCCTTGGAGGAGAGAGAGTGCAACGTTTCATTTTGATTTTTGGAGTGCGAGAGTGAGAAAAATCAGCGTGCCTGTCTGCAAGGCTGGGAAAGAGCAGAGTCCCAGTCTTGCTGTTTATCTGCCATGACTGCCAGGGCAAGTGAGGACCAGCAAGACAATTCCTGCCTAGCACCTTCCTTGGAGGAGAGGGAGTGCAACGTTTCATTTTAGCATTTTTGTGCTCACGTGGAGACGAAGTGCATTGGCTGTTTGCAAGGCTAGGAAAGAGCAGAGCCCCAGTCTTGCTGTTTATCTGCAATGACTGCCAGGGCAAGTGAGGACCAGCAAGACAATTCCTGCCTAGCACCTTCCTTGGAGGAGAGAGAGTGCAACGTTTCATTTTAGCATTTTGGCGCTCACGAGGGAGACGAACTGCATTGGCTGTTTGCAAGGCTAGGAAAGAGCAGAGCCCCAGTCTTGCTGTTTATCTGCAATGACTGCCAGGGCAAGTGAGGACCAGCAAGACAATTCCTGCCTAGCACCTTCCCTGGAGGAGGGAGAGTGCAACGTTTCATTTTAGCATTTTGGTGTTCACGAGGGAGACGAACTGCATTGGGTGTTTGCAAGGCTAGGAAAGAGCAGAGCCCCAGTCTTGCTGTTTATCTGCAATGACTGCCAGGGCAAGTGAGGACCAGCAAGAAAATTCCTGCCGACCAGCTTCCTTGGAGGAGAGAGAGTGCAACGTTCTCATTTTACCGTTTTGGTGCTCACGAGGGAGACGAACTGCATTGGCTGTTTGCAAGGCTAGGAAAGAGCAGAGCCCCAGTCTTGCTGTTTATCTGCAATGACTGCGAGGACAAGTGAGGACCAGCAAGACAATTCCTGCCTAGCACCTTCCTTGGAGGAGAGAGTGCAACGTTTCATTTTAGCATTTTGGCTCTCCGAGGGAGACGAACTGCATTGGCTGTTTGCAAGGCTAGGAAAGAGCAGAGCCCCAGTCTTCCTGTTTATCTGCAATGACTGCCAGGGCAAGTGAGGACCAGCAAGACAATACCTGCCTAGCACCTTCCTTGGAGGAGAGAGAGTGCAACGTTTCATTTTGCTTTTTGGAGTGCGAGAGTGAGAAAAAGCAGAGTGCCTTTTTGCAAGGCTAGGAAAGAGCAGAGCCCGACTCTTGCTCTTTATCTGCAATGACTGCCAGGGCAAGTGAGGACCAGCAAGACAATTCCTGCCTAGCACCTTCCTTGGAGGAGAGAGAGTGCAACGTTTCATTTTAGCATTTTGGCGCTCACGAGCGAGACAAACTGCTTTGGCTGTTTGCAAGGCTAGGAAAGAGCAGAGCCCGAGTCTTGCTGTTTATCTGCAATGACTGCCAGGGCAAGTGAGGACCAGCAAGACAATTCCTGCCTAGCGCCTTCCTTGGAGGAGAGAGAGTGCAACGTTCCATTTTAGTGTTTTGGCGCGCCGAGGGAGACAAACTGCATTGTCTGTTTGCAAGGCTAGGAAAGAGCAGAGCCCCAGTCTTGCTGTTTATCTGCAATGACTGCGAGGATAAGTGAGGACCAGCAAGACAATTCCTGCCTAGCACCTTCCTTGGAGGAGAGAGAGTGCAACGTTTCATTTTAGCATTTTGGTGCTCACGAGGGAGACGAACTGCATTGGCTGTTTGCAAGGCTAGGAAAGAGCAGAGCCCCAGTCTTGCTGTTTATCTGCAATGACTGCCAGGGAAAGTGAGGACCAGCAAGATAATTTCTGCCGAGCAGCTTCCTTGGAGGAGAGAGAGTGCAACGTTTCATTTTAGCATTTTTGCGCTCACGAGCGAGACACACTGCTTTGGCTGTTTGCAAGGCTAGGAAAGAGCAGAGCCCGAGTCTTGCTGTTTATCTGCAATGACTGCCAGGGCAAGTGAGGACCAGCAAGACAATTCCTGCCTAGCACCTTCCGTGGAGGAGAGAGAGTGCAACGTTTCATTTTAGAGTTTTGGCGCGCCGAGGGAGACAAACTGCATTGGCTGTTTGCAAGGGTAGGAAAGAGCAGAGCCCCAGTCTTGCTGTTTATCTGCAATGACTGCCAGGGCAAGTGAGGACCAGCAAGACAATTCCTGCCTAGGACCTTCCTTGGAGGAGAGAGAGTGCAACGTTTCATTTTAGCATTTTGGTGCTCACGAGGGAGACAAACTGCATTGGGTGTTTGCAACGCTAGGTAAGAGCAGAGCCCCAGTCCTGCTATTTATCTGCAATGACTGCCAGGGCAAGCGAGGACCAGCAACACAATTCCTGCCTAGGACCTTCCTTGGAGGAGAGAGAGTGCAACGTTTCATTTTGATTTTTGGAGTGCGAGAGTGAGAAAAGTCAGCGTGCCTGTCTGCAAGGCTAGGAAAGAGCAGAGCCCGAGTCTTGCTGTTTATCTGCAATGACTGCCAGGGCAAGTGAGGACCAGCAAGACAATTCCTGCCTAGCACCTTCCTTGGAGGAGAGAGAGTGCAACGTTTCATTTTGCTTTTTGGAGTGCGAGAGTGAGAAAAATCAGCGTCCCTGTTTGCAAGGCTGGGAAAGAGCAGAGCCCCAGTCTTGCTGTTTATCTGCCATGAGTGCCAGGGCAAGTGAGGACCAGCAAGACAATTCCTGCCTAGCACCTTCCTTGGAGGAGAGGGAGTGCAACGTTTCATTTTAGCATTTTTGTGCTCACGAGCGAGACAAACTGCATTGGCTGTTTGCAAGGCTAGGAAAGATCAGAGCCCCAGTCTTGCTGTTTATCTGCAATGACTGCCAGGGCAAGTGAGGACCAGCAAGACAATTCCTGCCTAGCACCTTCCTTGGAGGAGAGAGAGTGCAACGTTTCATTTTAGCATTTTGGCGCTCACGAGGGAGACGAACTGCATTGGCTGTTTGCAAGGCTAGGAAAGAGCAGAGCCCCAGTCTTGCTGTTTATCTGCAATGACTGCCAGGGCAAGTGAGGACCAGCAAGACAATTCCTGCCTAGCACCTTCCCTGGAGGAGGGAGAGTGCAACGTTTCATTTTAGCATTTTGGTGTTCACGAGGGAGACGAACTGCATTGGGTGTTTGCAAGGCTAGGAAAGAGCAGAGCCCCAGTCTTGCTGTTTATCTGCAATGACTGCCAGGGCAAGTGAGGACCAGCAAGACAATTCCTACCTAGCACCTTCCTTGTAGGAGAGAGAGTGCAACGTTTCATTTTAGCATTTTGGCGCTGACGAGGGAGGCAAACTGCATTGGCTGTTTGCAAGGGTAGGAAGAGCAGAGCCCCATTCTTGGTGTTTATCTGCAATGTCTGCCAGGGCAAGTGAGGACCAGCAAGACAATTCCTGCCTAGCACCTTCCTTGGAGGAGAGAGAGTGCAACGTTTCATTCTAGCATTTTGGTGCTCACGTGGGTGATGAACTGCATTGGCTGTTTGCAAGGCTAGGAAAGAGCAGAGCCCGAGTCTTGCTGTTTATCTGCAATGACTGCCAGGGCAAGTGAGGACCAGCAAGACAATTCCTGCCTAGCACCTTCCTTCGAGGAGAGAGAGAGCAACGTTTCATTTTAGCATTTTGGCGCGCCGAGGGAGACAAACTTCATTGGCTGTTTGCAAGGTTAGGAAAGAGCAGAGCCCCAGTCTTGCTGTTTATCTGCAATGACTGCGAGGACAAGTGAGGACCAGCAAGACAATTCCTGCCTAGCACCTTCCTTGGAGGAGAGAGTGCAACGTTTCATTTTAGCATTTTGGCTCTCCGAGGGAGACGAACTGCATTGGCTGTTTGCAAGGCTAGGAAAGAGCAGAGCCCCAGTCTTCCTGTTTATCTGCAATGACTGCCAGGGCAAGTGAGGACCAGCAAGAGAATACCTGCCTAGCACCTTCCTTGGAGGAGAGAGAGTGCAACGTTTCATTTTGCTTTTTGGAGTGCGAGAGTGAGAAAAAGCAGAGTGCCTGTTTGCAAGGCTAGGAAAGAGCAGAGCCCGACTCTTGCTCTTTATCTGCAATGACTGCCAGGGCAAGTGAGGACCAGCAAGACAATTCCTGCCTAGCACCTTCCTTGGAGGAGAGAGAGTGCAACGTTTCATTTTAGCATTTTGGCGCTCACGAGCGAGACAAACTGCTTTGGCTGTTTGCAAGGCTAGGAAAGAGCAGAGCCCGAGTCTTGCTGTTTATCTGCAATGACTGCCAGGGCAAGTGAGGACCAGCAAGACAATTCCTGCCTAGCGCCTTCCTTGGAGGAGAGAGAGTGCAACGTTCCATTTTAGTGTTTTGGCGCGCCGAGGGAGACAAACTGCATTGTCTGTTTGCAAGGCTAGGAAAGAGCAGAGCCCCAGTCTTGCTGTTTATCTGCAATGACTGCGAGGATAAGTGAGGACCAGCAAGACAATTCCTGCCTAGCACCTTCCTTGGAGGAGAGAGAGTGCAACGTTTCATTTTAGCATTTTGGTGCTCACAAGGGAGACGAACTGCATTGGCTGTTTGCAAGGCTAGGAAAGAACAGAGCCCCAGTCTTGCTGTTTATCTGCAATGACTGCCAGGGCAAGTGAGGACCAGCAAGACAATTCCTGCCTAGCACCTTCCTTGGAGGAGAGAGAGTGCAACGTTTCATTTTAGCATTTTGGCGCTCACGAGCGAGACACACTGCTTTGGCTGTTTGCAAGGCTAGGAAAGAGCAGAGCCCGAGTCTTTCTATTTATCTGCAATGACTGCCAGGGCAAGTGAGGACCAGCAAGACAATTCCTGCCTAGGACCTTCCTTGGAGGAGAGAGAGTGCAACGTTTCATTTTGATTTTTGGAGTGCGAGAGTGAGAAAAATCAGCGTGCCTGTCTGCAAGGGTAGGAAAGAGCAGAGCCCCAGTCTTGCTGTTTATCTGCAATGACTGCCAGGGCAAGTGAGGACCAGCAAGACAATTCCTGCCTAGCACCTTCCTTGGAGGAGAGAGAGTGCAACGTTTCATTTTGCTTTTTGGAGTGCGAGATTGAGAAAAAGCACAGTGTCTGTTTGCAAGGCTAGGAAAGAGCAGAGCCCCAGTCTTGCTGTTTATCTGCAATGACTGCCAGGGCAAGTGAGGACCAGCAAGACAATTCCTGCCTAGCACCTTCCTTGGAGGAGAGAGAGTGCAACGTTTCATGTTACCGTTTTGGTGCTCACGAGGGAGACGAACTGCATTGGCTGTTTGCAAGGCTAGGAAAGAGCAGAGCCCCAGTCTTGCTGTTTATCTGCAGTGACTGCCAGGGCAAGTGAGGACCAGAAAGACAATTCCTGCCTAGCACCTTCCTTGGAGGAGATAGAGCGCAACGTTTCATTTTAGCGTTTTGGCGCGCCGAGGGAGACAAACTTCATTGGCTGTTTGCAAGGTTAGGAAAGAGCAGAGCCCCAGTCTTGCTGTTTATCTGCAATGACTGCGAGGACAAGTGAGGACCAGCAAGACAATTCCTGCCTAGCGCCTTCCTTGGAGGAGAGAGTGCAACGTTACATTTTAGCATTTTGGCTCTCCGAGGGAGACGAACTGCATTGGCTGTTTGCAAGGCTAGGAAAGAGCAGAGCCCCAGTCTTCCTGTTTATCTGCAATGACTGCCAGGGCAAGTGAGGACCAGCAAGACAATTCCTGCCTAGCACCTTCCTTGGAGGAGAGAGAGTGCAACGTTTCATTTTGCTTTTTGGAGTGCGAGAGTGAGAAAAAGCAGAGTGCCTGTTTGCAAGGCTAGGAAAGAGCAGAGCCCGACTCTTGCTCTTTATCTGCAATGACTGCCAGGACAAGTGAGGACCAGCAAGACAATTCCTGCCTAGCACCTTCCTTGGAGGAGAGAGAGTGCAACGTTTCATTTTAGCATTTTGGCGCTCACGAGCGAGACAAACTGCTTTGGCTGTTTGCAAGGCTAGGAAAGAGCAGAGCCCGAGTCTTCCTGTTTATCTGCAATGACTGCCAGGGCAAGTGAGGACCAGCAAGACAATTCCTGCCTAGCGCCTTCCTTGGAGGAGAGAGAGTGCAACGTTTCATTTTAGCATTTTGGCGCTCACGAGGGAGCCAAACTGCTTTGGCTGTTTGCAAGGCTAGGAAAGAGCAGAGTCCGAGTCTTGCTGTTTATCTGCAATGACTGCCAGGGCAAGTGAGGACCAGCAAGACAATTCCTGCCTAGCACCTTCCTTGGAGGAGAGAGAGTGCAACGTTTCATTTTAGCATTTTGGCGCTCTCGAGCGAGACAAACTGCTTTGGCTGTTTGCAAGGCTAGGAAAGAGCAGAGCCCGAGTCTTGCTGTTTATCTGCTATGACTGCCAGGGCAAGTGAGGACCAGCAAGACAATTCCTGCCTAGCACCTTCCTTGGAGGAGAGAGAGTTCAACGTTTCATTTTAGCATTTTTGCGCTCACGAGCGAGACACACTGCTTTGGCTGTTTGCAAGGCTAGGAAAGAGCAGAGCCCGAGTCTTGCTGTTTATCTGCAATGACTGCCAGGGCAAGTGAGGACCAGCAAGACAATTCCTGCCTAGCACCTTCCGTGGAGGAGAGAGAGTGCAACGTTTCATTTTAGAGTTTTGGCGCGCCGAGGGAGACAAACTGCATTGGCTGTTTGCAAGGGTAGGAAAGAGCAGAGCCCGAGTCTTGCTGTTTATCTGCAATGACTGCCAGGGCAAGTGAGGACCAGCAAGACAATTCCTGCCTAGGACCTTCCTTGGAGGAGAGAGAGTGCAACGTTTCATTTTAGCATTTTGGTGCTCACGAGGGAGACAAACTGCATTGGGTGTTTGCAACGCTAGGTAAGAGCAGAGCCCCAGTCCTGCTATTTATCTGCAATGACTGCCAGGGCAAGCGAGGACCAGCAACACAATTCCTGCCTAGGACCTTCCTTGGAGGAGAGAGAGTGCAACGTTTCATTTTGATTTTTGGAGTGCGAGAGTGAGAAAAGTCAGCGTGCCTGTCTGCAAGGGTAGGAAAGAGCAGAGCCCGAGTCTTGCTGTTTATCTGCAATGACTGCCAGGGCAAGTGAGGACCAGCAAGACAATTCCTGGCTAGCACCTTCCTTGGAGGAGAGAGAGTGCAACGTTTCATTTTGCTTTTTGGAGTGCGAGAGTGAGAAAAATCAGCGTCCCTGTTTGCAAGGCTGGGAAAGAGCAGAGCCCCAGTCTTGCTGTTTATCTGCCATGAGTGCCAGGGCAAGTGAGGACCAGCAAGACAATTCCTGCCTAGCACCTTCCTTGGAGGAGAGGGAGTGCAACGTTTCATTTTAGCATTTTTGTGCTCACGTGGAGACGAACTGCATTGGCTGTTTGCAAGGCTAGGAAAGAGCAGAGCCCCAGTCTTGCTGTTTATCTGCAATGACTGCCAGGGCAAGTGAGGACCAGCAAGACAATTCCTGCCTAGCACCTTCCTTCGAGGAGAGAGAGTGCAACGTTTCATTTTAGCATTTTGGCGCTCACGAGGGAGACGAACTGCATTGGCTGTTTGCAAGGCTAGGAAAGAGCAGAGCCCCAGTCTTGCTGTTTATCTGCAATGACTGCCAGGGCAAGTGAGGACCAGCAAGACAATTCCTGCCTAGCACCTTCCCTGGAGGAGGGAGAGTGCAACGTTTCATTTTAGCATTTTGGTGTTCACGAGGGAGACGAACTGCATTGGGTGTTTGCAAGGCTAGGAAAGAGCAGAGCCCCAGTCTTGCTGTTTATCTGCAATGACTGCCAGGGCAAGTGAGGACCAGCAAGACAATTCCTACCTAGCACCTTCCTTGTAGGAGAGAGAGTGCAACGTTTCATTTTAGCATTTTGGCGCTGACGAGGGAGGCAAACTGCATTGGCTGTTTGCAAGGGTAGGAAGAGCAGAGCCCCATTCTTGGTGTTTATCTGCAATGTCTGCCAGGGCAAGTGAGGACCAGCAAGACAATTCCTGCCTAGCACCTTCCTTGGAGGAGAGAGAGTGCAACGTTTCATTCTAGCATTTTGGTGCTCACGTGGGTGATGAACTGCATTGGCTGTTTGCAAGGCTAGGAAAGAGCAGAGCCCCAGTCTTCCTGTTTATCTGCAATGACTGCCAGGGCAAGTGAGGACCAGCAAGAGAATACCTGCCTAGCACCTTCCTTGGAGGAGAGAGAGTGCAACGTTTCATTTTGCTTTTTGGAGTGCGAGAGTGAGAAAAAGCAGAGTGCCTGTTTGCAAGGCTAGGAAAGAGCAGAGCCCGACTCTTGCTCTTTATCTGCAATGACTGCCAGGGCAAGTGAGGACCAGCAAGACAATTCCTGCCTAGCACCTTCCTTGGAGGAGAGAGAGTGCAACGTTTCGTTTTAGCATTTTGGCGCTCACGAGGGAGACAAACTGCTTTGGCTGTTTGCAAGGCTAGGAAAGAGCAGAGCCCGAGTCTTGCTGTTTATCTGCAATGACTGCCAGGGCAAGTGAGGACCAGCAAGACAATTCCTGCCTAGCGCCTTCCTTGGAGGAGAGAGAGTGCAACGTTCCATTTTAGTGTTTTGGCGCGCCGAGGGAGACAAACTGCATTGTCTGTTTGCAAGGCTAGGAAAGAGCAGAGCCCCAGTCTTGCTGTTTATCTGCAATGACTGCGAGGATAAGTGAGGACCAGCAAGACAATTCCTGCCTAGCACCTTCCTTGGAGGAGAGAGAGTGCAACGTTTCATTTTAGCATTTTGGTGCTCACGAGGGAGACGAACTGTATTGGCTGTTTGCAAGGCTAGGAAAGAACAGAGCCCCAGTCTTGCTGTTTATCTGCAATGACTGCCAGGGCAAGTGAGGACCAGCAAGACAATTCCTGCCTAGCACCTTCCTTGGAGGAGAGAGAGTGCAACGTTTCATTTTAGCATTTTGGCGCTCACGAGCGAGACACACTGCTTTGGCTGTTTGCAAGGCTAGGAAAGAGCAGAGCCCGAGTCTTTCTATTTATCTGCAATGACTGCCAGGGCAAGTGAGGACCAGCAAGACAATTCCTGCCTAGGACCTTCCTTGGAGGAGAGAGAGTGCAACGTTTCATTTTGATTTTTGGAGTGCGAGAGTGAGAAAAATCAGCGTGCCTGTCTGCAAGGGTAGGAAAGAGCAGAGCCCCAGTCTTGCTGTTTATCTGCAATGACTGCCAGGGCAAGTGAGGACCAGCAAGACAATTCCTGCCTAGCACCTTCCTTGGAGGAGAGAGAGTGCAACGTTTCATTTTGCTTTTTGGAGTGCGAGATTGAGAAAAAGCACAGTGTCTGTTTGCAAGGCTAGGAAAGAGCAGAGCCCCAGTCTTGCTGTTTATCTGCAATGACTGCCAGGGCAAGTGAGGACCAGCAAGACAATTCCTGCCTAGCACCTTCCTTGCAGGAGAGAGAGTGCAACGTTTCATGTTACCGTTTTGGTGCTCACGAGGGAGACGAACTGCATTGGCTGTTTGCAAGGCTAGGAAAGAGCAGAGCCCCAGTCTTGCTGTTTATCTGCAGTGACTGCCAGGGCAAGTGAGGACCAGAAAGACAATTCCTGCCTAGCACCTTCCTTGGAGGAGAGAGAGCGCAACGTTTCATTTTAGCGTTTTGGCGCGCCGAGGGAGACAAACTTCATTGGCTGTTTGCAAGGTTAGGAAAGAGCAGAGCCCCAGTCTTGCTGTTTATCTGCAATGACTGCGAGGACAAGTGAGGACCAGCAAGACAATTCCTGCCTAGCGCCTTCCTTGGAGGAGAGAGTGCAACGTTACTTTTTAGCATTTTGGCTCTCCGAGGGAGACGAACTGCATTGGCTGTTTGCAAGGCTAGGAAAGAGCAGAGCCCCAGTCTTCCTGTTTATCTGCAATGACTGCCAGGGCAAGTGAGGACCAGCAAGACAATTCCTGCCTAGCACCTTCCTTGGAGGAGAGAGAGTGCAACGTTTCATTTTGCTTTTTGGAGTGCGAGAGTGAGAAAAAGCAGAGTGCCTGTTTGCAAGGCTAGGAAAGAGCAGAGCCCGACTCTTGCTCTTTATCTGCAATGACTGCCAGGACAAGTGAGGACCAGCAAGACAATTCCTGCCTAGCACCTTCCTTGGAGGAGAGAGAGTGCAACGTTTCATTTTAGCATTTTGGCGCTCACGAGCGAGACAAACTGCTTTGGCTGTTTGCAAGGCTAGGAAAGAGCAGAGCCCGAGTCTTCCTGTTTATCTGCAATGACTGCCAGGGCAAGTGAGGACCAGCAAGACAATTCCTGCCTAGCGCCTTCCTTGGAGGAGAGAGAGTGCAACGTTTCATTTTAGCATTTTGGCGCTCACGAGGGAGCCAAACTGCTTTGGCTGTTTGCAAGGCTAGGAAAGAGCAGAGCCCGAGTCTTGCTGTTTATCTGCAATGACTGCCAGGGCAAGTGAGGACCAGCAAGACAATTCCTGCCTAGCACCTTCCTTGGAGGAGAGAGAGTGCAACGTTTCATTTTAGCATTTTGGCGCTCTCGAGCGAGACAAACTGCTTTGGCTGTTTGCAAGGCTAGGAAAGAGCAGAGCCCGAGTCTTGCTGTTTATCTGCTATGACTGCCAGGGCAAGTGAGGACCAGCAAGACAATTCCTGCCTAGCACCTTCCTTGGAGGAGAGAGAGTGCAACGTTTCATTTTAGCATTTTGGCGCTCACGAGGGAGCCAAACTGCTTTGGCTGTTTGCAAGGCTAGGAAAGAGCAGCGCCCCAGTCTTGCTGTTTATCTGCAATGATTGCCAGGGCAAGTGAGGACAGCAAGACAATTCCTGCCTAGCACCTTCCTTGGAGGAGAGAGAGTGCAACGTTTCATTTTAGCATTTTGGCGCTCACGAGCGAGACAAACTGCTGTGGCTGTTTGCAAGGCTAGGAAAGAGCAGAGCCCGAGTCTTGCTGTTTATCTGCCATGACTGCCAGGGCAAGTGAGGACCAGCAAGACAATTCCTGCCTAGGACCTTCCTTGGAGGAGAGAGAGTGCAACGTTTCATTTTGCTTTTGGGAGTGCGATAGTGAGAAAAAGTAGAGTGCCTGTTTGTAAGGCTCGGAAAGAGCAGAGCCCCAGTCTTCCTGTTTATCTGCAATGACTGCCAGGGCAAGTGAGGACCAGCAAGACAATTCCTGCCTAGCACCTTCCTTGGAGGAGGGAGAGTGCAACGTTTCATTTTAGCATTTTGGCGCTCACGAGGGAGACAAACTGCTTTGGCTGTTTGCAAGGCTAGGAAAGAGCAGAGCCCGAGTCTTGCTGTTTATCTGCAATGACTGCCAGGGCAAGTGAGGACCAGCAAGACAATTCCTGCCTAGCACCTTCCTTGGAGTAGAGAGAGTGGAACATTTCATTTTAGCATTTTGGCGCTCAGGAGCGAGACAAACTGCTTTGGCTCTTTGCAAGGCTAGGAAAGAGCAGAGCCCCAGTCTTGCTGTTTATCTGCAATGACTGCCAGGGCAAGTGAGGACCAGCAAGACAATTCCTGCCTAGCACCTTCCTTGGAGGAGAGAGAGTGCAACGTTTCATTTTGCTTTTTGGAGTGCGAGAGTGAGAAAAAGTAGAGTGCCTGTTTGCAAGGCTAGGAAAGAGCAGAGCCCGAGTCTTTCTCTTTATCTGCAATGACTGCCAGGGCAAGTGAGGACCAGCAAGACAATTCCTGCCTAGCACCTTCCTTGGAGGAGAGAGAGTGCAACGTTTCATTTTAGCATTTTGGCGCTCACGAGCGTGACAAACTGCTTTGGCTGTTTGCAAGACTAGGAAAGAGCAGCGCCCCAGTCTTGCTGTTTATCTGCAATGACTGCCAGGGCAAGTGAGGACCAGCAAGACAATTCCTGCCTAGCACCTTCCTTGGAGGAGAGAGAGTGCAACGTTTCATTTTAGCATTTTGGTGCTCACGAGCGAGACAAAGTGCTTTGGCTGTTTGCAAGGCTAGGAAAGAGCAGAGCCCCAGTCTTTCTGTTTATCTGCAATGACTTCCAGGGCAAGTGAGGACCAGCAAGACAATTCCTGCCTAGCACCTTCCTTGGAGGAGAGAGAGTGCAACGTTTCATTTTAGCATTTTGGCGCTCACGAGCGAGACAAACTGCTTTGGCTGTTTGCAAGGCTAGGAAAGAGCAGAGCCCGAGTCTTGCTGTTTATCTGCAATGACTGCCAGGGCAAGTGAGGATCAGCAAGACAATTCCTGCCTAGCACCTTCCTTGGAGGAGAGAGAGTGCAACGTTTCATTTTGCTTTTTGGAGTGCAAGAGTGAGAAAAAGCAGAGTGCCTGTTTGCAAGGCTAGGAAAGAGCAGAGCCCGAGTCTTGCTGTTTATCTGCAATGTCTGCCAGGGCAAGTGAGGACCAGCAAGACAATTCCTGCCTAGCACCTTCCTTGGAGGAGAGAGAGTGCAACGTTTCATTTTAGCATTTTGGCGCTCACGAGCGAGACAAACTGCTTTGGCTGTTTGCAAGGCTAGGAAAGAGCAGAGCCCGAGTCTTGCTGTTTATCTGCAATGACTGCCAGGGCAAGTGAGGATCAGCAAGACAATTCCTGCCTAGCACCTTCCTTGGAGGAGAGAGAGTGCAACGTTTCATTTTGCTTTTTGGAGTGCAAGAGTGTGAAAAAGCAGAGTGCCTGTTTGCAAGGCTAGGAAAGAGCAGAGCCCGAGTCTTGCTGTTTATCTGCAATGTCTGCCAGGGCAAGTGAGGACCAGCAAGACAATTCCTGCCTAGCACCTTCCTTGGAGGAGAGAGAGTGCAACGTTTCATTTTAGCATTTTGGCGCTCACGAGCGAGACAAACTGCTTTGGCTGTTTGCAAGGCTAGGAAAGAGCAGAGCCCGAGTCTTGCTGTTTATCTGCCATGACTGCCAGGGCAAGTGAGGACCAGCAAGACAATTCCTGCCTAGGACCTTCCTTGGAGGAGAGAGAGTGCAACGTTTCATTTTGCTTTTGGGAGTGCGATAGTGAGAAAAAGTAGAGTGCCTGTTTGTAAGGCTCGGAAAGAGCAGAGCCCCAGTCTTCCTGTTTATCTGCAATGACTGCCAGGGCAAGTGAGGACCAGCAAGACAATTCCTGCCTAGCACCTTCCTTGGAGGAGGGAGAGTGCAACGTTTCATTTTAGCATTTTGGCGCTCACGAGGGAGACAAACTGCTTTGGCTGTTTGCAAGGCTAGGAAAGAGCAGAGCCCGAGTCTTGCTGTTTATCTGCAATGACTGCCAGGGCAAGTGAGGACCAGCAAGACAATTCCTGCCTAGCACCTTCCTTGGAGTAGAGAGAGTGGAACATTTCATTTTAGCATTTTGGCGCTCAGGAGCGAGACAAACTGCTTTGGCTCTTTGCAAGGCTAGGAAAGAGCAGAGCCCCAGTCTTGCTGTTTATCTGCAATGACTGCCAGGGCAAGTGAGGACCAGCAAGACAATTCCTGCCTAGCACCTTCCTTGGAGGAGAGAGAGTGCAACGTTTCATTTTGCTTTTTGGAGTGCGAGAGTGAGAAAAAGTAGAGTGCCTGTTTGCAAGGCTAGGAAAGAGCAGAGCCCGAGTCTTTCTCTTTATCTGCAATGACTGCCAGGGCAAGTGAGGACCAGCAAGACAATTCCTGCCTAGCACCTTCCTTGGAGGAGAGAGAGTGCAACGTTTCATTTTAGCATTTTGGCGCTCACGAGCGTGACAAACTGCTTTGGCTGTTTGCAAGACTAGGAAAGAGCAGCGCCCCAGTCTTGCTGTTTATCTGCAATGACTGCCAGGGCAAGTGAGGACCAGCAAGACAATTCCTGCCTAGCACCTTCCTTGGAGGAGAGAGAGTGCAACGTTTCATTTTAGCATTTTGGTGCTCACGAGCGAGACAAAGTGCTTTGGCTGTTTGCAAGGCTAGGAAAGAGCAGAGCCCCAGTCTTTCTGTTTATCTGCAATGACTTCCAGGGCAAGTGAGGACCAGCAAGACAATTCCTGCCTAGCACCTTCCTTGGAGGAGAGAGAGTGCAACGTTTCATTTTAGCATTTTGGCGCTCACGAGCGAGACAAACTGCTTTGGCTGTTTGCAAGGCTAGGAAAGAGCAGAGCCCGAGTCTTGCTGTTTATCTGCAATGACTGCCAGGGCAAGTGAGGATCAGCAAGACAATTCCTGCCTAGCACCTTCCTTGGAGGAGAGAGAGTGCAACGTTTCATTTTGCTTTTTGGAGTGCAAGAGTGAGAAAAAGCAGAGTGCCTGTTTGCAAGGCTAGGAAAGAGCAGAGCCCGAGTCTTGCTGTTTATCTGCAATGTCTGCCAGGGCAAGTGAGGACCAGCAAGACAATTCCTGCCTAGCACCTTCCTTGGAGGAGAGAGAGTGCAACGTTTCATTTTAGCATTTTGGCGCTCACGAGCGAGACAAACTGCTTTGGCTGTTTGCAAGGCTAGGAAAGAGCAGAGCCCGAGTCTTGCTGTTTATCTGCAATGACTGCCAGGGCAAGTGAGGATCAGCAAGACAATTCCTGCCTAGCACCTTCCTTGGAGGAGAGAGAGTGCAACGTTTCATTTTGCTTTTTGGAGTGCAAGAGTGAGAAAAAGCAGAGTGCCTGTTTGCAAGGCTAGGAAAGAGCAGAGCCCGAGTCTTGCTGTTTATCTGCAATGTCTGCCAGGGCAAGTGAGGACCAGCAAGACAATTCCTGCCTAGCACCTTCCTTGGAGGAGAGAGAGTGCAACGTTTCATTTTAGCATTTTGGCGCTCACGAGCGAGACAAACTGCTTTGGCTGTTTGCAAGGCTAGGAAAGAGCAGAGCCCGAGTCTTGCTGTTTATCTGCAATGACTGCCAGGGCAAGTGAGGACCAGCAAGACAATTCCTGCCTAGCACCTTCCTTGGAGGAGAGAGAGTGCAACGTTTCATTTTGCTTTTTGGAGTGCGAGAGTGAGAAAAAGCAGAGTGCCTGTTTGCAAGGCTAGGAAAGAGCAGAGCCCGAGTCTTGCTGTTTATCTGCAATGTCTGCCAGGGCAAGTGAGGACCAGCAGGACAATTCCTGCCTAGCACCTTCCTTGGAGGAGAGAGTGCAACGTTTCATTTTGCTTTTTGGAGTGCGAGAGTGAGAAAAAGCAGAGTGCCTGTTTGCAAGGCTGGGAAAGAGCAGAGCCCGAGTCTTGCTGTTTATCTGCAATGTCTGCCAGGGCAAGTGAGGACCAGCAGGACAATTCCTGCCTAGCACCTTCCTTGGAGGAGAGAGAGTGCAACGTTTCATTTTAGCATTTTGGCGCTCACGAGGGAGAGGAACTGCATTGGCTGTTTGCAAGGCTAGGAAAGAGCAGAGCCCGAGTCTTGCTGTTTATCTGCAATGACTGCCAGGGCAAGTGAGGACCAGCAAGACAATTCCTGCCTAGCACCTTCCTTGGAGGAGAGAGAGTGCAACGTTTCATTTTGCTTTTTGGAGTGCGAGAGTGAGAAAAAGCAGAGTGCCTGTTTGCAAGGCTAGGAAAGAGCAGAGCCCGAGTCTTGCTGTTTATCTGCAATGTCTGCCAGGGCAAGTGAGGACCAGCAAGACAATTCCTGCCTAGCACCTTCCTTGGAGGAGAGAGAGTGCAACGTTTCATTTTAGCATTTTGGCGCTCACGAGCGAGACAAACTGCTTTGGCTGTTTGCAAGGCTAGGAAAGAGCAGAGTCCGAGTCTTGCTGTTTATCTGCAATGACTGCCAGGGCAAGTGAGGACCAGCAAGACAATTCCTGCCTAGCACCTTCCTTGGAGGAGAGAGAGTGCAACGTTTCATTTTAGCATTTTGGAGTGCAAGAGTGAGAAAAAGCAGAGTGCCTGTTTGCAAGGCTAGGAAAGAGCAGAGCCCCAGTCTTGCTGTTTATCTGCAATGTCTGCCAGGGCAAGTGAGGACCAGCAGGACAATTCCTGCCTAGCACCTTCCTTGGAGGAGAGAGTGCAACGTTTCATTTTGCTTTTTGGAGTGCGAGAGTGAGAAAAAGCAGAGTGCCTGTTTGCAAGGCTAGGAAAGAGCAGAGCCCGAGTCTTGCTGTTTATCTGCAATGTCTGCCAGGGCAAGTGAGGACCAGCAGGACAATTCCTGCCTAGCACCTTCCTTGGAGGAGAGAGAGTGCAACGTTTCATTTTAGCATTTTGGCGCTCACGAGGGAGAGGAACTGCATTGGCTGTTTGCAAGGCTAGGAAAGAGCAGAGCCCCAGTCTTGCTGTTTATCTGCAATGACTGCCAGGGCAAGTGAGGACCAGCAAGACAATTCCTGCCTAGCACCTTCCTTGGAGGAGAGAGAGTGCAACGTTTCATTTTGCTTTTTGGAGTGCGAGAGTGAGAAAAAGCAGAGTGCCTGTTTGCAAGGCTAGGAAAGAGCAGAGCCCCAGTCTTGCTGTTTATCTGCAATGACTGCCAGGGCAAGTGAGGACCAGCAAGACAATTCCTGCCTAGCACCTTCGTTGGAGGAGAGAGAGTGCAACGTTTCATTTTAGCATTTTTGCGCTCACGAGCGAGACAAACTGCTTTGGCTGTTTGCAAGGCTAGGAAAGAGCAGAGCCCGAGTCTTGCTGTTTATCTGCAATGACTGCCAGGGCAAGTGAGGACCAGCAAGACAATTCCTGCCTAGCACCTTCCTTGGAGGAGAGAGAGTGCAACGTTTCATTTTGCTTTTTGGAGTGCGAGAGTGAGAAAAAGCAGAGTGCCTGTTTGCAAGGCTAGGAAAGAGCAGAGCCCGAGTCTTGCTGTTTATCTGCAATGTCTGCCAGGGCAAGTGAGGACCAGCAAGACAATTCCTGCCTAGCACCTTCCTTGGAGGAGAGAGAGTGCAACGTTTCATTTTAGCATTTTGGCGCTCACGAGCGAGACAAACTGCTTTGGCTGTTTGCAAGGCTAGGAAAGAGCAGAGCCCGAGTCTTGCTGTTTATCTGCAATGACTGCCAGGGCAAGTGAGGACCAGCAAGACAATTCCTGCCTAGCACCTTCCTTGGAGGAGAGAGAGTGCAACGTTTCATTTTAGCATTTTGGCGCTCACGAGGGAGCCAAACTGCGTTGGCTGTTTGCAAGGCTAGAAAAGAGCAGCGCCCCAGTCTTGCTGTTTATCTGCAATGACTGCCAGGGCAAGTGAGGACCAGCAAGACAATTCCTGCCTAGCACCTTCCCTGGAGGAGAGAGAGTGCAACGTTTCATTTTGCTTTTTGGAGTGCGAGAGTGAGAAAAAGCAGAGTGCCTGTTTGCAAGGCTAGGAAAGAGCAGAGCCCCAGTCTTGCTGTTTATCTGCAATGACTGCCAGGGCAAGTGAGGACCAGCAAGACAATTCCTGCCTAGCACCTTCCTTGGAGGAGAGAGAGTGCAACGTTTCATTTTAGCATTTTGGCGCTCACGAGCGAGACAAACTGCTTTGGCTGTTTGCAAGGCTAGGAAAGAGCAGAGCCCGAGTCTTGCTGTTTATCTGCAATGACTGCCAGGGCAAGTGAGGACCAGCAAGACAATTCCTGCCTAGCACCTTCCTTGGAGGAGAGAGAGTGCAACGTTTCATTTTAGCATTTTGGTGCTCACGAGGGAGCCAAACTGCTTTGGCTGTTTGCAAGGCTAGAAAAGAGCAGCGCCCCAGTCTTGCTGTTTATCTGCAATGACTGCCAGGGCAAGTGAGGACCAGCAAGACAATTCCTGCCTAGCACCTTCGTTGGAGGAGAGAGAGTGCAACGTTTCATTTTAGCATTTTGGCGCTCACGAGCGAGACAAACTGCTTTGGCTGTTTGCAAGGCTAGGAAAGAGCAGAGCCCGAGTCTTGCTGTTTATCTGCAATGACTGCCAGGGCAAGTGAGGACCAGCAAGACAATTCCTGCCTAGCACCTTCCTTGGAGGAGAGAGAGTGCAACGTTTCATTTTGCTTTTTGGAGTGCGAGAGTGAGAAAAAAAAGAGTGCCTGTTTGCAAGGCTAGGAAAGAGCAGAGCCCGAGTCTTGCTGTTTATCTGCAATGTCTGCCAGGGCAAGTGAGGACCAGCAAGACAATTCCTGCCTAGCACCTTCCTTGGAGGAGAGAGAGTGCAACGTTTCATTTTAGCATTTTGGCGCTCACAAGCGAGACAAACTGCTTTGGCTGTTTGCAAGGCTAGGAAAGAGCAGAGCCCGAGTCTTGCTGTTTATCTGCAATGTCTGCCAGGGCAAGTGAGGACCAGCAAGACAATTCCTGCCTACCACCTTCCTTGGAGGAGAGAGAGTGCAACGTTTCATTTTAGCATTTTGGCGCTCACGAGGGAGCCAAACTGCTTTGGCTGTTTGCAAGGCTAGAAAAGAGCAGCGCCCCAGTCTTGCTGTTTATCTGCAATGACTGCCAGGGCAAGTGAGGACCAGCAAGACAATTCCTGCCTAGCACCTTCCTTGGAGGAGAGAGAGTGCAACGTTTCATTTTGCTTTTTGGAGTGCGAGAGTGAGAAAAAGCAGAGTGCCTGTTTGCAAGGCTAGGAAAGAGCAGAGCCCGAGTCTTGCTGTTTATCTGCAATGTCTGCCAGGGCAAGTGAGGACCAGCAAGACAATTCCTGCCTAGCACCTTCCTTGGAGGAGAGAGAGTGCAACGTTTCATTTTAGCATTTTGGCGCTCACAAGCGAGACAAACTGCTTTGGCTGTTTGCAAGGCTAGGAAAGAGCAGAGGCCCAGTCTTGCTGTTTATCTGCAATGTCTGCCAGGGCAAGTGAGGACCAGCAAGACAATTCCTGCCTAGCACCTTCCTTGGAGGAGAGAGAGTGCAAAGTTTCATTTTGCTTTTTGGAGTGCGAGAGTGAGAAAAAGCAGAGTGCCTGTTTGCAAGGCTAGGAAAGAGCAGAGGCCCAGTCTTGCTGTTTATCTGCAATGTCTGCCAGGGCAAGTGAGGACCAGCAAGACAATTCCTGCCTAGCACCTTCCTTGGAGGAGAGAGAGTGCAACGTTTCATTTTAGCATTTTGGCGCTCACGAGCGAGACAAACTGCTTTGGCTGTTTGCAAGGCTAGGAACGAGCAGCACCCCAGTCTTGCTGTTTATCTGCAATGACTGCCAGGGCAAGTGAGGACCAGCAAGACAATTCCTGCCTAGCACCTTCCTTGGAGGAGAGAGAGTGCAACGTTTCATTTTGCTTTTTGGAGTGCGAGAGTGAGAAAAAGCAGAGTGCCTGTTTGCAAGGCTAGGAAAGAGCAGAGCCCGAGTCTTGCTGTTTATCTGCAATGTCTGCCAGGGCAAGTGAGGACCAGCAAGACAATTCCTGCCTAGCACCTTCCTTGGAGGAGAGAGTGCAACGTTTCATTTTAGCATTTTGGCGCTCACGAGCGAGACAAACTGCTTTGGCTGTTTGCAAGGCTAGGAAAGAGCAGAGCCCGAGTCTTGCTGTTTATCTGCAACGACTGCCAGGGCAAGTGAGGACCAGCAAGACAATTCCTGCCTAGCACCTTCCTTGGAGGAGAGAGAGTGCAACGTTTCATTTTAGGATTTTGGCGCTCACGAGCGAGACAAACTGCTTTGGCTGTTTGCAAGGCTAGGAAAGAGCACAGCCCGAGTCTTGCTGTTTATCTGCAATGACTGCCAGGGCAAGTGAGGACCAGCAAGACAATTCCTGCCTAGCACCTTCCTTGGAGGAGAGAGAGTGCAACGTTTCATTTTAGCATTTTGGCGCGCACGAGCGAGACAAACTGCTTTGGCTGTTTGCAAGGCTAGGAAAGAGCAGAGCCCCAGTCTTGCTGTTTATCTGCAATGAGTGCCAGGGCAAGTGAGGACCAGCAAGACAATTCCTGCCTAGCACCTTCCTTGGAGCAGAGAGAGTGCAGCGTTTCATTTTAGCATTTTGGCGCTCACGAGCGAGACAAACTGCTTTGGCTGTTTGCAAGGCTAGGAAAGAGGAGAGCCCGAGTCTTGCTGTTTATCTGCAATGTCTGCCAGGGCAAGTGAGGACCAGCAAGACAATTCCTGCCTAGCACCTTCCTTGGAGGAGAGAGAGTGCAACGTTTCATTTTGCTTTTTGGAGTGCGAGAGTGAGAAAAAGCAGAGTGCCTGTTTGCAAGGCTAGGAAAGAGCAGAGCCCCAGTCTTGCTGTTTATCTGCAATGTCTGCCAGGGCAAGTGAGGACCAGCAAGACAATTCCTGCCTAGCACCTTCCTTGGAGGAGAGAGAGTGCAACGTTTCATTATAGCATTTTGGCGCTCACGAGCGAGACAAACTGCTTTGGCTGTTTGCAAGGCTAGGAATGAGCAGCACCCCAGTCTTGCTGTTTATCTGCAATGACTGCCAGGGCAAGTGAGGACCAGCAAGACAATTCCTGCCTAGCACCTTCCTTGGAGGAGAGAGAGTGCAACGTTTCATTTTGCTTTTTGGAGTGCGAGAGTGAGAAAAAGCAGAGTGCCTGTTTGCAAGGCTAGGAAAGAGCAGAGGCCCAGTCTTGCTGTTTATCTGCAATGTCTGCCAGGGCAAGTGAGGACCAGCAAGACAATTCCTGCCTAGCACCTTCCTTGGAGGAGAGAGAGTGCAACGTTTCATTTTAGGATTTTGGCGCTCACGAGCGAGACAAACTGCTTTGGCTGTTTGCAAGGCTAGGAAAGAGCACAGCCCGAGTCTTGCTGTTTATCTGCAATGACTGCCAGGGCAAGTGAGGACCAGCAAGACAATTCCTGCCTAGCACCTTCCTTGGAGGAGAGAGAGTGCAACGTTTCATTTTACCATTTTGGCGCTCACGAGCGAGACAAACTGCTTTGGCTGTTTGCAAGGCTAGGAAAGAGCAGAGCCCCAGTCTTGCTGTTTATCTGCAATGAGTGCCAGGGCAAGTGAGGACCAGCAAGACAATTCCTGCCTAGCACCTTCCTTGGAGCAGAGAGAGTGCAACGTTTCATTTTAGCATTTTGGCGCTCACGAGCGAGACAAACTGCTTTGGCTGTTTGCAAGGCTAGGAAAGAGCAGAGCCCGAGTCTTGCTGTTTATCTGCAATGTCTGCCAGGGCAAGTGAGGACCAGCAAGACAATTCCTGCCTAGCACCTTCCTTGGAGGAGAGAGAGTGCAACGTTTCATTTTGCTTTTTGGAGTGCGAGAGTCAGAAAAAGCAGAGTGCCTGTTTGCAAGGCTAGGAAAGAGCAGAGGCCCAGTCTTGCTGTTTATCTGCAATGTCTGCCAGGGCAAGTGAGGACCAGCAAGACAATTCCTGCCTAGCACCTTCCTTGGAGGAGAGAGAGTGCAACGTTTCATTTTAGCATTTTGGCGCTCACGAGCGTGACAAACTGCTTTGGCTGTTTGTAAGGCTAGGAAAGAGCAGCACCCCAGTCTTGCTGTTTATCTGCAATGTCTGCCAGGGCAAGTGAGGACCAGCAAGACAATTCCTGCCTAGCACCTTCCTTGGAGGAGAGAGTGTGCAACGTTTCATTTTGCTTTTTGGAGTGCGAGAGTGAGAAAAAGCAGAGTGCCTGTTTGCAAGGCTAGGAAAGAGCAGAGCCCCAGTCTTGCTGTTTATCTGCAATGTCTGCCAGGGCAAGTGAGGACCAGCAAGACAATTCCTGCCTAGCACCTTCCTTGGAGGAGAGAGTGCAACGTTTCATTTTAGCATTTTGGCGCTCACGAGGGAGAAAAACTGCTTTGGCTGTTTGCAAGGCTAGGAAAGAGCAGAGCCCAAGTCTTGCTGTTTATCTGCAATGACTGCCAGGGCAAGTGAGGACCAGCAAGACAATTCCTGCCTAGCACCTTCCTTGGAGGAGAGAGAGTGCAACGTTTCATTTTGCTTTTTGGAGTGCGCGAGTGAGAAAAAGCAGAGTGCCTGTTTGCAAGGCTAGGAAAGAGCAGAGGCCCAGTCTTGCTGTTTATCTGCAATGTCTGCCAGGGCAAGTGAGGACCAGCAAGACAATTCCTGCCTAGCACCTTCCTTGGAGGAGAGAGAGTGCAACGTTTCATTTTAGCATTTTGGCGCTCACGAGCGTGACAAACTGCTTTGGCTGTTTGTAAGGCTAGGAAAGAGCAGCACCCCAGTCTGGCTGTTTATCTGCAATGACTGCCAGGGCAAGTGAGGACCAGCAAGACAATTCCTGCCTAGCACCTTCCTTGGAGGAGAGAGTGTGCAACGTTTCATTTTGCTTTTTGGAGTGCGAGAGTGAGAAAAAGCAGAGTGCCTGTTTGCAAGGCTAGGAAAGAGCAGAGCCCGAGTCTTGCTGTTTATCTGCAATGTCTGCCAGGGCAAGTGAGGACCAGCAAGACAATTCCTGCCTAGCACCTTCCTTGGAGGAGAGAGTGCAACGTTTCATTTTAGCATTTTGGCGCTCACGAGGGAGAAAAACTGCTTTGGCTGTTTGCAAGGCTAGGAAAGAGCAGAGCCCAAGTCTTGCTGTTTATCTGCAATGTCTGCCAGGGCAAGTGAGGACCAGCAAGACAATTCCTGCCTAGCACCTTCCTTGGAGGAGAGAGAGTGCAACGTTTCATTTTAGCATTTTGACGCTCACGAGCGAGACAAACTGCTTTGGCTGTTTGCAAGGCTAGGAACGAGCAGAGCCCCAGTCTTGGTGTTTATCTGCAATGACTGCCAGGGCAAGTGAGGACCAGCAAGACAATTCCTGCCTAGCACCTTCCTTGGAGGAGAGAGAGTGCAACGTTTCATTTTGCTTTTTGGAGTGCGAGAGTGAGAAAAAGCAGAGTGCCTGTTTGCAAGGCTAGGAAAGAGCAGAGCCCGAGTCTTGCTGTTTATCTGCAATGTCTGCCAGGGCAAGTGAGGACCAGCAAGACAATTCCTGCCTAGCACCTTCCTTGGAGGAGAGAGAGTGCAACGTTTCATTTTCGCATTTTGGCGCTCACGAGCGAGACAAACTGCTTTGGCTGTTTGCAAGGCTAGGAAAGAGCAGAGCCCGAGTCTTGCTGTTAATCTGCAATGTCTGCCAGGCAAGTGAGGACCAGCAAGAAAATTCCTGCCTAGCACCTTCCTTGGAGGAGAGAGAGTGCAACGTTTCATTTTGCTTTTTGGAGTGCGAGAGTGAGAAAAAGCAGAGTGCCTGTTTGCAAGGCTAGGAAAGAGCAGAGCCCCAGTCTTGCTGATTATCTGCAATGACTGCCAGGGCAAGTGAGGACCAGCAAGGCAATTCCTGCCTAGCACCTTCCTTGGAGGAGAGAGAGTGCAACGTTTCATTTTAGCATTTTGGCGCTCACGAGCGTGACAAACTGCTTTGGCTGTTTGCAAGGCTAGGAAAGAGCAGCGCCCCAGTCTGGCTGTTTATCTGCAATGACTGCCAGGGCAAGTGAGGACCAGCAAGACAATTCCTGCCTAGCACCTTCCTTGGAGGAGAGAGAGTGCAACGTTTCATTTTGCTTTTTGGAGTGCGAGAGTGAGAAAAAGCAGAGTGCCTGTTTGCAAGGCTAGGAAAGAGCAGAGCCCGAGTCTTGCTGTTTATCTGCAATGTGTGCCAGGGCAAGTGAGGACCAGCAAGACAATTCCTGCCTAGCACCTTCCTTGGAGGAGAGAGAGTGCAACGTTTCATTTTGCTTTTTGGAGTGCGAGAGTGAGAAAAAGCAGAGTGCCTGTTTGCAAGGCTAGGAAAGAGCAGAGCCCGAGTCTTGCTCTTTATCTGCAATGACTGCCTGGGCAAGTGAGGACCAGCAAGACAATTCCTGCCTACCACCTTCCTTGGAGGAGAGAGAGTGCAACGTTTCATTTTCGCATTTTGGCGCTCACGAGCGAGACAAACTGCTTTTGCTGTTTGCAAGGCTAGGAAAGAGCAGCGCCCGAGTCTTGCTGTTTATCTGCAATGACTGCCAGGGCAAGTGAGGACCAGCAAGAAAATTCCTGCCTAGCACCTTCCTTGGAGGAGAGAGAGTGCAACGTTTCATTTTAGCATTTTGGCGCTCACGAGCGTGACAAACTGCTTTGCCTGTTTGCAAGGCTAGGAAAGAGCAGCGCCCCAGTCTGGCTGTTTATCTGCAATGACTGCCAGGGCAAGTGAGGACCAGCAAGACAATTCCTGCCTAGCACCTTCCTTGGAGCAGAGAGAGTGCAACGTTTCATTTTAGCATTTTGGCGCTCACGAGCGAGACAAACTGCTTTGGCTGTTTGCAAGGCTAGGAAAGAGCAGAGCCCGAGTCTTGCTGTTTATCTGCAATGACTGCCAGGGCAAGTGAGGACCAGCAAGACAATTCCTGCCTAGCACCTTCCTTGGAGGAGAGAGAGTGCAACGTTTCATTTTGCTTTTTGGAGTGCGAGAGTGAGAAAAAGCAGAGTGCCTGTTTGCAAGGCTAGGAAAGAGCAGAGCCCCAGTCTTGGTGTTTATCTGCAATGACTGCCAGGGCAAGTGAGGACCAGCAAGACAATTCCTGCCTAGCACCTTCCTTGGAGGAGAGTGTGCAACCTTTCATTTTAGCATTTTGGCGGTCACAAGGGAGACAAACTGCTTTGGCTGTTTGCAAGGCTAGGAAAGAGCAGCGCCCCAGTCTTGCTGTTTATCTGCAATGACTGCCAGGGCAAGTGAGGACCAGCAAGACAATTCCTGCCTAGCACCTTCCTTGGAGGAGAGAGAGTGCAACGTTTCATTTTAGCATTTTGGCGCTCACGAGCGAGACACACTGCTTTGGCTGTTTGCAAGGCTAGGAAAGAGCAGAGCCCGAGTCTTTCTATTTATCTGCAATGACTGCCAGGGCAAGTGAGGACCAGCAAGACAATTCCTGCCTAGCACCTTTCTTGGATGAGAGAGAGTGCAACGTTTCATTTTGCTTTTTGGAGTGCGAGAGTGAGAAAAAGCAGAGTGCCTGTTTGCAAGGCTAGGAAAGAGCAGAGCCCCAGTCTTGCTGTTTATCTGCAATGTCTGCCAGGGCAAGTGAGGACCAGCAAGACAATTCCTGCCTAGCACCTTCCTTGGAGGAGAGAGAGTGCAACGTTTCATTTTAGCATTTTGACGCTCACGAGCGAGACAAACTGCTTTGGCTGTTTGCAAGGCTAGGAACGAGCAGAGCCCCAGTCTTGCTGTTTATCTGCAATGACTGCCAGGGCAAGTGAGGACCAGCAAGACAATTCCTGCCTAGCACCTTCCTTGGAGGAGAGAGAGTGCAACGTTTCATTTTGCTTTTTGGAGTGCGAGAGTGAGAAAAAGCAGAGTGCCTGTTTGCAAGGCTAGGAAAGAGCAGAGGCCCAGTCTTGCTGTTTATCTGCAATGTCTGCCAGGGCAAGTGAGGACCAGCAAGACAATTCCTGCCTAGCACCTTCCTTGGAGGAGAGAGAGTGCAACGTTTCATTTTAGCATTTTGACGCTCACGAGCGAGACAAACTGCTTTGGCTGTTTGCAAGGCTAGGAACGAGCAGAGCCCCAGTCTTGCTGTTTATCTGCAATGACTGCCAGGGCAAGTGAGGACCAGCAAGACAATTCCTGCCTAGCACCTTCCTTGGAGGAGAGAGAGTGCAACGTTTCATTTTGCTTTTTGGAGTGCGAGAGTGAGAAAAAGCAGAGTGCCTGTTTGCAAGGCTAGGAAAGAGCAGAGCCCGAGTCTTGCTGTTTATCTGCAATGTCTGCCAGGGCAAGTGAGGACCAGCAAGACAATTCCTGCCTAGCACCTTCCTTGGAGGAGAGAGAGTGCAACGTTTCATTTTCGCATTTTGGCGCTCACGAGCGAGACAAACTGCTTTGGCTGTTTGCAAGGCTAGGAAAGAGCAGAGCCCGAGTCTTGCTGTTAATCTGCAATGTCTGCCAGGCAAGTGAGGACCAGCAAGAAAATTCCTGCCTAGCACCTTCCTTGGAGGAGAGAGAGTGCAACGTTTCATTTTGCTTTTTGGAGTGCGAGAGTGAGAAAAAGCAGAGTGCCTGTTTGCAAGGCTAGGAAAGAGCAGAGCCCCAGTCTTGCTGATTATCTGCAATGACTGCCAGGGCAAGTGAGGACCAGCAAGGCAATTCGTGCCTAGCACCTTCCTTGGAGGAGAGAGAGTGCAACGTTTCATTTTAGCATTTTGGCGCTCACGAGCGTGACAAACTGCTTTGGCTGTTTGCAAGGCTAGGAAAGAGCAGCGCCCCAGTCTGGCTGTTTATCTGCAATGACTGCCAGGGCAAGTGAGGACCAGCAAGACAATTCCTGCCTAGCACCTTCCTTGGAGCAGAGAGAGTGCAACGTTTCATTTTAGCATTTTGGCGCTCACGAGCGAGACAAACTGCTTTGGCTGTTTGCAAGGCTAGGAAAGAGCAGAGCCCGAGTCTTGCTGTTTATCTGCAATGACTGCCAGGGCAAGTGAGGACCAGCAAGACAATTCCTGCCTAGCACCTTCCTTGGAGGAGAGAGAGTGCAACGTTTCATTTTGCTTTTTGGAGTGCGAGAGTGAGAAAAAGCAGAGTGCCTGTTTGCAAGGCTAGGAAAGAGCAGAGCCCGAGTCTTGCTGTTTATCTGCAATGTGTGCCAGGGCAAGTGAGGACCAGCAAGACAATTCCTGCCTAGCACCTTCCTTGGAGGAGAGAGAGTGCAACGTTTCATTTTGCTTTTTGGAGTGCGAGAGTGAGAAAAAGCAGAGTGCCTGTTTGCAAGGCTAGGAAAGAGCAGAGCCCGAGTCTTGCTCTTTATCTGCAATGACTGCCAGGGCAAGTGAGGACCAGCAAGACAATTCCTGCCTACCACCTTCCTTGGAGGAGAGAGAGTGCAACGTTTCATTTTCGCATTTTGGCGCTCACGAGCGAGACAAACTGCTTTTGCTGTTTGCAAGGCTAGGAAAGAGCAGCGCCCGAGTCTTGCTGTTTATCTGCAATGACTGCCAGGGCAAGTGAGGACCAGCAAGAAAATTCCTGCCTAGCACCTTCCTTGGAGGAGAGAGAGTGCAACGTTTCATTTTAGCATTTTGGCGCTCACGAGCGTGACAAACTGCTTTGGCTGTTTGCAAGGCTAGGAAAGAGCAGCGCCCCAGTCTGGCTGTTTATCTGCAATGACTGCCAGGGCAAGTGAGGACCAGCAAGACAATTCCAGCCTAGCACCTTCCTTGGAGCAGAGAGAGTGCAACGTTTCATTTTAGCATTTTGGCGCTCACGAGCGAGACAAACTGCTTTGGCTGTTTGCAAGGCTAGGAAAGAGCAGAGCCCGAGTCTTGCTGTTTATCTGCAATGACTGCCAGGGCAAGTGAGGACCAGCAAGACAATTCCTGCCTAGCACCTTCCTTGGAGGAGAGAGAGTGCAACGTTTCATTTTGCTTTTTGGAGTGCGAGAGTGAGAAAAAGCAGAGTGCCTGTTTGCAAGGCTAGGAAAGAGCAGAGCCCGAGTCTTGCTGTTTATCTGCAATGTGTGCCAGGGCAAGTGAGGACCAGCAAGACAATTCCTGCCTAGCACCTTCCTTGGAGGAGAGAGTGCAACCTTTCATTTTAGCATTTTGGCGGTCACAAGGGAGACAAACTGCTTTGGCTGTTTGCAAGGCTAGGAAAGAGCAGCGCCCCAGTCTTGCTGTTTATCTGCAATGACTGCCAGGGCAAGTGAGGACCAGCAAGACAATTCCTGCCTAGCACCTTCCTTGGAGGAGAGAGAGTGCAACGTTTCATTTTAGCATTTTGGCGCTCACGAGCGAGACACACTGCTTTGGCTGTTTGCAAGGCTAGGAAAGAGCAGAGCCCGAGTCTTTCTATTTATCTGCAATGACTGCCAGGGCAAGTGAGGACCAGCAAGACAATTCCTGCCTAGCACCTTTCTTGGATGAGAGAGAGTGCAACGTTTCATTTTGCTTTTTGGAGTGCGAGAGTGAGAAAAAGCAGAGTGCCTGTTTGCAAGGCTAGGAAAGAGCAGAGCCCCAGTCTTGCTGTTTATCTGCAATGACTGCCAGGGCAAGTGAGGACCAGCAAGACAATTCCTGCCTAGCACCTTCCTTGGAGGAGAGAGAGTGCAACGTTTCATTTTAGCATTTTGGTGCTCACGAGCGAGACACACTGCTTTGGCTGTTTGCAAGGCTAGGAAAGAGCAGAGCCCGAGTCTTGCTGTTTATCTGCAATGACTGCCAGGGCAAGTGAGGACCAGCAAGACAATTCCTGCCTAGCACCTTCCTTGGAGGAGAGAGAGTGCAACCTTTCATTTTAGCATTTTGGCGGTCACAAGGGAGACAAACTGCTTTGGCTGTTTGCAAGGCTAGGAAAGAGCAGCGCCCCAGTCTTGCTGTTTATCTGCAATGACTGCCAGGGCAAGTGAGGACCAGCAAGACAATTCCTGCCTAGCACCTTCCTTGGAGGAGAGAGAGTGCAACGTTTCATTTTGCTTTTTGGAGTGCGAGAGTGAGAAAAAGCAGAGTGCCTGTTTGCAAGGCTAGGAAAGAGCAGAGCCCCAGTCTTCCTGTTTATCTGCAATGACTGCCAGGGCAAGTGAGGACCAGCAAGACAATTCCTGCCTAGCACCTTCCTTGGAGGAGAGAGAGTGCAACGTTTCATTTTAGCATTTTGGCGCTCACGAGGGAGACAAACTGCTTTGGCTGTTTGCAAGGCTAGGAAAGAGCAGAGCCCCAGTCTTGCTGTTTATCTGCAATGACTGCCAGGGCAAGTGAGGACCAGCAAGACAATTCCTGCCTAGCACCTTCCTTGGAGGAGAGAGAGTGCAACGTTTCATTTTAGCATTTTGGCGCTCACGAGCGAGACACACTGCTTTGGCTGTTTGCAAGGCTAGGAAAGAGCAGAGCCCGAGTCTTTCTATTTATCTGCAATGACTGCCAGGGCAAGTGAGGACCAGCAAGACAATTCCTGCCTAGCACCTTTCTTGGATGAGAGGGAGTGCAACGTTTCATTTTGCTTTTTGGAGTGCGAGAGTGAGAAAAAGCAGAGTGCCTGTTTGCAAGGCTAGGAAAGAGCAGAGCCCCAGTCTTGCTGTTTATCTGCAATGACTGCCAGGGCAAGTGAGGACCAGCAAGACAATTCCTGCCTAGCACCTTCCTTGGAGGAGAGAGAGTGCAACGTTTCATTTTAGCATTTTGGCGCTCACGAGCGAGACAAACTGCTTTGGCTGTTTGCAAGGCTAGGAAAGAGCAGAGCCCCAGTCTTGCTGTTTATCTGCAATGACTGCCAGGGCAAGTGAGGACCAGCAAGACAATTCCTGCCTAGCACCTTCCTTGGAGGAGAGAGAGTGCAACGTTTCATTTTAGCATTTTGGTGCTCACGAGCGAGACACACTGCTTTGGCTGTTTGCAAGGCTAGGAAAGAGCAGAGCCCGAGTCTTGCTGTTTATCTGCAATGACTGCCAGGGCAAGTGAGGACCAGCAAGACAATTCCTGCCTAGCACCTTCCTTGGAGGAGAGAGAGTGCAACGTTTCATTTTAGCATTTTGGCGCACACGAGCGAGACAAACTGCTTTGGCTGTTTGCAAGGCTAGGAAAGAGCAGAGCCCCAGTCTTGCTGTTTATCTGCAATGACTGCCAGGGCAAGTGAGGACCAGCAAGACAATTCCTGCCTAGCACCTTCCTTGGAGGAGAGAGAGTGCAACGTTTCATTTTGCTTTTTGGAGTGCGAGAGTGAGAAAAAGCAGAGTGCCTGTTTGCAAGGCTAGGAAAGAGCAGAGCCCCAGTCTTCCTGTTTATCTGCAATGACTGCCAGGGCAAGTGAGGACCAGCAAGACAATTCCTGCCTAGCACCTATCTTGGAGGAGAGAGAGTGCAACGTTTCATTTTAGCATTTTGGCGCTCACGAGCGAGACAAACTGCTTTGGCTGTTTGCAAGGCTAGGAAAGAGCAGCGCCCCAGTCTGGCTTTTTATCTGCAATGACTGCCAGGGCAAGTGAGGACCAGCAAGACAATTCCTGCCTAGCACCTTCCTTGGAGCAGAGAGAGTGCAACGTTTCATTTTAGCATTTTGGCGCTCACGAGCGAGACAAACTGCTTTGGCTGTTTGCAAGGCTAGGAAAGAGCAGAGCCCCATTCTTGCTGTTTATCTGCAATGACTGCCAGGGCAAGTGAGGACCAGCAAGACAATTCCTGCCTAGCACCTTCCTTGGAGGAGAGAGAGTGCAACGTTTCATTTTGCTTTTTGGAGTGCGAGAGTGAGAAAAAGCAGAGTGCCTGTTTGCAAGGCTAGGAAAGAGCAGAGCCCGAGTCTTGCTGTTTATCTGCAATGTGTGCCAGGGCAAGTGAGGACCAGCAAGACAATTCCTGCCTAGCACCTTCCTTGGAGGAGAGAGAGTGCAACGTTTCATTTTAGCATTTTGGCGCTCACGAGGGAGACAAACTGCTTTGGCTGTTTGCAAGGCTAGGAAAGAGCAGAGCCCCAGTCTTGCTGTTTATCTGCAATGACTGCCAGGGCAAGTGAGGACCAGCAAGACAATTCCTGCCTAGCACCTTCCTTGGAGGAGAGAGAGTGCAACGTTTCATTTTAGCATTTTGGCGCTCA
This sequence comes from Phaethon aethereus, assembly GCF_964289735.1. Classification (NCBI taxonomy): domain Eukaryota; kingdom Metazoa; phylum Chordata; class Aves; order Phaethontiformes; family Phaethontidae; genus Phaethon; species Phaethon aethereus. Next base: position 59,593 of record NW_028113784.1, on the reverse strand, counting down.
CGAGCGAGACACACTGCTTTGGCTGTTTGCAAGGCTAGGAAAGAGCAGAGCCCCAGTCTTGCTGTTTATCTGCAATGACTGCCAGGGCAAGTGAGGACCAGCAAGACAATTCCTGCCTAGCACCTTTCTTGGATGAGAGAGAGTGCAACGTTTCATTTTGCTTTTTGGAGTGCGAGAGTGAGAAAAAGCAGAGTGCCTGTTTGCAAGGCTAGGAAAGAGCAGAGCCCCAGTCTTGCTGTTTATCTGCAATGACTGCCAGGGCAAGTGAGGACCAGCAAGACAATTCCTGCCTAGCACCTTCCTTGGAGGAGAGAGAGTGCAACGTTTCATTTTAGCATTTTGGCGCTCACGAGCGAGACAAACTGCTTTGGCTGTTTGCAAGGCTAGGAAAGAGCAGAGCCCCAGTCTTGCTGTTTATCTGCAATGACTGCCAGGGCAAGTGAGGACCAGCAAGACAATTCCTGCCTAGCACCTTCCTTGGAGGAGAGAGAGTGCAACGTTTCATTTTAGCATTTTGGCGCTCACGAGCGAGACACACTGCTTTGGCTGTTTGCAAGGCTAGGAAAGAGCAGAGCCCGAGTCTTTCTATTTATCTGCAATGACTGCCAGGGCAAGTGAGGACCAGCAAGACAATTCCTGCCTAGCACCTTTCTTGGAGGAGAGAGAGTGCAACGTTTCATTTTGCTTTTTGGAGTGCGAGAGTGAGAAAAAGCAGAGTGCCTGTTTGCAAGGCTAGGAAAGAGCAGAGCCCCAGTCTTGCTGTTTATCTGCAATGACTGCCAGGGCAAGTGAGGACCAGCAAGACAATTCCTGCCTAGCACCTTCCTTGGAGGAGAGAGAGTGCAACGTTTCATTTTAGCATTTTGGCGCCCACGATCGAGACAAACTGCTTTGGCTGTTTGCAAGGCTAGGAAAGAGCAGAGCCCCAGTCTTGCTGTTTATCTGCAATGACTGCCAGGGCAAGTGAGGACCAGCAAGACAATTCCTGCCTAGCACCTTCCTTGGAGGAGAGAGAGTGCAACGTTTCATTTTGCTTTTTGGAGTGCGAGAGTGAGAAAAAGCAGAGTGCCTGTTTGCAAGGCTAGGAAAGAGCAGAGCCCCAGTCTTCCTGTTTATCTGCAATGACTGCCAGGGCAAGTGAGGACCAGCAAGACAATTCCTGCCTAGCACCTTCCTTGGAGGAGAGAGAGTGCAACGTTTCATTTTAGCATTTTGGCGCTCACGAGCGAGACAAACTGCTTTGGCTGTTTGCAAGGCTAGGAAAGAGCAGCGCCCCAGTCTGGCTTTTTATCTGCAATGACTGCCAGGGCAAGCGAGGACCAGCAAGACAATTCCTGCCTAGCACCTTCCTTGGAGCAGAGAGAGTGCAACGTTTCATTTTAGCATTTTGGCGCTCACGAGCGAGACAAACTGCTTTGGCTGTTTGCAAGGCTAGGAAAGAGCAGAGCCCGAGTCTTGCTGTTTATCTGCAATGACTGCCAGGGCAAGTGAGGACCAGCAAGACAATTCCTGCCTAGCACCTTCCTTGGAGGAGAGAGAGTGCAACGTTTCATTTTGCTTTTTGGAGTGCGAGAGTGAGAAAAAGCAGAGTGCCTGTTTGCAAGGCTAGGAAAGAGCAGAGCCCGAGTCTTGCTGTTTATCTGCAATGACTGCCAGGGCAAGTGAGGACCAGCAAGACAATTCCTGCCTAGCACCTTCCTTGGAGGAGAGAGAGTGCAACGTTTCATTTTAGCATTTTGGCGCCCACGATCGAGACAAACTGCTTTGGCTGTTTGCAAGGCTAGGAAAGAGCAGAGCCCCAGTCTTGCTGTTTATCTGCAATGACTGCCAGGGCAAGTGAGGACCAGCAAGACAATTCCTGCCTAGCACCTTCCTTGGAGGAGAGAGAGTGCAACGTTTCATTTTGCTTTTTGGAGTGCGAGAGTGAGAAAAAGCAGAGTGCCTGTTTGCAAGGCTAGGAAAGAGCAGAGCCCCAGTCTTCCTGTTTATCTGCAATGACTGCCAGGGCAAGTGAGGACCAGCAAGACAATTCCTGCCTAGCACCTTCGTTGGAGGAGAGAGAGTGCAACGTTTCAGTTTAGCATTTTGGCGCTCACGAGCGAGACAAACTGCTTTGGCTGTTTGCAAGGCTAGGAAAGAGCAGCGCCCCAGTCTGGCTTTTTATCTGCAATGACTGCCAGGGCAAGTGAGGACCAGCAAGACAATTCCTGCCTAGCACCTTCCTTGGAGCAGAGAGAGTGCAACGTTTCATTTTAGCATTTTGGCGCTCACGAGCGAGACAAACTGCTTTGGCTGTTTGCAAGGCTAGGAAAGAGCAGAGCCCGAGTCTTGCTGTTTATCTGCAATGACTGCCAGGGCAAGTGAGGACCAGCAAGACAATTCCTGCCTAGCACCTTCCTTGGAGGAGAGAGAGTGCAACGTTTCATTTTGCTTTTTGGAGTGCGAGAGTGAGAAAAAGCAGAGTGCCTGTTTGCAAGGCTAGGAAAGAGCAGAGCCCGAGTCTTGCTGTTTATCTGCAATGTGTGCCAGGGCAAGTGAGGACCAGCAAGACAATTCCTGCCTAGCACCTTCCTTGGAGGAGAGAGAGTGCAACGTTTCATTTTAGCATTTTGGCGCTCACGAGGGAGACAAACTGCTTTGGCTGTTTGCAAGGCTAGGAAAGAGCAGAGCCCCAGTCTTGCTGTTTATCTGCAATGACTGCCAGGGCAAGTGAGGACCAGCAAGACAATTCCTGCCTAGCACCTTCCTTGGAGGAGAGAGAGTGCAACGTTTCATTTTAGCATTTTGGCGCTCAAGAGCGAGACACACTGCTTTGGCTGTTTGCAAGGCTAGGAAAGAGCAGAGGCCCAGTCTTGCTGTTTATCTGCAATGACTGCCAGGGCAAGTGAGGACCAGCAAGACAATTCCTGCCTAGCACCTTTCTTGGATGAGAGAGAGTGCAACGTTTCATTTTGCTTTTTGGAGTGCGAGAGTGAGAAAAAGCAGAGTGCCTGTTTGCAAGGCTAGGAAAGAGCAGAGCCCGAGTCTTGCTGTTTATCTGCAATGACTGCCAGGGCAAGTGAGGACCAGCAAGACAATTCCTGCCTAGCACCTTCCTTGGAGGAGAGAGAGTGCAACGTTTCATTTTAGCATTTTGGCGCTCACGAGCGAGACAAACTGCTTTGGCTGTTTGCAAGGCTAGGAAAGAGCAGAGCCCCAGTCTTGCTGTTTATCTGCAATGACTGCCAGGGCAAGTGAGGACCAGCAAGACAATTCCTGCCTAGCACCTTCCTTGGAGGAGAGAGAGTGCAACGTTTCATTTTAGCATTTTGGCGCTCACGAGCGAGACACACTGCTTTGGCTGTTTGCAAGGCTAGGAAAGAGCAGAGCCCGAGTCTTTCTATTTATCTGCAATGACTGCCAGGGCAAGTGAGGACCAGCAAGACAATTCCTGCCTAGCACCTTTCTTGGATGAGAGAGAGTGCAACGTTTCATTTTGCTTTTTGGAGTGCGAGAGTGAGAAAAAGCAGAGTGCTTGTTTGCAAGGCTAGGAAAGAGCAGAGCCCCAGTCTTGCTGTTTATCTGCAATGACTGCAAGGGCAAGTGAGGACCAGCAAGACAATTCCTGCCTAGCACCTTCCTTGGAGGAGAGAGAGTGCAACGTTTCATTTTAGCATTTTGGTGCTCACGAGCGAGACACACTGCTTTGGCTGTTTGCAAGGCTAGGAAAGAGCAGAGCCCGAGTCTTGCTGTTTATCTGCAATGACTGCCAGGGCAAGTGAGGACCAGCAAGACAATTCCTGCCTAGCACCTTCCTTGGAGGAGAGAGAGTGCAACGTTTCATTTTAGCATTTTGGCGCCCACGATCGAGACAAACTGCTTTGGCTGTTTGCAAGGCTAGGAAAGAGCAGAGCCCCAGTCTTGCTGTTTATCTGCAATGACTGCCAGGGCAAGTGAGGACCAGCAAGACAATTCCTGCCTAGCACCTTCCTTGGAGGAGAGAGAGTGCAACGTTTCATTTTGCTTTTTGGAGTGCGAGAGTGAGAAAAAGCAGAGTGCCTGTTTGCAAGGCTAGGAAAGAGCAGAGCCCCAGTCTTCCTGTTTATCTGCAATGACTGCCAGGGCAAGTGAGGACCAGCAAGACAATTCCTGCCTAGCACCTATCTTGGAGGAGAGAGAGTGCAACGTTTCATTTTAACATTTTGGCGCTCACGAGCGAGACAAACTGCTTTGGCTGTTTGCAAGGCTAGGAAAGAGCAGCGCCCCAGTCTGGCTTTTTATCTGCAATGACTGCCAGGGCAAGTGAGGACCAGCAAGACAATTCCTGCCTAGCACCTTCCTTGGAGCAGAGAGAGTGCAACGTTTCATTTTAGCATTTTGGCGCTCACGAGCGAGACAAACTGCTTTGGCTGTTTGCAAGGCTAGGAAAGAGCAGATCCCGAGTCTTGCTGTTTATCTGCAATGACTGCCAGGGCAAGTGAGGACCAGCAAGACAATTCCTGCCTAGCACCTTCCTTGGAGGAGAGAGAGTGCAACGTTTCATTTTGCTTTTTGGAGTGCGAGAGTGAGAAAAAGCAGAGTGCCTGTTTGCAAGGCTAGGAAAGAGCAGAGCCCGAGTCTTGCTGTTTATCTGCAATGTGTGCCAGGGCAAGTGAGGACCAGCAAGACAATTCCTGCCTAGCACCTTCCTTGGAGGAGAGAGTGCAACCTTTCATTTTAGCATTTTGGCGGTCACAAGGGAGACAAACTGCTTTGGCTGTTTGCAAGGCTAGGAAAGAGCAGCGCCCCAGTCTTGCTGTTTATCTGCAATGACTGCCAGGGCAAGTGAGGACCAGCAAGACAATTCCTGCCTAGCACCTTCCTTGGAGGAGAGAGAGTGCAACGTTTCATTTTAGCATTTTGGCGCTCACGAGCGAGACACACTGCTTTGGCTGTTTGCAAGGCTAGGAAAGAGCAGAGCCCGAGTCTTGCTGTTTATCTGCAATGACTGCCAGGGCAAGTGAGGACCAGCAAGACAATTCCTGCCTAGCACCTTCCTTGGAGGAGAGAGAGTGCAACGTTTCATTTTGCTTTTTGGAGTGCGAGAGTGAGAAAAAGCAGAGTGCCTGTTTGCAAGGCTAGGAAAGAGCAGAGCCCCAGTCTTCCTGTTTATCTGCAATGACTGCCAGGGCAAGTGAGGACCAGCAAGACAATTCCTGCCTAGCACCTATCTTGGAGGAGAGAGAGTGCAACGTTTCATTTTAGCATTTTGGCGCTCACGAGCGAGACAAACTGCTTTGGCTGTTTGCAAGGCTAGGAAAGAGCAGAGCCCCAGTCTTGCTGTTTATCTGCAATGACTGCCAGGGCAAGTGAGGACCAGCAAGACAATTCCTGCCTAGCACCTTCCTTGGAGGAGAGAAAGTGCAACGTTTCATTTTAGCATTTTGGCGCTCACGAGCGAGACACACTGCTTTGGCTGTTTGCAAGGCTAGGAAAGAGCAGAGCCCGAGTCTTTCTATTTATCTGCAATGACTGCCAGGGCAAGTGAGGACCAGCAAGACAATTCCTGCCTAGCACCTTTCTTGGATGAGAGAGAGTGCAACGTTTCATTTTGCTTTTTGGAGTGCGAGAGTGAGAAAAAGCAGAGTGCCTGTTTGCAAGGCTAGGAAAGAGCAGAGCCCCAGTCTTGCTGTTTATCTGCAATGACTGCCAGGGCAAGTGAGGACCAGCAAGACAATTCCTGCCTAGCACCTTCCTTGGAGGAGAGAGAGTGCAACGTTTCATTTTAGCATTTTGGTGCTCACGAGCGAGACACACTGCTTTGGCTGTTTGCAAGGCTAGGAAAGAGCAGAGCCCGAGTCTTGCTGTTTATCTGCAATGACTGCCAGGGCAAGTGAGGACGAGCAAGACAATTCCTGCCTAGCACCTTCCTTGGAGGAGAGAGAGTGCAACGTTTCATTTTAGCATTTTGGCGCCCACGATCGAGACAAACTGCTTTGGCTGTTTGCAAGGCTAGGAAAGAGCAGAGCCCCAGTCTTGCTGTTTATCTGCAATGACTGCCAGGGCAAGTGAGGACCAGCAAGACAATTCCTGCCTAGCACCTCCTTGGAGGAGAGAGAGTGCAACGTTTCATTTTAGCATTTTGTGCTCACGAGCGAGACACACTGCTTTGGCTGTTTGCAAGGCTAGGAAAGAGCAGAGCCCCAGTCTTGCTGTTTATCTGCAATGACTGCCAGGGCAAGTGAGGACCAGCAAGACAATTCCTGCCTAGCACCTTCCTTGGAGGAGAGAGAGTGCAACGTTTCATTTTGCTTTTTGGAGTGCGAGAGTGAGAAAAAGCAGAGTGCCTGTTTGCAAGGCTAGGAAAGAGCAGAGCCCCAGTCTTGCTGTTTATCTGCAATGACTGCCTGGGCAAGTGAGGACCAGCAAGACAATTCCTGCCTAGCACCTTCCTTGGAGGAGAGAGAGTGCAACGTTTCATTTTGCTTTTTGGAGTGCGAGAGTGAGAAAAAGCAGAGTGCCTGTTTGCAAGGCTAGGAAAGAGCAGAGCCCCAGTCTTGCTGTTTATCTGCAATGACTGCCAGGGCAAGTGAGGACCAGCAAGAGAATTCCTGCCTAGCGCCTTCCTTGGAGGAGAGAGAGTGCAACGTTTCATTTTAGCATTTTGGCGCTCACGAGCGAGACACACTGCTTTGGCTGTTTGCAAGGCTAGGAAAGAGCAGAGCGTGAGTCTTTCTATTTATCTGCAATGACTGCCAGGGCAAGTGAGGACCAGCAAGACAATTCCTGCCTAGCACCTTTCTTGGATGAGAGAGAGTGCAACGTTTCATTTTGCTTTTTGGAGTGCGAGAGTGAGAAAAAGCAGAGTACCTGTTTGCAAGGCTAGGAAAGAGCAGAGCCCGAGTCTTACTGTTTATCTGCAATGACTGCCAGGGCAAGTGAGGACCAGCAAGACAATTCCTGCCTAGCACCTTCCTTGGAGGAGAGAGAGTGCAACGTTTCATTTTAGCATTTTGGCGCCCACGAGCGAGACTAACTGCTTTGGCTGTTTGCAAGGCTAGGAAAGAGCAGAGCCCGAGTCTTGCTGTTTATCTGCAATGACTGCCAGGGCATGTGAGGACCAGCAAGACAATTCCTGCCTAGCACCTTCCTTGGAGGAGAGAGAGTGCAACGTTTCATTTTGCTTTTTGGAGTGCGAGAGTGAGAAAAAGCAGAGTGCCTGTTTGCAAGTCTAGGAAAGAGCAGAGCCCGAGTCTTGCTGTTTATCTGCAATGACTGCCAGGGCAAGTGAGGACCAGCAAGACAATTCCTGCCTAGCACCTTCCTTGTAGGAGAGAGAGTGCAACGTTTCATTTTAGCATTTTGGCGCTCACGAGCGAGACAAACTGGTTTGGCTGTTTGCAAGGCTAGGAAAGAGCAGAGCCCCAGTCTTGCTGTTTATCTGCAATGACTGCCAGGGCAAGTGAGGACCAGCAAGACAATTCCTGCCTAGCACCTTCCTTGGAGGAGAGAGAGTGCAACGTTTCATTTTGCTTTTTGGAGTGCGAGAGTGAGAAAAAACAGAGTGCCTGTTTGCAAGGCTAGGAAAGAGCAGAGCCCCAGTCTTGCTGTTTATCTGCAATGACTGCCAGGGCAAGTGAGGACCAGCAAGACAATTCCTGCCTAGCACCTTCCTTGGAGGAGAGAGAGTGCAACGTTTCATTTTAGCATTTTAGCGCCCACGAGCAAGACTAACTGCTTTGGCTGTTTGCAAGGCTAGGAAAGAGCAGAGCCCGAGTCTTGCTGTTTATCTGCAATGACTGCCAGGGCAAGTGAGGACCAGCAAGACAATTCCTGCCTAGCACCTTCCTTGGAGGAGAGAGTGTGCAACGTTTCATTTTAGCATTTTGGCGCCCACGATCGAGACAAACTGCTTTGGCTGTTTGCAAGGCTAGGAAAGAGCAGAGCCCCAGTCTTGCTGTTTATCTGCAATGACTGCCAGGGCAAGTGAGGACCAGCAAGACAATTCCTGCCTAGCACCTTCCTTGGAGGAGAGAAAGTGCAACGTTTCATTTTAGCATTTTGGCGCTCACGAGCGAGACACACTGCTTTGGCTGTTTGCAAGGCTAGGAAAGAGCAGAGCCCGAGTCTTTCTATTTATCTGCAATGACTGCCAGGGCAAGTGAGGACCAGCAAGACAATTCCTGCCTAGCACCTTTCTTGGATGAGAGAGAGTGCAACGTTTCATTTTGCTTTTTGGAGTGCGAGAGTGAGAAAAAGCAGAGTGCCTGTTTGCAAGGCTAGGAAAGAGCAGAGCCCCAGTCTTGCTGTTTATCTGCAATGACTGCCAGGGCAAGTGAGGACCAGCAAGACAATTCCTGCCTAGCACCTTCCTTGGAGGAGAGAGAGTGCAACGTTTCATTTTAGCATTTTGGTGCTCACGAGCGAGACACACTGCTTTGGCTGTTTGCAAGGCTAGGAAAGAGCAGAGCCCGAGTCTTGCTGTTTATCTGCAATGACTGCCAGGGCAAGTGAGGACGAGCAAGACAATTCCTGCCTAGCACCTTCCTTGGAGGAGAGAGAGTGCAACGTTTCATTTTAGCATTTTGGCGCCCACGATCGAGACAAACTGCTTTGGCTGTTTGCAAGGCTAGGAAAGAGCAGAGCCCCAGTCTTGCTGTTTATCTGCAATGACTGCCAGGGCAAGTGAGGACCAGCAAGACAATTCCTGCCTAGCACCTCCTTGGAGGAGAGAGAGTGCAACGTTTCATTTTAGCATTTTGTGCTCACGAGCGAGACACACTGCTTTGGCTGTTTGCAAGGCTAGGAAAGAGCAGAGCCCCAGTCTTGCTGTTTATCTGCAATGACTGCCAGGGCAAGTGAGGACCAGCAAGACAATTCCTGCCTAGCACCTTCCTTGGAGGAGAGAGAGTGCAACGTTTCATTTTGCTTTTTGGAGTGCGAGAGTGAGAAAAAGCAGAGTGCCTGTTTGCAAGGCTAGGAAAGAGCAGAGCCCCAGTCTTGCTGTTTATCTGCAATGACTGCCTGGGCAAGTGAGGACCAGCAAGACAATTCCTGCCTAGCACCTTCCTTGGAGGAGAGAGAGTGCAACGTTTCATTTTGCTTTTTGGAGTGCGAGAGTGAGAAAAAGCAGAGTGCCTGTTTGCAAGGCTAGGAAAGAGCAGAGCCCCAGTCTTGCTGTTTATCTGCAATGACTGCCAGGGCAAGTGAGGACCAGCAAGAGAATTCCTGCCTAGCGCCTTCCTTGGAGGAGAGAGAGTGCAACGTTTCATTTTAGCATTTTGGCGCTCACGAGCGAGACACACTGCTTTGGCTGTTTGCAAGGCTAGGAAAGAGCAGAGCGTGAGTCTTTCTATTTATCTGCAATGACTGCCAGGGCAAGTGAGGACCAGCAAGACAATTCCTGCCTAGCACCTTTCTTGGATGAGAGAGAGTGCAACGTTTCATTTTGCTTTTTGGAGTGCGAGAGTGAGAAAAAGCAGAGTACCTGTTTGCAAGGCTAGGAAAGAGCAGAGCCCGAGTCTTACTGTTTATCTGCAATGACTGCCAGGGCAAGTGAGGACCAGCAAGACAATTCCTGCCTAGCACCTTCCTTGGAGGAGAGAGAGTGCAACGTTTCATTTTAGCATTTTGGCGCCCACGAGCGAGACTAACTGCTTTGGCTGTTTGCAAGGCTAGGAAAGAGCAGAGCCCGAGTCTTGCTGTTTATCTGCAATGACTGCCAGGGCATGTGAGGACCAGCAAGACAATTCCTGCCTAGCACCTTCCTTGGAGGAGAGAGAGTGCAACGTTTCATTTTGCTTTTTGGAGTGCGAGAGTGAGAAAAAGCAGAGTGCCTGTTTGCAAGGCTAGGAAAGAGCAGAGCCCGAGTCTTGCTGTTTATCTGCAATGACTGCCAGGGCAAGTGAGGACCAGCAAGACAATTCCTGCCTAGCACCTTCCTTGTAGGAGAGAGAGTGCAACGTTTCATTTTAGCATTTTGGCGCTCACGAGCGAGACAAACTGCTTTTGCTGTTTGCAAGGCTAGGAAAGAGCAGAGCCCCAGTCTTGCTGTTTATCTGCAATGACTGCCAGGGCAAGTGAGGACCAGCAAGACAATTCCTGCCTAGCACCTTCCTTGGAGGAGAGAGAGTGCAACGTTTCATTTTGCTTTTTGGAGTGCGAGAGTGAGAAAAAACAGAGTGCCTGTTTGCAAGGCTAGGAAAGAGCAGAGCCCCAGTCTTGCTGTTTATCTGCAATGACTGCCAGGGCAAGTGAGGACCAGCAAGACAATTCCTGCCTAGCACCTTCCTTGGAGGAGAGAGAGTGCAACGTTTCATTTTAGCATTTTAGCGCCCACGAGCAAGACTAACTGCTTTGGCTGTTTGCAAGGCTAGGAAAGAGCAGAGCCCGAGTCTTGCTGTTTATCTGCAATGACTGCCAGGGCAAGTGAGGACCAGCAAGACAATTCCTGCCTAGCACCTTCCTTGGAGGAGAGAGTGTGCAACGTTTCATTTTAGCATTTTGGCGCCCACGATCGAGACAAACTGCTTTGGCTGTTTGCAAGGCTAGGAAAGAGCAGAGCCCCAGTCTTGCTCCTTATCTGCAATGACTGCCAGGGCAAGTGAGGACCAGCAAGACAATTCCTGCCTAGCACCTTCCTTGGAGGAGAGAGAGTGCAACGTTTCATTTTAGCATTTTGGCGCACACGAGCGAGACAAACTGCTTTCGCTGTTTGCAAGGCTAGGAAAGAGCAGAGCCCGAGTCTTGCTGTTTATCTGCAATGACTGCCAGGGCAAGTGAGGACCAGCAAGACAATTCCTGCCTAGCACCTTCCTTGGAGGAGAGAGAGTGCAACGTTTCATTTTGATTTTTGGAGAGCGAGAGAGAGAAAAAGCAGAGTGCCTGTTTGCAAGGCTAGGAAAGAGCAGAGCCCGAGTCTTGCTGTTTATCTGCAATGTCTGCCAGGGCAAGTGAGGACCAGCAAGACAATTCCTGCCTAGCACCTTCCTTGGAGGAGAGAGAGTGCAACGTTTCATTTTAGCATTTTGGCGCCCACGATCGAGACAAACTGCTTTGGCTGTTTGCAAGGCTAGGAAAGAGCAGAGACCGAGTCTTGCTGTTTATCTGCAATGACTGCCAGGGCAAGTGAGGACCAGCAAGACAATTCCTGCCTAGCACCTTCCTTGGAGGAGAGAGAGTGCAACGTTTCATTTTAGCATTTTGGCGCCCACGATCGAGACAAACTGCTTTGGCTGTTTGCAAGGCTAGGAAAGAGCAGAGCCCCAGTCTTGCTGTTTATCTGCAATGACTGCCAGGGCAAGTGAGGACCAGCAAGACAATTCCTGCCTAGCACCTTCCTTGGAGGAGAGAGAGTGCAACGTTTCATTTTAGCATTTTGGCGCTCACGAGGGAGACAAACTGCTTTTGCTGTTTGCAAGGCTAGGAAAGAGCAGAGCCCGAGTCTTGCTGTTTATCTGCAATGACTGCCAGGGCAAGTGAGGACCAGCAAGACAATTCCTGCCTAGCACCTTCCTTGGAGGAGAGAGAGTGCAACTTTTTATTTTGCTTTTTGGAGAGCGAGAGAGAGAAAAAGCAGAGTGCCTGTTTGCAAGGCTAGGAAAGAGCAGAGCCCGAGTCTTGCTGTTTATCTGCAATGTCTCCAGGGCAAGTGAGGACCAGCAAGACAATTCCTGCCTGACACCTTCCTTGGAGGAGAGAGAGTGCAACGTTTCATTTTAGCATTTTGGCGCTCACGAGCGAGACAAACTGCTTTGGCTGTTTGCAAGGCTAGGAAAGAGCAGAGCCCGAGTCTTGCTGTTTATCTGCAATGACTGCCAGGGCAAGTCAGGACCAGCAAGACAATTCCTGCCTAGCACCTTCCTTGGAGGAGAGAGAGTGCAACGTTTTATTTTGCTTTTTGGAGTGCGAGAGTGAGAAAAAGCAGAGTGCCTGTTTGCAAGGCTAGGAAAGAGCAGAGCCCCAGTCTTGCTGTTTATCTGCAATGACTGCCAGGGCAAGTGAGGACCAGCAAGACAATTCCTGCCTAGCGCCTTCCTTGGAGGAGAGAGAGTGCAACGTTTCATTTTAGCATTTTGGCGCTCACGAGCTAGACAAACTGCTTTGGCTGTTTGCAAGGCTAGGAAAGAGCAGAGCCCGAGTGTTGCTGTTTATCTGCAATGTGTGCCAGGGCAAGTGAGGACCAGCAAGACAATTCCTGCCTAGCACCTTCCTTGGAGGAGAGAGAGTGCAACGTTTCATTTTAGCATTTTGGCGCTCACGAGCGAGACAAACTGCTTTGGCTGTTTGCAAGGCTAGGAAAGAGCAGAGCCCGACTCTTGCTCTTTATCTGCAATGACTGCCAGGGTAAGTGAGGACCAGCAAGACAATTCCTGCCTAGCACCTTCCTTGGAGGAGAGAGAGTGCAACGTTTCATTTTGCTTTTTGGAGTGCGAGAGTGAGAAAAAGCAGAGTGCCTGTTTGCAAGGCTAGGAAAGAGCAGAGCCCGAGTCTTTCTCTTTATCTGCAATGACTGCCAGGGCAAGTGAGGACCAGCAAGACAATACCTGCCTAGCACCTTCCTTGGAGGAGAGAGAGTGCAACTTTTTATTTTGCTTTTTGGAGAGCGAGAGAGAGAAAAAGCAGAGTGCCTGTTTGCAAGGCTAGGAAAGAGCAGAGCCCGAGTCTTGCTGTTTATCTGCAATGTCTGACAGGGCAAGTGAGGACCAGCAAGACAATTCCTGCCTGACACCTTCCTTGGAGGAGAGAGAGTGCAACGTTTCATTTTAGCATTTTGGCGCTCACGAGCGAGACAAACTGCTTTGGCTGTTTGCAAGGCTAGGAAAGAGCAGAGCCCCAGTCTTGCTGTTTATCTGCAATGACTGCCAGGGCAAGTGAGGACCAGCAAGACAATTCCTGCCTAGCACCTTCCTTGGAGGAGAGAGAGTGCAACGTTTCATTTTAGCATTTTGGCGCTCACGAGCGAGACACACTGCTTTGGCTGTTTGCAAGGCTAGGAAAGAGCAGAGCCCCAGTCTTGCTGTTTATCTGCAATGACTGCCAGGGCAAGTGAGGACCAGCAAGACAATTCCTGCCTAGCACCTTTCTTGGATGAGAGAGAGTGCAACGTTTCATTTTGCTTTTTGGAGTGCGAGAGTGAGAAAAAGCAGAGTGCCTGTTTGCAAGGCTAGGAAAGAGCAGAGCCCCAGTCTTGCTGTTTATCTGCAATGACTGCCAGGGCAAGTGAGGACCAGCAAGACAATTCCTGCCTAGCACCTTCCTTGGAGGAGAGAGAGTGCAACGTTTCATTTTAGCATTTTGGCGCTCACGAGCGAGACAAACTGCTTTGGCTGTTTGCAAGGCTAGGAAAGAGCAGAGCCCGAGTCTTGCTGTATATCTGCAATGACTGCCAGGGCAAGTGAGGACCAGCAAGACAATTCCTGCCTAGCACCTTCCTTGGAGGAGAGAGAGTGCAACGTTTCATTTTGCTTTTTGGAGTGCGAGAGTGAGAAAAAGCAGAGTGCCTGTTTGCAAGGCTAGGAAAGAGCAGAGCCCCAGTCTTGCTGTTTATCTGCAATGACTGCCAGGGCAAGTGAGGACCAGCAAGACAATTCCTGCCTAGCACCTATCTTGGAGGAGAGAGAGTGCAACGTTTCATTTTAGCATTTTGGCGCTCACGAGCGAGACAAACTGCTTTGGCTGTTTGCAAGGCTAGGAAAGAGCAGCGCCCCAGTCTGGCTTTTTATCTGCAATGACTGCCAGGGCAAGTGAGGACCAGCAAGACAATTCCTGCCTAGCACCTTCCTTGGAGCAGAGAGAGTGCAACGTTTCATTTTAGCATTTTGGCGCTCACGAGCGAGACAAACTGCTTTGGCTGTTTGCAAGGCTAGGAAAGAGCAGATCCCGAGTCTTGCTGTTTATCTGCAATGACTGCCAGGGCAAGTGAGGACCAGCAAGACAATTCCTGCCTAGCACCTTCCTTGGAGGAGAGAGAGTGCAACGTTTCATTTTGCTTTTTGGAGTGCGAGAGTGAGAAAAAGCAGAGTGCCTGTTTGCAAGGCTAGGAAAGAGCAGACCCCGAGTCTTGCTGTTTATCTGCAATGTGTGCCAGGGCAAGTGAGGACCAGCAAGACAATTCCTGCCTAGCACCTTCCTTGGAGGAGAGAGTGCAACCTTTCATTTTAGCATTTTGGCGCCCACGATCGAGACAAACTGCTTTGGCTGTTTGCAAGGCTAGGAAAGAGCAGAGCCCCAGTCTTGCTGTTTATCTGCAATGACTGCCAGGGCAAGTGAGGACCAGCAAGACAATTCCTGCCTAGCACCTTCCTTGGAGGAGAGAGAGTGCAACGTTTCATTTTGCTTTTTGGAGTGCGAGAGTGAGAAAAAGCAGAGTGCCTGTTTGCAAGGCTAGGAAAGAGCAGAGCCCCAGTCTTCCTGTTTATCTGCAATGACTGCCAGGGCAAGTGAGGACCAGCAAGACAATTCCTGCCTAGCACCTTCCTTGGAGGAGAGAGAGTGCAACGTTTCATTTTAGCATTTTGGCGCTCACGAGCGAGACAAACTACTTTGGCTGTTTGCAAGGCTAGGAAAGAGCAGAGCCCCAGTCTTGCTGTTTATCTGCAATGACTGCCAGGGCAAGTGAGGACCAGCAAGACAATTCCTGCCTAGCACCTTCCTTGGAGGAGAGAAAGTGCAACGTTTCATTTTAGCATTTTGGCGCTCACGAGCGAGACACACTGCTTTGGCTGTTTGCAAGGCTAGGAAAGAGCAGAGCCCGAGTCTTTCTATTTATCTGCAATGACTGCCAGGGCAAGTGAGGACCAGCAAGACAATTCCTGCCTAGCACCTTTCTTGGATGAGAGAGAGTGCAACGTTTCATTTTGCTTTTTGGAGTGCGAGAGTGAGAAAAAGCAGAGTGCCTGTTTGCAAGGCTAGGAAAGAGCAGAGCCCCAGTCTTGCTGTTTATCTGCAATGACTGCCAGGGCAAGTGAGGACCAGCAAGACAATTCCTGCCTAGCACCTTCCTTGGAGGAGAGAGAGTGCAACGTTTCATTTTAGCATTTTGGTGCTCACGAGCGAGACACACTGCTTTGGCTGTTTGCAAGGCTAGGAAAGAGCAGAGCCCGAGTCTTGCTGTTTATCTGCAATGACTGCCAGGGCAAGTGAGGACGAGCAAGACAATTCCTGCCTAGCACCTTCCTTGGAGGAGAGAGAGTGCAACGTTTCATTTTAGCATTTTGGCGCCCACGATCGAGACAAACTGCTTTGGCTGTTTGCAAGGCTAGGAAAGAGCAGAGCCCCAGTCTTGCTGTTTATCTGCAATGACTGCCAGGGCAAGTGAGGACCAGCAAGACAATTCCTGCCTAGCACCTCCTTGGAGGAGAGAGAGTGCAACGTTTCATTTTAGCATTTTGGTGCTCACGAGCGAGACACACTGCTTTGGCTGTTTGCAAGGCTAGGAAAGAGCAGAGCCCCAGTCTTGCTGTTTATCTGCAATGACTGCCAGGGCAAGTGAGGACCAGCAAGACAATTCCTGCCTAGCACCTTCCTTGGAGGAGAGAGAGTGCAACGTTTCATTTTGCTTTTTGGAGTGCGAGAGTGAGAAAAAGCAGAGTGCCTGTTTGCAAGGCTAGGAAAGAGCAGAGCCCCAGTCTTGCTGTTTATCTGCAATGACTGCCTGGGCAAGTGAGGACCAGCAAGACAATTCCTGCCTAGCACCTTCCTTGGAGGAGAGAGAGTGCAACGTTTCATTTTGCTTTTTGGAGTGCGAGAGTGAGAAAAAGCAGAGTGCCTGTTTGCAAGGCTAGGAAAGAGCAGAGCCCCAGTCTTGCTGTTTATCTGCAATGACTGCCAGGGCAAGTGAGGACCAGCAAGAGAATTCCTGCCTAGCGCCTTCCTTGGAGGAGAGAGAGTGCAACGTTTCATTTTAGCATTTTGGCGCTCACGAGCGAGACACACTGCTTTGGCTGTTTGCAAGGCTAGGAAAGAGCAGAGCGTGAGTCTTTCTATTTATCTGCAATGACTGCCAGGGCAAGTGAGGACCAGCAAGACAATTCCTGCCTAGCACCTTTCTTGGATGAGAGAGAGTGCAACGTTTCATTTTGCTTTTTGGAGTGCGAGAGTGAGAAAAAGCAGAGTGCCTGTTTGCAAGGCTAGGAAAGAGCAGAGCCCCAGTCTTGCTGTTTATCTGCAATGACTGCCAGGGCAAGTGAGGACCAGCAAGACAATTCCTGCCTAGCGCCTTCCTTGGAGGAGAGAGAGTGCAACGTTTCATTTTAGCATTTTGGCGCTCACGAGCTAGACAAACTGCTTTGGCTGTTTGCAAGGCTAGGAAAGAGCAGAGCCCGAGTGTTGCTGTTTATCTGCAATGTGTGCCAGGGCAAGTGAGGACCAGCAAGACAATTCCTGCCTAGCACCTTCCTTGGAGGAGAGAGAGTGCAACGTTTCATTTTAGCATTTTGGCGCTCACGAGCGAGACAAACTGCTTTGGCTGTTTGCAAGGCTAGGAAAGAGCAGAGCCCGACTCTTGCTCTTTATCTGCAATGACTGCCAGGGTAAGTGAGGACCAGCAAGACAATTCCTGCCTAGCACCTTCCTTGGAGGAGAGAGAGTGCAACGTTTCATTTTGCTTTTTGGAGTGCGAGAGTGAGAAAAAGCAGAGTGCCTGTTTGCAAGGCTAGGAAAGAGCAGAGCCCGAGTCTTTCTCTTTATCTGCAATGACTGCCAGGGCAAGTGAGGACCAGCAAGACAATACCTGCCTAGCACCTTCCTTGGAGGAGAGAGAGTGCAACTTTTTATTTTGCTTTTTGGAGAGCGAGAGAGAGAAAAAGCAGAGTGCCTGTTTGCAAGGCTAGGAAAGAGCAGAGCCCGAGTCTTGCTGTTTATCTGCAATGTCTGACAGGGCAAGTGAGGACCAGCAAGACAATTCCTGCCTGACACCTTCCTTGGAGGAGAGAGAGTGCAACGTTTCATTTTAGCATTTTGGCGCTCACGAGCGAGACAAACTGCTTTGGCTGTTTGCAAGGCTAGGAAAGAGCAGAGCCCCAGTCTTGCTGTTTATCTGCAATGACTGCCAGGGCAAGTGAGGACCAGCAAGACAATTCCTGCCTAGCACCTTCCTTGGAGGAGAGAGAGTGCAACGTTTCATTTTAGCATTTTGGCGCTCACGAGCGAGACACACTGCTTTGGCTGTTTGCAAGGCTAGGAAAGAGCAGAGCCCCAGTCTTGCTGTTTATCTGCAATGACTGCCAGGGCAAGTGAGGACCAGCAAGACAATTCCTGCCTAGCACCTTTCTTGGATGAGAGAGAGTGCAACGTTTCATTTTGCTTTTTGGAGTGCGAGAGTGAGAAAAAGCAGAGTGCCTGTTTGCAAGGCTAGGAAAGAGCAGAGCCCCAGTCTTGCTGTTTATCTGCAATGACTGCCAGGGCAAGTGAGGACCAGCAAGACAATTCCTGCCTAGCACCTTCCTTGGAGGAGAGAGAGTGCAACGTTTCATTTTAGCATTTTGGCGCTCACGAGCGAGACAAACTGCTTTGGCTGTTTGCAAGGCTAGGAAAGAGCAGAGCCCGAGTCTTGCTGTATATCTGCAATGACTGCCAGGGCAAGTGAGGACCAGCAAGACAATTCCTGCCTAGCACCTTCCTTGGAGGAGAGAGAGTGCAACGTTTCATTTTGCTTTTTGGAGTGCGAGAGTGAGAAAAAGCAGAGTGCCTGTTTGCAAGGCTAGGAAAGAGCAGAGCCCCAGTCTTGCTGTTTATCTGCAATGACTGCCAGGGCAAGTGAGGACCAGCAAGACAATTCCTGCCTAGCACCTATCTTGGAGGAGAGAGAGTGCAACGTTTCATTTTAGCATTTTGGCGCTCACGAGCGAGACAAACTGCTTTGGCTGTTTGCAAGGCTAGGAAAGAGCAGCGCCCCAGTCTGGCTTTTTATCTGCAATGACTGCCAGGGCAAGTGAGGACCAGCAAGACAATTCCTGCCTAGCACCTTCCTTGGAGCAGAGAGAGTGCAACGTTTCATTTTAGCATTTTGGCGCTCACGAGCGAGACAAACTGCTTTGGCTGTTTGCAAGGCTAGGAAAGAGCAGATCCCGAGTCTTGCTGTTTATCTGCAATGACTGCCAGGGCAAGTGAGGACCAGCAAGACAATTCCTGCCTAGCACCTTCCTTGGAGGAGAGAGAGTGCAACGTTTCATTTTGCTTTTTGGAGTGCGAGAGTGAGAAAAAGCAGAGTGCCTGTTTGCAAGGCTAGGAAAGAGCAGACCCCGAGTCTTGCTGTTTATCTGCAATGTGTGCCAGGGCAAGTGAGGACCAGCAAGACAATTCCTGCCTAGCACCTTCCTTGGAGGAGAGAGTGCAACCTTTCATTTTAGCATTTTGGCGGTCACAAGGGAGACAAACTGCTTTGGCTGTTTGCAAGGCTAGGAAAGAGCAGCGCCCCAGTCTTGCTGTTTATCTGCAATGACTGCCAGGGCAAGTGAGGACCAGCAAGACAATTCCTGCCTAGCACCTTCCTTGGAGGAGAGAGAGTGCAACGTTTCATTTTGCTTTTTGGAGTGCGAGAGTGAGAAAAAGCAGAGTGCCTGTTTGCAAGGCTAGGAAAGAGCAGAGCCCCAGTATTCCTGTTTATCTGCAATGACTGCCAGGGCAAGTGAGGACCAGCAAGACAATTCCTGCCTAGCACCTTCCTTGGAGGAGAGAGAGTGCAACGTTTCATTTTAGCATTTTGGCGCTCACGAGCGAGACAAACTACTTTGGCTGTTTGCAAGGCTAGGAAAGAGCAGAGCCCCAGTCTTGCTGTTTATCTGCAATGACTGCCAGGGCAAGTGAGGACCAGCAAGACAATTCCTGCCTAGCACCTTCCTTGGAGGAGAGAAAGTGCAACGTTTCATTTTAGCATTTTGGCGCTCACGAGCGAGACACACTGCTTTGGCTGTTTGCAAGGCTAGGAAAGAGCAGAGCCCGAGTCTTTCTATTTATCTGCAATGACTGCCAGGGCAAGTGAGGACCAGCAAGACAATTCCTGCCTAGCACCTTTCTTGGATGAGAGAGAGTGCAACGTTTCATTTTGCTTTTTGGAGTGCGAGAGTGAGAAAAAGCAGAGTGCCTGTTTGCAAGGCTAGGAAAGAGCAGAGCCCCAGTCTTGCTGTTTATCTGCAATGACTGCCAGGGCAAGTGAGGACCAGCAAGACAATTCCTGCCTAGCACCTTCCTTGGAGGAGAGAGAGTGCAACGTTTCATTTTAGCATTTTGGTGCTCACGAGCGAGACACACTGCTTTGGCTGTTTGCAAGGCTAGGAAAGAGCAGAGCCCGAGTCTTGCTGTTTATCTGCAATGACTGCCAGGGCAAGTGAGGACGAGCAAGACAATTCCTGCCTAGCACCTTCCTTGGAGGAGAGAGAGTGCAACGTTTCATTTTAGCATTTTGGCGCCCACGATCGAGACAAACTGCTTTGGCTGTTTGCAAGGCTAGGAAAGAGCAGAGCCCCAGTCTTGCTGTTTATCTGCAATGACTGCCAGGGCAAGTGAGGACCAGCAAGACAATTCCTGCCTAGCACCTCCTTGGAGGAGAGAGAGTGCAACGTTTCATTTTAGCATTTTGGTGCTCACGAGCGAGACACACTGCTTTGGCTGTTTGCAAGGCTAGGAAAGAGCAGAGCCCCAGTCTTGCTGTTTATCTGCAATGACTGCCAGGGCAAGTGAGGACCAGCAAGACAATTCCTGCCTAGCACCTTCCTTGGAGGAGAGAGAGTGCAACGTTTCATTTTGCTTTTTGGAGTGCGAGAGTGAGAAAAAGCAGAGTGCCTGTTTGCAAGGCTAGGAAAGAGCAGAGCCCCAGTCTTGCTGTTTATCTGCAATGACTGCCTGGGCAAGTGAGGACCAGCAAGACAATTCCTGCCTAGCACCTTCCTTGGAGGAGAGAGAGTGCAACGTTTCATTTTGCTTTTTGGAGTGCGAGAGTGAGAAAAAGCAGAGTGCCTGTTTGCAAGGCTAGGAAAGAGCAGAGCCCCAGTCTTGCTGTTTATCTGCAATGACTGCCAGGGCAAGTGAGGACCAGCAAGAGAATTCCTGCCTAGCGCCTTCCTTGGAGGAGAGAGAGTGCAACATTTCATTTTAGCATTTTGGCGCTCACGAGCGAGACACACTGCTTTGGCTGTTTGCAAGGCTAGGAAAGAGCAGAGCGTGAGTCTTTCTATTTATCTGCAATGACTGCCAGGGCAAGTGAGGACCAGCAAGACAATTCCTGCCTAGCACCTTTCTTGGATGAGAGAGAGTGCAACGTTTCATTTTGCTTTTTGGAGTGCGAGAGTGAGAAAAAGCAGAGTACCTGTTTGCAAGGCTAGGAAAGAGCAGAGCCCGAGTCTTGCTGTTTATCTGCAATGACTGCCAGGGCAAGTGAGGACCAGCAAGACAATTCCTGCCTAGCACCTTCCTTGGAGGAGAGAGAGTGCAACGTTTCATTTTAGCATTTTGGCGCCCACGAGCGAGACTAACTGCTTTCGCTGTTTGCAAGGCTAGGAAAGAGCAGAGCCCGAGTCTTGCTGTTTATCTGCAATGACTGCCAGGGCATGTGAGGACCAGCAAGACAATTCCTGCCTAGCACCTTCCTTGGAGGAGAGAGAGTGCAACGTTTCATTTTGCTTTTTGGAGTGCGAGAGTGAGAAAAAGCAGAGTGCCTGTTTGCAAGGCTAGGAAAGAGCAGAGCCCCAGTCTTGCTGTTTATCTGCAATGACTGCCAGGGCAAGTGAGGACCAGCAAGACAATTCCTGCCTAGCACCTTCCTTGTAGGAGAGAGAGTGCAACGTTTCATTTTAGCATTTTGGCGCTCACGAGCGAGACAAACTGGTTTGGCTGTTTGCAAGGCTAGGAAAGAGCAGAGCCCCAGTCTTGCTGTTTATCTGCAATGACTGCCAGGGCAAGTGAGGACCAGCAAGACAATTCCTGCCTAGCACCTTCCTTGGAGGAGAGAGAGTGCAACGTTTCATTTTGCTTTTTGGAGAGCGAGATTGAGAAAAAGCACAGTGCCTGTTTGCAAGGGTAGGAAAGAGCAGAGACCGAGTCTTGCTGTTTATCTGCAATGACTGCCAGGGCAAGTGAGGACCATCAAGACAATTCCTGCCTAGCACCTTCCTTGGAGGAGAGAGAGTGCAACGTTTCATTTTAGCATTTTGGCGCTCACAAGGGAGACGAACTTCTTTTGCTGTTTGCAAGGCTAGGAAAGAGCAGAGACCGAGTCTTGCTGTTTATCTGCAATGACTGCCAGGGCAAGTGAGGACCAGCAAGACAATTCCTGCCTAGCACCTTCCTTGGAGGAGAGAGAGTGCAACGTTTCATTTTAGCATTTTGGCGCCCACGATCGAGACAAACTGCTTTGGCTGTTTGCAAGGCTAGGAAAGAGCAGAGCCCCAGTCTTGCTGTTTATCTGCAATGACTGCCAGGGCAAGTGAGGACCAGCAAGACAATTCCTGCCTAGCACCTTCCTTGGAGGAGAGAGAGTGCAACGTTTCATTTTGCTTTTTGGAGTGCGAGAGTGAGAAAAAGCAGAGTGCCTGTTTGCAAGGCTAGGAAAGAGCAGAGCCCCAGTCTTGCTGTTTATCTGCAATGACTGCCAGGGCAAGTGAGGACCAGCAAGACAATTCCTGCCTAGCAGCTTCCTTGGAGGAGAGAGAGTGCAACGTTTCATTTTAGCATTTTGGCGCTCACGAGCGAGACAAACTGCTTTGGCTGTTTGCAAGGCTAGGAAAGAGCAGAGCCCCAGTCTTGCTGTTTATCTGCAATGACTGCCAGGGCAAGTGAGGACCAGCAAGACAATTCCTGCCTAGCAGCTTCCTTGGAGGAGAGAGAGTGCAACGTTTCATTTTGCTTTTTGGAGTGCGAGAGTGAGAAAAAACAGAGTGCCTGTTTGCAAGGCTAGGAAGGAGCAGAGCCCCAGTCTTGCTGTTTATCTGCAATGACTGCCAGGGCAAGTGAGGACCAGCAAGACAATTCCTGCCTAGCACCTTCCTTGGAGCAGAGAGAGTGCAACGTTTCATTTTAGCATTTTGGCGCTCACGAGCGAGACAAACTTCTTTGTCTGTTTGCAAGGCTAGGAAAGAGCAGAGCCCCAGTCTTGCTGTTTATCTGCAATGACTGCCAGGGCAAGTGAGGACCAGCAAGACAATTCCTGCCTAGCACCTTCCTTGGAGGAGAGAGAGTGCAACGTTTCATTTTAGCATTTTGGCGCTCACGAGCGAGACACACTGCTTTGGCTGTTTGCAAGGCTAGGGAAGAGCAGAGCCCGAGTCTTTCTATTTATCTGCAATGACTGCCAGGGCAAGTGAGGACCAGCAAGACAATTCCTGCCTAGCACCTTCCTTGGAGGAGAGAGAGTGCAACGTTTCATTTTGCTTTTTGGAGTGCGAGAGTGAGAAAAAGCAGAGTACCTGTTTGCAAGGCTAGGAAAGAGCAGAGCCTGAGTCTTGCTGTTTATCTGCAATGACTGCCAGGGCAAGTGAGGACCAGCAAGACAATTCCTGCCTAGCACCTTCCTTGGAGGAGAGAGAGTGCAACGTTTCATTTTAGCATTTTGGCGCCCACGAGCGAGACTAACTGCTTTGGCTGTTTGCAAGGCTAGGAAAGAGCAGAGCCCGAGTCTTGCTGTTTATCTGCAATGACTGCCAGGGCAAGTGAGGACCAGCAAGACAATTCCTGCCTAGCACCTTCCTTGGAGGAGAGAGAGTGCAACGTTTCATTTTGCTTTTTGGAGTGCGAGAGTGAGAAAAAGCAGAGTGCCTGTTTGCAAGGCTAGGAAAGAGCAGAGCCCCAGTCTTGCTGTTTCTCTGCAATGACTGCCAGGGCAAGTGAGGACCAGCAAGGCAATTCCTGCCTAGCAGCTTCCTTGGAGGAGAGAGAGTGCAACGTTTCATTTTAGCATTTTGGCGCTCACGAGCGAGACAAACTGCTTTGGCTGTTTGCAAGGCTAGGAAAGAGCAGAGCCCCAGTCTTGCTGTTTATCTGCAATGACTGCCAGGGCAAGTGAGGACCAGCAAGACAATTCCTGCCTAGCACCTTCCTTGGAGGAGAGAGAGTGCAACGTTTCATTTTAGCATTTTGGCGCCCATGAGCGAGACTAACTGCTTTGGCTGTTTGCAAGGCTAGGAAAGAGCAGAGCCCGAGTCTTGCTGTATATCTGCAATGACTGCCAGGGCAAGTGAGGACCAGCAAGACAATTCCTGCCTAGCACCTTCCTTGGAGGAGAGAGAGTGCAACGTTTCATTTTGCTTTTTGGAGTGCGAGAGTGAGAAAAAGCAGAGTGCCTGTTTGCAAGGCTAGGAAAGAGCAGAGCCCGAGTCTTGCTGTTTATCTGCAATGACTGCCAGGGCAAGTGAGGACCAGCAAGACAATTCCTGCCTAGCACCTTCCTTGGAGGACAGAGAGTGCAACATTTCATTTTAGCATTTTGGCGCTCACGAGCGAGACAAACTGCTTTGGCTGTTTGCAAGGCTAGGAAAGAGCAGAGCCCCAGTCTTGCTGTTTATCTGAAATGACTGCCAGGGCAAGTGAGGACCAGCAAGACAATTCCTGCCTAGCACCTTCCTTGGAGGAGAGAGAGTGCAACGTTTCATTTTGCTTTTTGGAGTGCGAGAGTGAGAAAAAACAGAGTGCCTGTTTGCAAGGCTAGGAAAGAGCAGAGCCCCAGTCTTGCTCTTTATCTGCAATGACTGCCAGGGCAAGTGAGGACCACCAAGACAATTCCTGCCTAGCACCTTCCTTGGAGGAGAGAGAGTGCAACGTTTCATTTTAGCATTTTGGCGCCCACGAGCGAGTCTAACTGCTTTGGCTGTTTGCAAGGCTAGGAAAGAGCAGAGCCCGAGTCTTGCTGTTTATCTGCAATGACTGCCAGGGCAAGTGAGGACCAGCAAGACAGTTCCTGCCTAGCACCTTCCTTGGAGGAGAGAGAGTGCAACGTTTCATTTTGCTTTTTGGAGTGCGAGAGTGAGAAAAAGCAGAGTGCCTGTTTGCAAGGCTAGGAAAGAGCAGAGCCCCAGTCTTGCTGTTTCTCTGCAATGACTGCCAGGGCAAGTGAGGACCAGCAAGACAATTCCTGCCTAGCACCTTCCTTGGAGGAGAGAGAGTGCAACGTTTCATTTTAGCATTTTGGCGCTCACGAGCGAGACAAACTGCTTTGGCTCTTTGCAAGGCTAGGAAAGAGCAGAGCCCCAGTCTTGCTGTTTATCTGCAATGACTGCCAGGGCAAGTGAGGACCAGCAAGACAATTCCTGCCTAGCACCTTCCTTGGAGGAGAGAGAGTGCAACGTTTCATTTTGCTTTTTGGAGTGCGAGAGTGAGAAAAAACAGAGTGCCTGTTTGCAAGGCTAGGAAAGAGCAGAGCCCGAGTCTTGCTGTTTATCTGCAATGACTGCCAGGGCAAGTGAGGACCAGCAAGACAATTCCTGCCTAGCACCTTCCTTGGAGGAGAGAGAGTGCAACGTTTCATTTTAGCATTTTGGCGCTCACGAGGGAGACAAACTGCTTTTGCTGTTTGCAAGGCTAGGAAAGAGCAGAGCCCCAGTCTTGCTGTTTATCTGCAATGACTGCCAGGGCAAGTGAGGACCAGCAAGACAATTCCTGCCTAGCACCTTCCTTGGAGGAGAGAGAGTGCAACGTTTCATTTTAGCATTTTGGCGCTCACGAGCGAGACAAACTGCTTTGGTTGTTTGCAAGGCTAGGAAAGAGCAGAGCCCCAGTCTTGCTGTTTATCTGCAATGACTGCCAGGGCAAGTGAGGACCAGCAAGACCATTCCTGCCTAGCACCTTCCTTGGAGGAGAGAGAGTGCAACGTTTCATTTTGCTTTTTGGAGTGCGAGAGTGAGAAAAAGCAGAGTGCCTGTTTGCAAGGCTAGGATAGAGCAGAGCCCCAGTCTTGCTGTTTCTCTGCAATGACTGCCAGGGCAAGTGAGGACCAGCAAGACAATTCCTGCCTAGCACCTTCCTTGGAGGAGAGAGAGTGCAACGTTTCATTTTGCTTTTTGGAGAGCGAGATTGAGAAAAAGCACAGTGCCTGTTTGCAAGGGTAGGAAAGAGCAGAGACCGAGTCTTGCTGTTTATCTGCAATGACTGCCAGGGCAAGTGAGGACCATCAAGACAATTCCTGCCTAGCACCTTCCTTGGAGGAGAGAGAGTGCAACGTTTCATTTTAGCATTTTGGCGCTCACAAGGGAGACGAACTTCTTTTGCTGTTTGCAAGGCTAGGAAAGAGCAGAGACCGAGTCTTGCTGTTTATCTGCAATGACTGCCAGGGCAAGTGTGGACCAGCAAGACAATTTCTGCCTAACACCTTCCTTGGAGGAGAGAGAGTGCAATGTTTCATTTTAGCATTTTGGCGCTCACGAGGGAGACGAACTTCTGTTGCTGTTTGCAAGGCTAGGAAAGAGCAGAGCCCCAGTCTTGCTGTTTATCTGCAATGACTGCCAGGGCAAGTGAGGACCAGCAAGACAATTCCTGCCTAGCACCTTCCTTGGAGGAGAGAGAGTGCAACGTTTCATTTTAGCATTTTGGCGGTCACAAGCAAGACGAACTTCTGTTGCTGTTTGCTAGGCTAGGAAAGAGCAGAGCCGCAGTCTTGCTGTTTATCTGCAATGACTGCCAGGGCAAGTGAGGACCAGCAAGACAATTCCTGCCTAGCACCTTCCTTGGAGGAGAGAGAGTGCAACGTTTCATTTTGCTTTTTGGAGTGTGAGAGTGAGAAAAAACAGAGTGCCTGTTTGCAAGGCTAGGAAAGAGCAGAGCCCCAGTCTTGCTGTTTATCTGCAATGACTGCCAGGGCAAGTGAGGACCACCAAGACAATTCCTGCCTAGCACCTTCCTTGGAGGAGAGAGAGTGCAACGTTTCATTTTAGCATTTTGGCGACCACGAGCGAGACTAACTGCTTTGGCTGTTTGCAAGGCTAGGAAAGAGCAGAGCCCGAGTCTTGCTGTTTATCTGCAATGACTGCCAGGGCAAGTGAGGACCAGCAAGACAGTTCCTGCCTAGCACCTTCCTTGGAGGAGAGAGAGTGCAACGTTTCATTTTGCTTTTTGGAGTGCGAGAGTGAGAAAAAGCAGAGTGCCTGTTTGCAAGGCTAGGAAAGAGCAGAGCCCCAGTCTTGCTGTTTCTCTGCAATGACTGCCAGGGCAAGTGAGGACCAGCAAGACAATTCCTGCCTAGCACCTTCCTTGGAGGAGAGAGAGTGCAACGTTTCATTTTAGCATTTTGGCGCTCACGAGCGAGACAAACTGCTTTGGCTGTTTGCAAGGCTAGGAAAGAGCAGAGCCCCAGTCTTGCTGTTTATCTGCAATGACTGCCAGGGCAAGTGAGGACCAGCAAGACAATTCCTGCCTAGCACCTTCCTTGGAGGAGAGAGAGTGCAACGTTTCATTTTGCTTTTTGGAGTGCGAGAGTGAGAAAAAACAGAGTGCCTGTTTGCAAGGCTAGGAAAGAGCAGAGCCCCAGTCTTGCTGTTTATCTGCAATGACTGCCAGGGCAAGTGAGGACCAGCAAGACAATTCCTGCCTAGCACCTTCCTTGGAGGAGAGAGAGTGCAACGTTTCATTTTAGCATTTTGGCGCTCACAAGGGAGACGAACTTCTTTTGCTGTTTGCAAGGCTAGGAAAGAGCAGAGACCGAGTCTTGCTGTTTATCTGCAATGACTGCCAGGGCAAGTGTGGACCAGCAAGACAATTCCTGCCTAGCACCTTCCTTGGAGGAGAGAGAGTGCAACGTTTCATTTTAGCATTTTGGCGCTCACAAGGGAGACGAACTTCTTTTGCTGTTTGCAAGGCTAGGAAAGAGCAGAGCCCCAGTCTTGCTGTTTATCTGCAATGACTGCCAGGGCAAGTGAGGACCAGCAAGACAATTCCTGCCTAGCACCTTCCTTGGAGGAGAGAGAGTGCAACGTTTCATTTTAGCATTTTGGCGCTCACGAGCGAGACAAACTGCTGTTTCTGTTTGCTAGGCTAGGAAAGAGCAGAGCCGCAGTCTTGCTGTTTATCTGCAATGACTGCCAGGGCAAGTGAGGACCAGCAAGACCATTCCTGCCTAGCACCTTCCTTGGAGGAGAGAGAGTGCAACGTTTCATTTTAGCATTTTGGCGCTCACAAGGGAGACGAACTTTTTTGCTGTTTGCAAGGCTAGGAAAGAGCAGAGCCCCAGTCTTGCTGTTTATCTGCAATGACTGCCAGGGCAAGTGAGGACCAGCAAGACAATTCCTGCCTAGCACCTTCCTTGGAGGAGAGAAAGTGCAACGTTTCATTTTAGCATTTTGGCGCTCACGAGGGAGACGAACTTCTGTTGCTGTTTGCAAGGCTAGGAAAGAGCAGAGCCCCAGTTTTGCTGTTTATCTGCAATGACTGCCAGGGCAAGTGAGGACCAGCAAGACAATTCCTGCCTAGCACTTTCCTTGGAGGAGAGAGAGTGCAACGTTTCATTTTAGCATTTTGGCGCTCACGAGGGAGACAAACTGCTTTGGCTGTTTGCAAGGCTAGGAAAGAGCAGAGCCCCAGTCTTGCCGTTTATCTGCAATGACTGCCAGGGCAAGTGAGGACCAGCAAGACAATTCCTGCCTAGCACCTTCCTTGGAGGAGAGAGAGTGCAACGTTTCATTTTAGCATTTTGGCGCTCACGAGGGAGACTGCTAGGCTAGGAAAGAGCAGAGCCCCAGTCTTGCTGTTTATCTGCAATGACTGCCAGGGCAAGTGAGGACCAGCAAGACAATTCCTGCCTAGCACCTTCCTTGGAGGAGAGAGAGTGCAACGTTTCATTTTGCTTTTTGGAGAGCGAGATTGAGAAAAAGCACAGTGCCTGTTTGCAAGGCTAGGAAAGAGCAGAGACCGAGTCTTGCTGTTTATCTGCAATGACTGCCAGGGCAAGTGAGGACCAGCAAGACCATTCCTGCCTAGCACCTTCCTTGGAGGAGAGAGAGTGCAACGTTTCATTTTGCTTTTTGGAGTGCGAGAGTGAGAAAAAGCAGAGTGCCTGTTTGCAAGGCTAGGATAGAGCAGAGCCCCAGTCTTGCTGTTTCTCTGCAATGACTGCCAGGGCAAGTGAGGACCAGCAAGACAATTCCTGCCTAGCACCTTCCTTGGAGGAGAGAGAGTGCAACGTTTCATTTTGCTTTTTGGAGAGCGAGATTGAGAAAAAGCACAGTGCCTGTTTGCAAGGGTAGGAAAGAGCAGAGACCGAGTCTTGCTGTTTATCTGCAATGACTGCCAGGGCAAGTGAGGACCATCAAGACAATTCCTGCCTAGCACCTTCCTTGGAGGAGAGAGAGTGCAACGTTTCATTTTAGCATTTTGGCGCTCACAAGGGAGACGAACTTCTTTTGCTGTTTGCAAGGCTAGGAAAGAGCAGAGACCGAGTCTTGCTGTTTATCTGCAATGACTGCCAGGGCAAGTGTGGACCAGCAAGACAATTCCTGCCTAACACCTTCCTTGGAGGAGAGAGAGTGCAATGTTTCATTTTAGCATTTTGGCGCTCACGAGGGAGACGAACTTCTGTTGCTGTTTGCAAGGCTAGGAAAGAGCAGAGCCCCAGTCTTGCTGTTTATCTGCAATGACTGCCAGGGCAAGTGAGGACCAGCAAGACAATTCCTGCCTAGCACCTTCCTTGGAGGAGAGAGAGTGCAACGTTTCATTTTAGCATTTTGGCGGTCACAAGCAAGACGAACTTCTGTTGCTGTTTGCTAGGCTAGGAAAGAGCAGAGCCGCAGTCTTGCTGTTTATCTGCAATGACTGCCAGGGCAAGTGAGGACCAGGAAGACAATTCCTGCCTAGCACCTTCCTTGGAGGAGAGAGAGTGCAACGTTTCATTTTGCTTTTTGGAGTGTGAGAGTGAGAAAAAACAGAGTGCCTGTTTGCAAGGCTAGGAAAGAGCAGAGCCCCAGTCTTGCTGTTTATCTGCAATGACTGCCAGGGCAAGTGAGGACCACCAAGACAATTCCTGCCTAGCACCTTCCTTGGAGGAGAGAGAGTGCAACGTTTCATTTTAGCATTTTGGCGACCACGAGCGAGACTAACTGCTTTGGCTGTTTGCAAGGCTAGGAAAGAGCAGAGCCCGAGTCTTGCTGTTTATCTGCAATGACTGCCAGGGCAAGTGAGGACCAGCAAGACAGTTCCTGCCTAGCACCTTCCTTGGAGGAGAGAGAGTGCAACGTTTCATTTTGCTTTTTGGAGTGCGAGAGTGAGAAAAAGCAGAGTGCCTGTTTGCAAGGCTAGGAAAGAGCAGAGCCCCAGTCTTGCTGTTTCTCTGCAATGACTGCCAGGGCAAGTGAGGACCAGCAAGACAATTCCTGCCTAGCACCTTCCTTGGAGGAGAGAGAGTGCAACGTTTCATTTTAGCATTTTGGCGCTCACGAGCGAGACAAACTGCTTTGGCTGTTTGCAAGGCTAGGAAAGAGCAGAGCCCCAGTCTTGCTGTTTATCTGCAATGACTGCCAGGGCAAGTGAGGACCAGCAAGACAATTCCTGCCTAGCACCTTCCTTGGAGGAGAGAGAGTGCAACGTTTCATTTTGCTTTTTGGAGTGCGAGAGTGAGAAAAAACAGAGTGCCTGTTTGCAAGGCTAGGAAAGAGCAGAGCCCCAGTCTTGCTGTTTATCTGCAATGACTGCCAGGGCAAGTGAGGACCAGCAAGACAATTCCTGCCTAGCACCTTCCTTGGAGGAGAGAGAGTGCAACGTTTCATTTTAGCATTTTGGCGCTCACAAGGGAGACGAACTTCTTTTGCTGTTTGCAAGGCTAGGAAAGAGCAGAGACCGAGTCTTGCTGTTTATCTGCAATGACTGCCAGGGCAAGTGTGGACCAGCAAGACAATTCCTGCCTAGCACCTTCCTTGGAGGAGAGAGAGTGCAACGTTTCATTTTAGCATTTTGGCGCTCACAAGGGAGACGAACTTCTTTTGCTGTTTGCAAGGCTAGGAAAGAGCAGAGCCCCAGTCTTGCTGTTTATCTGCAATGACTGCCAGGGCAAGTGAGGACCAGCAAGACAATTCCTGCCTAGCACCTTCCTTGGAGGAGAGAGAGTGCAACGTTTCATTTTAGCATTTTGGCGCTCACGAGCGAGACAAACTGCTGTTTCTGTTTGCTAGGCTAGGAAAGAGCAGAGCCGCAGTCTTGCTGTTTATCTGCAATGACTGCCAGGGCAAGTGAGGACCAGCAAGACCATTCCTGCCTAGCACCTTCCTTGGAGGAGAGAGAGTGCAACGTTTCATTTTAGCATTTTGGCGCTCACAAGGGAGACGAACTTTTTTGCTGTTTGCAAGGCTAGGAAAGAGCAGAGCCCCAGTCTTGCTGTTTATCTGCAATGACTGCCAGGGCAAGTGAGGACCAGCAAGACAATTCCTGCCTAGCACCTTCCTTGGAGGAGAGAAAGTGCAACGTTTCATTTTAGCATTTTGGCGCTCACGAGGGAGACGAACTTCTGTTGCTGTTTGCAAGGCTAGGA
Source organism: Phaethon aethereus (assembly GCF_964289735.1). Classification (NCBI taxonomy): domain Eukaryota; kingdom Metazoa; phylum Chordata; class Aves; order Phaethontiformes; family Phaethontidae; genus Phaethon; species Phaethon aethereus. The sequence goes on along the minus strand of NW_028113784.1, from coordinate 29,202 downwards.
AAGAGCAGAGCCCCAGTTTTGCTGTTTATCTGCAATGACTGCCAGGGCAAGTGAGGACCAGCAAGACAATTCCTGCCTAGCACTTTCCTTGGAGGAGAGAGAGTGCAACGTTTCATTTTACCATTTTGGCGCTCACGAGGGAGACAAACTGCTTTGGCTGTTTGCAAGGCTAGGAAAGAGCAGAGCCCCAGTCTTGCCGTTTATCTGCAATGACTGCCAGGGCAAGTGAGGACCAGCAAGACAATTCCTGCCTAGCACCTTCCTTGGAGGAGAGAGAGTGCAACGTTTCATTTTAGCATTTTGGCGCTCACGAGGGAGACTGCTAGGCTCGGAAAGAGCAGAGCCCCAGTCTTGCTGTTTATCTGCAATGACTGCCAGGGCAAGTGAGGACCAGCAAGACAATTCCTGCCTAGCACCTTCCTTGGAGGAGAGAGAGTGCAACGTTTCATTTTGCTTTTTGGAGAGCGAGATTGAGAAAAAGCACAGTGCCTGTTTGCAAGGCTAGGAAAGAGCAGAGACCGAGTCTTGCTGTTTATCTGCAATGACTGCCAGGGCAAGTGAGGACCAGCAAGACAATTCCTGCCTAGCACCTTCCTTGGAGGACGAAGAGTGCAACGTTTCATTTTAGCATTTTGGCGCTCACAAGGGAGACAAACTGCTTTTGCTGTTTGCAAGGCTAGGAAAGAGCAGAGCCCCAGTCTTGCTGTTTATCTGCAATGACTGCCAGGGCAAGTGAGGACCAGCAAGACAATTCCTGCCTAGCACCTTCCTTGGAGGAGAGAGAGTGCAACGTTTCATTTTAGCATTTTGGCGCTCACAAGGGAGACGAACTTCTTTTGCTGTTTGCAAGGCTAGGAAAGAACAGAGCCCCAGTCTTGCTGTTTATCTGCAATGACTGCCAGGGCAAGTGAGGACCAGCAAGACAATTCCTGCCTAGCACCTTCCTTGGAGGAGAGAGAGTGCAACGTTTCATTTTAGCATTTTGGCGCTCACGAGGGAGACGAACTTCTGTTGCTGTTTGCTAGGCTAGGAAAGAGCAGAGCCGCAGTCTTGCTGTTTATCTGCAATGACTGCCAGGGCAAGTGAGGACCAGCAAGACAATTCCTGCCTAGCACCTTCCTTGGAGGAGAGAGAGTGCAACGTTTCATTTTGCTTTTTGGAGTGCGAGAGTGAGAAAAAACAGAGTGCCTGTTTGCAAGGCTAGGAAAGAGCAGAGCCCCAGTCTTGCTGTTTATCTGCAATGACTGCCAGGGCAAGTGAGGACCACCAAGACAATTCCTGCCTAGCACCTTCCTTGGAGGAGAGAGAGTGCAACGTTTCATTTTAGCATTTTGGCGCCCACGAGCGAGACTAACTGCTTTGGTTGTTTGCAAGGCTAGGAAAGAGCAGAGCCCGAGTCTTGCTGTTTATCTGCAATGACTGCCAGGGCAAGTGAGGACCAGCAAGACAGTTCCTGCCTAGCACCTTCCTTGGAGGAGAGAGAGTGCAACGTTTCATTTTGCTTTTTGGAGTGCGAGAGTGAGAAAAAGCAGAGTGCCTGTTTGCAAGGCTAGGAAAGAGCAGAGCCCCAGTCTTGCTGTTTCTCTGCAATGACTGCCAGGGCAAGTGAGGACCAGCAAGACAATTCCTGCCTAGCACCTTCCTTGGAGGAGAGAGAGTGCAACGTTTCATTTTAGCATTTTGGCGCTCACGAGCGAGACAAACTGCTTTGGCTGTTTGCAAGGCTAGGAAAGAGCAGAGCCCCAGTCTTGCTGTTTATCTGCAATGACTGCCAGGGCAAGTGAGGACCAGCAAGACAATTCCTGCCTAGCACCTTCCTTGGAGGAGAGAGAGTGCAACGTTTCATTTTGCTTTTTGGAGTGCGAGAGTGAGAAAAAACAGAGTGCCTGTTTGCAAGGCTAGGAAAGAGCAGAGCCCCAGTCTTGCTGTTTATCTGCAATGACTGCCAGGGCAAGTGAGGACCAGCAAGACAATTCCTGCCTAGCACCTTCCTTGGAGGAGAGAGAGTGCAACGTTTCATTTTAGCATTTTGGCGCTCACGAGCGAGACAAACTGCTTTGGTTGTTTGCAAGGCTAGGAAAGAGCAGAGCCCCAGTCTTGCTGTTTATCTGCAATGACTGCCAGGGCAAGTGAGGACCAGCAAGACCATTCCTGCCTAGCACCTTCCTTGGAGGAGAGAGAGTGCAACGTTTCATTTTGCTTTTTGGAGTGCGAGAGTGAGAAAAAGCAGAGTGCCTGTTTGCAAGGCTAGGATAGAGCAGAGCCCCAGTCTTGCTGTTTCTCTGCAATGACTGCCAGGGCAAGTGAGGACCAGCAAGACAATTCCTGCCTAGCACCTTCCTTGGAGGAGAGAGTGTGCAACGTTTCATTTTAGCATTTTGGCGCTCACGAGGGAGACAAACTGCTTTGGCTGTTTGCAAGGGTAGGAAAGAGCAGAGCCCCAGTCTTGCTGTTTATCTGCAATGACTGCCAGGGCAAGTGAGGACCAGCAAGACAATTCCTGCCTAGCACCTTCCTTGGAGGAGAGAGAGTGCAACGTTTCATTTTAGCATTTTGGCGCTCACAAGGGAGACGAACTTCTTTTGCTGTTTGCAAGGCTAGGAAAGAGCAGAGACCGAGTCTTGCTGTTTATCTGCAATGACTGCCAGGGCAAGTGTGGACCAGCAAGACAATTCCTGCCTAGCACCTTCCTTGGAGGAGAGAGAGTGCAACGTTTCATTTTAGCATTTTGGCGCTCACAAGGGAGACGAACTTCTTTTGCTGTTTGCAAGGCTAGGAAAGAGCAGAGCCCCAGTCTTGCTGTTTATCTGCAATGACTGCCAGGGCAAGTGAGGACCAGCAAGACAATTCCTGCCTAGCACCTTCCTTGGAGGACGAAGAGTGCAACGTTTCATTTTAGCATTTTGGCGCTCACAAGGGAGACAAACTGCTGTTTCTGTTTGCTAGGCTAGGAAAGAGCAGAGCCCCAGTCTTGCTGTTTATCTGCAATGACTGCCAGGGCAAGTGAGGACCAGCAAGACAATTCCTGCCTAGCACCTTCCTTGGAGTAGAGAGAGTGCAACGTTTCATTTTAGCATTTTGGCGCTCACGAGGGAGACGAACTTTTTTGCTGTTTGCAAGGCTACGAAAGAGCAGAGCCCCAGTCTTGCTGTTTATCTGCAATGACTGCCAGGGCAAGTGAGGACCAGCAAGACAATTCCTGCCTAGCACCTTCCTTGGAGGAGAGAAAGTGCAACGTTTCATTTTAGCATTTTGGCGCTCACGAGGGAGACGAACTTCTGTTGCTGTTTGCAAGGCTAGGAAAGAGCAGAGCCCCAGTTTTGCTGTTTATCTGCAATGACTGCCAGGGCAAGTGAGGACCAGCAAGACAATTCCTGCCTAGCACTTTCCTTGGAGGAGAGAGAGTGCAACGTTTCATTTTACCATTTTGGCGCTCACGAGGGAGACAAACTGCTTTGGCTGTTTGCAAGGCTAGGAAAGAGCAGAGCCCCAGTCTTGCCGTTTATCTGCAATGACTGCCAGGGCAAGTGAGGACCAGCAAGACAATTCCTGCCTAGCACCTTCCTTGGAGGAGAGAGAGTGCAACGTTTCATTTTAGCATTTTGGCGCTCACGAGGGAGACTGCTAGGCTCGGAAAGAGCAGAGCCCCAGTCTTGCTGTTTATCTGCAATGACTGCCAGGGCAAGTGAGGACCAGCAAGACAATTCCTGCCTAGCACCTTCCTTGGAGGAGAGAGAGTGCAACGTTTCATTTTGCTTTTTGGAGAGCGAGATTGAGAAAAAGCACAGTGCCTGTTTGCAAGGCTAGGAAAGAGCAGAGACCGAGTCTTGCTGTTTATCTGCAATGACTGCCAGGGCAAGTGAGGACCAGCAAGACAATTCCTGCCTAGCACCTTCCTTGGAGGAGAGAGAGTGCAACGTTTCATTTTAGCATTTTGGCGCTCACAAGGGAGACGAACTTCTTCAGCGGTTTGCAAGGCTAGGAAAGAGCAGAGCCGCAGTCTTGCTGTTTATCTGCAATGACTGCCAGGGCAAGTGAGGACCAGCAAGACAATTCCTGCCTAGCACCTTCCTTGGAGTAGAGAGAGTGCAACGTTTCATTTTAGCATTTTGGCGCTCACGAGGGAGACAAACTGCTTTGGCTGTTTGCAAGGCTAGGAAAGAGCAGAGCCCCAGTCTTGCCGTTTATCTGCAATGACTGCCAGGGCAAGTGAGGACCAGCAAGACAATTCCTGCCTAGCACCTTCCTTGGAGGAGAGAGAGTGCAACGTTTCATTTTAGCATTTTGGCGCTCACGAGGGAGACAAACTGCTTTGGCTGTTTGCAAGGGTAGGAAAGAGCAGAGCCCCAGTCTTGCTGTTTATCTGCAATGACTGCCAGGGCAAGTGAGGACCAGCAAGACAATTCCTGCCTAGCACCTTCCTTGGAGGAGAGAGAGTGCAACGTTTCATTTTGCTTTTTGGAGAGCGAGATTGAGAAAAAGCACAGTGCCTGTTTGCAAGGCTAGGAAAGAGCAGAGACCGAGTCTTGCTGTTTATCTGCAATGACTGCCAGGGCAAGTGAGGACCAGCAAGACAATTCCTGCCTAGCACCTTCCTTGGAGGAGAGTGAGTGCAACGTTTCATTTTAGCATTTTGGCGCTCACAAGGGAGACGAACTTCTTCAGCTGTTTGCAAGGCTAGGAAAGAGCAGAGCCCCAGTCTTGCTGTTTATCTGCAATGACTGCCAGGGCAAGTGAGGACCAGCAAGACAATTCCTGCCTAGCACCTTCCTTGGAGGAGAGAGAGTGCAACGTTTCATTTTAGCATTTTGGCGCTCACGAGGGAGACGAACTTCTGTTGCTGTTTGCTAGGCCAGGAAAGAGCAGAGCCGCAGTCTTGCTGTTTATCTGCAATGACTGCCAGGGCAAGTGAGGACCAGCAAGACAATTCCTGCCTAGCACCTTCCTTGGAGGAGAGAGAGTGCAACGTTTCATTTTAGCATTTTGGCGCTCACGAGGGAGACAAACTGCTTTGGCTGTTTGCAAGGCTAGGAAAGAGCAGAGCCCCAGTCTTGCTGTTTATCTGCAATGACTGCCAGGGCAAGTGAGGACCAGCAAGACAATTCCTGCCTAGCACCTTCCTTGGAGGAGAGAGAGTGCAACGTTTCATTTTGCTTTTTGGAGAGCGAGATTGAGAAAAAGCACAGTGCCTGTTTGCAAGGGTAGGAAAGAGCAGAGACCGAGTCTTGCTGTTTATCTGCAAAGACTGCCAGGGCAAGTGAGGACCAGCAAGACAATTCCTGCCTAGCACCTTCCTTGGAGGAGAGAGAGTGCAACGTTTCATTTTAGCATTTTGGCGCTCACGAGCGAGACAAACTGCTTTGGCTGTTTGCAAGGCTAGGAAAGAGCAGAGCCCCAGTCTTGCTGTTTATCTGCAATGACTGCCAGGGCAAGTGAGGACCAGCAAGACAATTCCTGCCTAGCACCTTCCTTGGAGGAGAGAGAGTGCAACGTTTCATTTTGCTTTTTGGAGTGCGAGAGTGAGAAAAAACAGAGTGCCTGTTTGCAAGGCTAGGAAAGAGCAGAGCCCCAGTCTTGCTGTTTATCTGCAATGACTGCCAGGGCAAGTGAGGACCAGCAAGACAATTCCTGCCTAGCACCTTCCTTGGAGGAGAGAGAGTGCAACGTTTCATTTTAGCATTTTGGCGCTCAGGAGCGAGACAAACTGCTTTGTCTGTTTGCAAGGCTAGGAAAGAGCAGAGCCCCAGTCTTGCTGTTTATCTGCAATGACTGCCAGGGCAAGTGAGGACCAGCAAGACAATTCCTGCCTAGCACCTTCCTTGGAGGAGAGAGAGTGCAACGTTTCATTTTAGCATTTTGGCGCTCACGAGCGAGACAAACTGCTTTGGTTGTTTGCAAGGCTAGGAAAGAGCAGAGCCCCAGTCTTGCTGTTTATCTGCAATGACTGCCAGGGCAAGTGAGGACCAGCAAGACCATTCCTGCCTAGCACCTTCCTTGGAGGAGAGAGAGTGCAACGTTTCATTTTGCTTTTTGGAGTGCGAGAGTGAGAAAAAGCAGAGTGCCTGTTTGCAAGGCTAGGATAGAGCAGAGCCCCAGTCTTGCTGTTTCTCTGCAATGACTGCCAGGGCAAGTGAGGACCAGCAAGACAATTCCTGCCTAGCACCTTCCTTGGAGGAGAGAGTGTGCAACGTTTCATTTTAGCATTTTGGCGCTCACGAGGGAGACAAACTGCTTTGGCTGTTTGCAAGGGTAGGAAAGAGCAGAGCCCCAGTCTTGCTGTTTATCTGCAATGACTGCCAGGGCAAGTGAGGACCAGCAAGACAATTCCTGCCTAGCACCTTCCTTGGAGGAGAGAGAGTGCAACGTTTCATTTTGCTTTTTGGAGAGCGAGATTGAGAAAAAGCACAGTGCCTGTTTGCAAGGCTAGGAAAGAGCAGAGACCGAGTCTTGCTGTTTATCTGCAATGACTGCCAGGGCAAGTGAGGACCAGCAAGACAATTCCTGCCTAGCACCTTCCTTGGAGGAGAGAGAGTGCAACGTTTCATTTTAGCATTTTGGCGCTCACAAGGGAGACGAACTTCTTTTGCTGTTTGCAAGGCTAGGAAAGAGCAGAGACCGAGTCTTGCTGTTTATCTGCAATGACTGCCAGGGCAAGTGTGGACCAGCAAGACAATTCCTGCCTACCACCTTCCTTGGAGGAGAGAGAGTGCAACGTTTCATTTTAGCATTTTGGCGCTCACAAGGGAGACGAACTTCTTTTGCTGTTTGCAAGGCTAGGAAAGAGCAGAGCCCCAGTCTTGCTGTTTATCTGCAATGACTGCCAGGGCAAGTGAGGACCAGCAAGACAATTCCTGCCTAGCACCTTCCTTGGAGGACGAAGAGTGCAACGTTTCATTTTAGCATTTTGGCGCTCACAAGGGAGACAAACTGCTGTTTCTGTTTGCTAGGCTAGGAAAGAGCAGAGCCGCAGTCTTGCTGTTTATCTGCAATGACTGCCAGGGCAAGTGAGGACCAGCAAGACAATTCCTGCCTAGCACCTTCCTTGGAGTAGAGAGAGTGCAACGTTTCATTTTAGCATTTTGGCGCTCACGAGGGAGACGAACTTTTTTGCTGTTTGCAAGGCTAGGAAAGAGCAGAGCCCCAGTCTTGCTGTTTATCTGCAATGACTGCCAGGGCAAGTGAGGACCAGCAAGACAATTCCTGCCTAGCACCTTCCTTGGAGGAGAGAGAGTGCAACGTTTCATTTTAGCATTTTGGCGCTCACGAGGGAGACGAACTTCTGTTGCTGTTTGCAAGGCTAGGAAAGAGCAGAGCCCCAGTTTTGCTGTTTATCTGCAATGACTGCCAGGGCAAGTGAGGACCACCAAGACAATTCCTGCCTAGCACTTTCCTTGGAGGAGAGAGAGTGCAACGTTTCATTTTACCATTTTGGCGCTCACGAGGGAGACAAACTGCTTTGGCTGTTTGCAAGGCTAGGAAAGAGCAGAGCCCCAGTCTTGCCGTTTATCTGCAATGACTGCCAGGGCAAGTGAGGACCAGCAAGACAATTCCTGCCTAGCACCTTCCTTGGAGGAGAGAGAGTGCAACGTTTCATTTTAGCATTTTGGCGCTCACGAGGGAGACTGCTAGGCTCGGAAAGAGCAGAGCCCCAGTCTTGCTGTTTATCTGCAATGACTGCCAGGGCAAGTGAGGACCAGCAAGACAATTCCTGCCTAGCACCTTCCTTGGAGGAGAGAGAGTGCAACGTTTCATTTTGCTTTTTGGAGAGCGAGATTGAGAAAAAGCACAGTGCCTGTTTGCAAGGCTAGGAAAGAGCAGAGACCGAGTCTTGCTGTTTATCTGCAATGACTGCCAGGGCAAGTGAGGACCAGCAAGACAATTCCTGCCTAGCACCTTCCTTGGAGGAGAGAGAGTGCAACGTTTCATTTTAGCATTTTGGCGCTCACAAGGGAGACGAACTTCTTCAGCGGTTTGCAAGGCTAGGAAAGAGCAGAGCCGCAGTCTTGCTGTTTATCTGCAATGACTGCCAGGGCAAGTGAGGACCAGCAAGACAATTCCTGCCTAGCACCTTCCTTGGAGTAGAGAGAGTGCAACGTTTCATTTTAGCATTTTGCCGCTCACGAGGGAGACGAACTTCTGTTGCTGTTTGCAAGGCTATGAAAGAGCAGAGCCCCAGTCTTGCTGTTTATCTGCAATGACTGCCAGGGCAAGTGAGGACCAGCAAGACAATTCCTGCCTAGCACCTTCCTTGGAGGAGAGAGAGTGCAACGTTTCATTTTAGCATTTTGGCGCTAACGAGGGAGACGAACTTCTTTTGCTGTTTGCAAGGCTAGGAAAGAGCAGAGCCCCAGTTTTGCTGTTTATCTGCAATGACTGCCAGGGCAAGTGAGGACCAGCAAGACAATTCCTGCCTAGCACCTTCCTTGGAGGAGAGAGAGTGCAACGTTTCATTTTAGCATTTTGGCGCTCACGAGGGAGACAAACTGCTTTGGCTGTTTGCAAGGCTAGGAAAGAGCAGAGCCCCAGTCTTGCCGTTTATCTGCAATGACTGCCAGGGCAAGTGAGGACCAGCAAGACAATTCCTGCCTAGCACCTTCCTTGGAGGAGAGAGAGTGCAACGTTTCATTTTAGCATTTTGGCGCTCACGAGGGAGACAAACTGCTTTGGCTGTTTGCAAGGGTAGGAAAGAGCAGAGCCCCAGTCTTGCTGTTTATCTGCAATGACTGCCAGGGCAAGTGAGGACCAGCAAGACAATTCCTGCCTAGCACCTTCCTTGGAGGAGAGAGAGTGCAACGTTTCATTTTGCTTTTTGGAGAGCGAGATTGAGAAAAAGCACAGTGCCTGTTTGCAAGGCTAGGAAAGAGCAGAGACCGAGTCTTGCTGTTTATCTGCAATGACTGCCAGGGCAAGTGAGGACCAGCAAGACAATTCCTGCCTAGCACCTTCCTTGGAGGAGAGTGAGTGCAACGTTTCATTTTAGCATTTTGGCGCTCACAAGGGAGACGAACTTCTTCAGCTGTTTGCAAGGCTAGGAAAGAGCAGAGCCCCAGTCTTGCTGTTTATCTGCAATGACTGCCAGGGCAAGTGAGGACCAGCAAGACAATTCCTGCCTAGCACCTTCCTTGGAGGAGAGAGAGTGCAACGTTTCATTTTAGCATTTTGGCGCTCACGAGGGAGACGAACTTCTGTTGCTGTTTGCTAGGCTAGGAAAGAGCAGAGCCGCAGTCTTGCTGTTTATCTGCAATGACTGCCAGGGCAAGTGAGGACCAGCAAGACAATTCCTGCCTAGCACCTTCCTTGGAGGAGAGAGAGTGCAACGTTTCATTTTAGCATTTTGGCGCTCACGAGGGAGACAAACTGCTTTGGCTGTTTGCAAGGCTAGGAAAGAGCAGAGCCCCAGTCTTGCTGTTTATCTGCAATGACTGCCAGGGCAAGTGAGGACCAGCAAGACAATTCCTGCCTAGCACCTTCCTTGGAGGAGAGAGAGTGCAACGTTTCATTTTGCTTTTTGGAGAGCGAGATTGAGAAAAAGCACAGTGCCTGTTTGCAAGGGTAGGAAAGAGCAGAGACCGAGTCTTGCTGTTTATCTGCAAAGACTGCCAGGGCAAGTGAGGACCAGCAAGACAATTCCTGCCTAGCACCTTCCTTGGAGGAAAGAGAGTGCAACGTTTCATTTTAGCATTTTGGCGCTCACAAGGGTGATAAACTGCTTTTGCTGTTTGCAAGGCTAGGAAAGAGCAGAGCCCCAGTCTTGCTGCTTATCTGCAATGACTGCCAGGGCAAGTGAGGACCAGCAAGACAATTCCTGCCTAGCACCTTCCTTGGAGGAGAGAGAGTGCAACGTTTCATTTTAGCATTTTGGCGCTCACGAGGGAGACAAACTGCTTTTGCTGTTTGCAAGGCTAGGAAAGAGCAGAGCCCCAGTCTTGCTGTTTATCTGCAATGACTGCCAGGGCAAGTGAGGACCAGCAAGACAATTCCTGCCTAGCACCTTCCTTGGAGGAGAGAGAGTGCAACGTTTCATTTTAGCATTTTGGCGCTCACGAGGGAGACAAACTGCTTTGGCTGTTTGCAAGGCTAGGAAAGAGCAGAGCCCCAGTCTTGCTGTTTATCTGCAATGACTGCCAGGGCAAGTGAGGACCAGCAAGACAATTCCTGCCTAGCACCTTCCTTGGAGGAGAGAGAGTGCAACGTTTCATTTTAGCATTTTGGCGCTCACGAGGGAGACGAACTTCTGTTGCTGTTTGCAAGGCTAGGAAAGAGCAGAGCCCCAGTTTTGCTGTTTATCTGCAATGACTGCCAGGGCAAGTGAGGACCACCAAGACAATTCCTGCCTAGCACTTTCCTTGGAGGAGAGAGAGTGCAACGTTTCATTTTACCATTTTGGCGCTCACGAGGGAGACAAACTGCTTTGGCTGTTTGCAAGGCTAGGAAAGAGCAGAGCCCCAGTCTTGCCGTTTATCTGCAATGACTGCCAGGGCAAGTGAGGACCAGCAAGACAATTCCTGCCTAGCACCTTCCTTGGAGGAGAGAGAGTGCAACGTTTCATTTTAGCATTTTGGCGCTCACGAGGGAGACTGCTAGGCTCGGAAAGAGCAGAGCCCCAGTCTTGCTGTTTATCTGCAATGACTGCCAGGGCAAGTGAGGACCAGCAAGACAATTCCTGCCTAGCACCTTCCTTGGAGGAGAGAGAGTGCAACGTTTCATTTTGCTTTTTGGAGAGCGAGATTGAGAAAAAGCACAGTGCCTGTTTGCAAGGCTAGGAAAGAGCAGAGACCGAGTCTTGCTGTTTATCTGCAATGACTGCCAGGGCAAGTGAGGACCAGCAAGACAATTCCTGCCTAGCACCTTCCTTGGAGGAGAGAGAGTGCAACGTTTCATTTTAGCATTTTGGCGCTCACAAGGGAGACGAACTTCTTCAGCGGTTTGCAAGGCTAGGAAAGAGCAGAGCCGCAGTCTTGCTGTTTATCTGCAATGACTGCCAGGGCAAGTGAGGACCAGCAAGACAATTCCTGCCTAGCACCTTCCTTGGAGGAGAGAGAGTGCAACGTTTCATTTTAGCATTTTGCCGCTCACGAGGGAGACGAACTTCTGTTGCTGTTTGCAAGGCTATGAAAGAGCAGAGCCCCAGTCTTGCTGTTTATCTGCAATGACTGCCAGGGCAAGTGAGGACCAGCAAGACAATTCCTGCCTAGCACCTTCCTTGGAGGAGAGAGAGTGCAACGTTTCATTTTAGCATTTTGGCGCTAACGAGGGAGACGAACTTCTTTTGCTGTTTGCAAGGCTAGGAAAGAGCAGAGCCCCAGTTTTGCTGTTTATCTGCAATGACTGCCAGGGCAAGTGAGGACCAGCAAGACAATTCCTGCCTAGCACCTTCCTTGGAGGAGAGAGAGTGCAACGTTTCATTTTAGCATTTTGGCGCTCACGAGGGAGACAAACTGCTTTGGCTGTTTGCAAGGCTAGGAAAGAGCAGAGCCCCAGTCTTGCCGTTTATCTGCAATGACTGCCAGGGCAAGTGAGGACCAGCAAGACAATTCCTGCCTAGCACCTTCCTTGGAGGAGAGAGAGTGCAACGTTTCATTTTAGCATTTTGGCGCTCACGAGGGAGACAAACTGCTTTGGCTGTTTGCAAGGGTAGGAAAGAGCAGAGCCCCAGTCTTGCTGTTTATCTGCAATGACTGCCAGGGCAAGTGAGGACCAGCAAGACAATTCCTGCCTAGCACCTTCCTTGGAGGAGAGAGAGTGCAACGTTTCATTTTGCTTTTTGGAGAGCGAGATTGAGAAAAAGCACAGTGCCTGTTTGCAAGGCTAGGAAAGAGCAGAGACCGAGTCTTGCTGTTTATCTGCAATGACTGCCAGGGCAAGTGAGGACCAGCAAGACAATTCCTGCCTAGCACCTTCCTTGGAGGAGAGTGAGTGCAACGTTTCATTTTAGCATTTTGGCGCTCACAAGGGAGACGAACTTCTTCAGCTGTTTGCAAGGCTAGGAAAGAGCAGAGCCCCAGTCTTGCTGTTTATCTGCAATGACTGCCAGGGCAAGTGAGGACCAGCAAGACAATTCCTGCCTAGCACCTTCCTTGGAGGAGAGAGAGTGCAACGTTTCATTTTAGCATTTTGGCGCTCACGAGGGAGACGAACTTCTGTTGCTGTTTGCTAGGCTAGGAAAGAGCAGAGCCGCAGTCTTGCTGTTTATCTGCAATGACTGCCAGGGCAAGTGAGGACCAGCAAGACAATTCCTGCCTAGCACCTTCCTTGGAGGAGAGAGAGTGCAACGTTTCATTTTAGCATTTTGGCGCTCACGAGGGAGACAAACTGCTTTGGCTGTTTGCAAGGCTAGGAAAGAGCAGAGCCCCAGTCTTGCTGTTTATCTGCAATGACTGCCAGGGCAAGTGAGGACCAGCAAGACAATTCCTGCCTAGCACCTTCCTTGGAGGAGAGAGAGTGCAACGTTTCATTTTGCTTTTTGGAGAGCGAGATTGAGAAAAAGCACAGTGCCTGTTTGCAAGGGTAGGAAAGAGCAGAGACCGAGTCTTGCTGTTTATCTGCAAAGACTGCCAGGGCAAGTGAGGACCAGCAAGACAATTCCTGCCTAGCACCTTCCTTGGAGGAAAGAGAGTGCAACGTTTCATTTTAGCATTTTGGCGCTCACAAGGGTGATAAACTGCTTTTGCTGTTTGCAAGGCTAGGAAAGAGCAGAGCCCCAGTCTTGCTGCTTATCTGCAATGACTGCCAGGGCAAGTGAGGACCAGCAAGACAATTCCTGCCTAGCACCTTCCTTGGAGGAGAGAGAGTGCAACGTTTCATTTTAGCATTTTGGCGCTCACGAGGGAGACAAACTGCTTTTGCTGTTTGCAAGGCTAGGAAAGAGCAGAGCCCCAGTCTTGCTGTTTATCTGCAATGACTGCCAGGGCAAGTGAGGACCAGCAAGACAATTCCTGCCTAGCACCTTCCTTGGAGGAGAGAGAGTGCAACGTTTCATTTTAGCATTTTGGCGCTCACGAGGGAGACAAACTGCTTTGGCTGTTTGCAAGGCTAGGAAAGAGCAGAGCCCCAGTCTTGCTGTTTATCTGCAATGACTGCCAGGGCAAGTGAGGACCAGCAAGACAATTCCTGCCTAGCACCTTCCTTGGAGGAGAGAGAGTGCAACGTTTCATTTTAGCATTTTGGCGCTCACGAGGGAGACGAACTGCTTTGGCTGTTTGCAAGGGTAGGGAAAGAGCAGAGCCCCAGTCTTGCTGTTTATCTGCAATGACTGCCAGGGCAAGTGAGGACCAGCAAGACAATTCCTGCCTAGCACCTTCCTTGGAGGAGAGAGAGTGCAACGTTTCATTTTGCTTTTTGGAGAGCGAGATTGAGAAAAAGCACAGTGCCTGTTTGCAAGGCTAGGAAAGAGCAGAGACCGAGTCTTGCTGTTTATCTGCAATGACTGCCAGGGCAAGTGAGGACCAGCAAGACAATTCCTGCCTAGCACCTTCCTTGGAGGAGAGAGAGTGCAATGTTTCATTTTAGCATTTTAGCGCTCACAAGGGAGATAAACTGCTTTTGCTGTTTCCAAGGCTAGGAAAGAGCAGAGCCGCAGTCTTGCTGTTTATCTGCAATGACTGCCAGGGCAAGTGAGGACCAGCAAGACAATTCCTGCCTAGCACCTTCCTTGGAGGAGAGAGAGTGCAACGTTTCATTTTAGCATTTTGGCGCTCACGAGGGAGATAAACTGCTTTGGCTGTTTGCAAGGGTAGGAAAGAGCAGAGACCGAGTCTTGCTGTTTATCTGCAATGACTGCCAGGGCAAGTGAGGACCAGCAAGACAATTCCTGCCTAGCACCTTCCTTGGAGGAGAGAGAGTGCAACGTTTCATTTTGCTTTTTGGAGAGCGAGATTGAGAAAAAGCACAGTGCCTGTTTGCAAGGGTAGGAAAGAGCAGAGACCGAGTCTTGCTGTTTATCTGCAATGACTGCCAGGGCAAGTGAGGACCAGCAAGACAATTCCTGCCTAGCACCTTCCTTGGAGGAGAGAGAGTGCAACGTTTCATTTTAGCATTTTGGCGCTCACAAGGGTGATAAAATGCTTTTGCTGTTTGCAAGGCTAGGAAAGAGCAGAGCCCCAGTCTTGCTGCTTATCTGCAATGACTGCCAGGGCAAGTGAGGACCAGCAAGACAATTCCTGCCTAGCACCTTCCTTGGAGGAGAGAGAGTGCAACGTTTCATTTTAGCATTTTGGCGCTCACGAGGGAGACAAACTGCTTTTGCTGTTTGCAAGGCTAGGAAAGAGCAGAGCCCCAGTCTTGCTGTTTATCTGCAATGACTGCCAGGGCAAGTGAGGACCAGCAAGACAATTCTTGCCTAGCACCTTCCTTGGAGGAGAGAGAGTGCAACGTTTCATTTTAGCATTTTGGCGCTCACGAGGGAGACGAACTGCTTTTGCTGTTTGCAAGGCTAGGAAAGAGCAGAGCCCCAGTCTTGCTGTTTATCTGCAATGACTGCCAGGGCAAGTGAGGACCAGCAAGACAATTCCTGCCTAGCACCTTCCTTGGAGGAGAGAGAGTGCAACGTTTCATTTTAGCATTTTGGCGCTCACGAGGGAGACGAACTGCTTTGGCTGTTTGCAAGGGTAGGGAAAGAGCAGAGCCCCAGTCTTGCTGTTTATCTGCAATGACTGCCAGGGCAAGTGAGGACCAGCAAGACAATTCCTGCCTAGCACCTTCCTTGGAGGAGAGAGAGTGCAACGTTTCATTTTGCTTTTTGGAGAGCGAGATTGAGAAAAAGCACAGTGCCTGTTTGCAAGGGTAGGAAAGAGCAGAGACCGAGTCTTGCTGTTTATCTGCAATGACTGCCAGGGCAAGTGAGGACCAGCAAGACAATTCCTGCCTAGCACCTTCCTTGGAGGAAAGAGAGTGCAACGTTTCATTTTAGCATTTTGGCGCTCACAAGGGTGATAAACTGCTTTTGCTGTTTGCAAGGCTAGGAAAGAGCAGAGCCCCAGTCTTGCTGCTTATCTGCAATGACTGCCAGGGCAAGTGAGGACCAGCAAGACAATTCCTGCCTAGCACCTTCCTTGGAGGAGAGAGAGTGCAACGTTTCATTTTAGCATTTTGGCGCTCACGAGGGAGACAAACTGCTTTTGCTGTTTGCAATGCTAGGAAAGAGCAGAGCCCCAGTCTTGCTGTTTATCTGCAATGACTGCCAGGGCAAGTGAGGACCAGCAAGACAATTCCTGCCTAGCACCTTCCTTGGAGGAGAGAGAGTGCAACGTTTCATTTTAGCATTTTGGCGCTCACGAGGGAGACAAACTGCTTTGGCTGTTTGCAAGGCTAGGAAAGAGCAGAGCCCCAGTCTTGCTGTTTATCTGCAATGACTGCCAGGGCAAGTGAGGACCAGCAAGACAATTCCTGCCTAGCACCTTCCTTGGAGGAGAGAGAGTGCAACGTTTCATTTTAGCATTTTGGCGCTCACGAGGGAGACGAACTGCTTTGGCTGTTTGCAAGGGTAGGGAAAGAGCAGAGCCCCAGTCTTGCTGTTTATCTGCAATGACTGCCAGGGCAAGTGAGGACCAGCAAGACAATTTCTGCCTAGCACCTTCCTTGGAGGAGAGAGAGTGCAACGTTTCATTTTGCTTTTTGGAGAGCGAGATTGAGAAAAAGCACAGTGCCTGTTTGCAAGGCTAGGAAAGAGCAGAGCCCCAGTCTTGCTGTTTATCTGCAATGACTGCCAGGGCAAGTGAGGACCAGCAAGACAATTCCTGCCTAGCACCTTCCTTGGAGGAGAGAGAGTGCAATGTTTCATTTTAGCATTTTAGCGCTCACAAGGGAGATAAACTGCTTTTGCTGTTTCCAAGGCTAGGAAAGAGCAGAGCCGCAGTCTTGCTGTTTATCTGCAATGACTGCCAGGGCAAGTGAGGACCAGCAAGACAATTCCTGCCTAGCACCTTCCTTGGAGGAGAGAGAGTGCAACGTTTCATTTTAGCATTTTGGCGCTCACGAGGGAGATAAACTGCTTTTGCTGTTTGCAAGGGTAGGAAAGAGCAGAGACCGAGTCTTGCTGTTTATCTGCAATGACTGCCAGGGCAAGTGAGGACCAGCAAGACAATTCCTGCCTAGCACCTTCCCTGGAGGAGAGAGAGTGCAACGTTTCATTTTGCTTTTTGGAGAGCGAAATTGAGAAAAAGCACAGTGCCTGTTCGCAAGGGTAGGAAAGAGCAGAGACCGAGTCTTGCTGTTTATCTGCAATGACTGCCAGGGCAAGTGAGGACCAGCAAGACAATTCCTGCCTAGCACCTTCCTTGGAGGAAAGAGAGTGCAACGTTTCATTTTAGCATTTTGGCGCTCACAAGGGTGATAAACTGCTTTTGCTGTTTGCAAGGCTAGGAAAGAGCAGAGCCCCAGTCTTGCTGCTTATCTGCAATGACTGCCAGGGCAAGTGAGGACCAGCAAGACAATTCCTGCCTAGCACCTTCCTTGGAGGAGAGAGAGTGCAACGTTTCATTTTAGCATTTTGGCGCTCACGAGGGAGACAAACTGCTTTTGCTGTTTGCAAGGCTAGGAAAGAGCAGAGCCCCAGTCTTGCTGTTTATCTGCAATGACTGCCAGGGCAAGTGAGGACCAGCAAGACAATTCCTGCCTAGCACCTTCCTTGGAGGAGAGAGAGTGCAACGTTTCATTTTAGCATTTTGGCGCTCACGAGGGAGACAAACTGCTCTTCCTGTTTGCAAGGCTAGGAAAGAGCAGAGCCCCAGTCTTGCTGTTTATCTGCAATGACTGCCAGGGCAAGTGAGGACCAGCAAGACAATTCCTGCCTAGCACCTTCCTTGGAGGAGAGAGAGTGCAACGTTTCATTTTAGCATTTTGGCGCTCACGAGGGAGACGAACTGCTTTGGCTGTTTGCAAGGGTAGGGAAAGAGCAGAGCCCCAGTCTTGCTGTTTATCTGCAATGACTGCCAGGGCAAGTGAGGACCAGCAAGACAATTCCTGCCTAGCACCTTCCTTGGAGGAGAGAGAGTGCAACGTTTCATTTTGCTTTTTGGAGAGCGAGATTGAGAAAAAGCACAGTGCCTGTTTGCAAGGCTAGGAAAGAGCAGAGACCGAGTCTTGCTGTTTATCTGCAATGACTGCCAGGGCAAGTGAGGACCAGCAAGACAATTCCTGCCTAGCACCTTCCTTGGAGGAGAGAGAGTGCAATGTTTCATTTTAGCATTTTAGCGCTCACAAGGGAGATAAACTGCTTTTGCTGTTTCCAAGGCTAGGAAAGAGCAGAGCCGCAGTCTTGCTGTTTATCTGCAATGACTGCCAGGGCAAGTGAGGACCAGCAAGACAATTCCTGCCTAGCACCTTCCTTGGAGGAGAGAGAGTGCAACGTTTCATTTTAGCATTTTGGCGCTCACGAGGGAGATAAACTGCTTTTGCTGTTTGCAAGGGTAGGAAAGAGCAGAGACCGAGTCTTGCTGTTTATCTGCAATGACTGCCAGGGCAAGTGAGGACCAGCAAGACAATTCCTGCCTAGCACCTTCCTTGGAGGAGACAGAGTGCAACGTTTCATTTTGCTTTTTGGAGAGCGAGATTGAGAAAAAGCACAGTGCCTGTTTGCAAGGGTAGGAAAGAGCAGAGACCGAGTCTTGCTGTTTATCTGCAATGACTGCCAGGGCAAGTGAGGACCAGCAAGACAATTCCTGCCTAGCACCTTCCTTGGAGGAGAGAGAGTGCAACGTTTCATTTTAGCATTTTGGCGCTCACAAGGGTGATAAAATGCTTTTGCTGTTTGCAAGGCTAGGAAAGAGCAGAGCCCCAGTCTTGCTGCTTATCTGCAATGACTGCCAGGGCAAGTGAGGACCAGCAAGACAATTCCTGCCTAGCACCTTCCTTGGAGGAGAGAGAGTGCAACGTTTCATTTTAGCATTTTGGCGCTCACGAGGGAGACAAACTGCTTTTGCTGTTTGCAAGGCTAGGAAAGAGCAGAGCCCCAGTCTTGCTGTTTATCTGCAATGACTGCCAGGGCAAGTGAGGACCAGCAAGACAATTCTTGCCTAGCACCTTCCTTGGAGGAGAGAGAGTGCAACGTTTCATTTTAGCATTTTGGCGCTCACGAGGGAGACGAACTGCTTTTGCTGTTTGCAAGGCTAGGAAAGAGCAGAGCCCCAGTCTTGCTGTTTATCTGCAATGACTGCCAGGGCAAGTGAGGACCAGCAAGACAATTCCTGCCTAGCACCTTCCTTGGAGGAGAGAGAGTGCAACGTTTCATTTTAGCATTTTGGCGCTCACGAGGGAGACGAACTGCTTTGGCTGTTTGCAAGGGTAGGGAAAGAGCAGAGCCCCAGTCTTGCTGTTTATCTGCAATGACTGCCAGGGCAAGTGAGGACCAGCAAGACAATTCCTGCCTAGCACCTTCCTTGGAGGAGAGAGAGTGCAACGTTTCATTTTGCTTTTTGGAGAGCGAGATTGAGAAAAAGCACAGTGCCTGTTTGCAAGGGTAGGAAAGAGCAGAGACCGAGTCTTGCTGTTTATCTGCAATGACTGCCAGGGCAAGTGAGGACCAGCAAGACAATTCCTGCCTAGCACCTTCCTTGGAGGAAAGAGAGTGCAACGTTTCATTTTAGCATTTTGGCGCTCACAAGGGTGATAAACTGCTTTTGCTGTTTGCAAGGCTAGGAAAGAGCAGAGCCCCAGTCTTGCTGCTTATCTGCAATGACTGCCAGGGCAAGTGAGGACCAGCAAGACAATTCCTGCCTAGCACCTTCCTTGGAGGAGAGAGAGTGCAACGTTTCATTTTAGCATTTTGGCGCTCACGAGGGAGACAAACTGCTTTTGCTGTTTGCAATGCTAGGAAAGAGCAGAGCCCCAGTCTTGCTGTTTATCTGCAATGACTGCCAGGGCAAGTGAGGACCAGCAAGACAATTCCTGCCTAGCACCTTCCTTGGAGGAGAGAGAGTGCAACGTTTCATTTTAGCATTTTGGCGCTCACGAGGGAGACAAACTGCTTTGGCTGTTTGCAAGGCTAGGAAAGAGCAGAGCCCCAGTCTTGCTGTTTATCTGCAATGACTGCCAGGGCAAGTGAGGACCAGCAAGACAATTCCTGCCTAGCACCTTCCTTGGAGGAGAGAGAGTGCAACGTTTCATTTTAGCATTTTGGCGCTCACGAGGGAGACGAACTGCTTTGGCTGTTTGCAAGGGTAGGGAAAGAGCAGAGCCCCAGTCTTGCTGTTTATCTGCAATGACTGCCAGGGCAAGTGAGGACCAGCAAGACAATTTCTGCCTAGCACCTTCCTTGGAGGAGAGAGAGTGCAACGTTTCATTTTGCTTTTTGGAGAGCGAGATTGAGAAAAAGCACAGTGCCTGTTTGCAAGGCTAGGAAAGAGCAGAGCCCCAGTCTTGCTGTTTATCTGCAATGACTGCCAGGGCAAGTGAGGACCAGCAAGACAATTCCTGCCTAGCACCTTCCTTGGAGGAGAGAGAGTGCAATGTTTCATTTTAGCATTTTAGCGCTCACAAGGGAGATAAACTGCTTTTGCTGTTTCCAAGGCTAGGAAAGAGCAGAGCCGCAGTCTTGCTGTTTATCTGCAATGACTGCCAGGGCAAGTGAGGACCAGCAAGACAATTCCTGCCTAGCACCTTCCTTGGAGGAGAGAGAGTGCAACGTTTCATTTTAGCATTTTGGCGCTCACGAGGGAGATAAACTGCTTTTGCTGTTTGCAAGGGTAGGAAAGAGCAGAGACCGAGTCTTGCTGTTTATCTGCAATGACTGCCAGGGCAAGTGAGGACCAGCAAGACAATTCCTGCCTAGCACCTTCCCTGGAGGAGAGAGAGTGCAACGTTTCATTTTGCTTTTTGGAGAGCGAAATTGAGAAAAAGCACAGTGCCTGTTCGCAAGGGTAGGAAAGAGCAGAGACCGAGTCTTGCTGTTTATCTGCAATGACTGCCAGGGCAAGTGAGGACCAGCAAGACAATTCCTGCCTAGCACCTTCCTTGGAGGAAAGAGAGTGCAACGTTTCATTTTAGCATTTTGGCGCTCACAAGGGTGATAAACTGCTTTTGCTGTTTGCAAGGCTAGGAAAGAGCAGAGCCCCAGTCTTGCTGCTTATCTGCAATGACTGCCAGGGCAAGTGAGGACCAGCAAGACAATTCCTGCCTAGCACCTTCCTTGGAGGAGAGAGAGTGCAACGTTTCATTTTAGCATTTTGGCGCTCACGAGGGAGACAAACTGCTTTTGCTGTTTGCAAGGCTAGGAAAGAGCAGAGCCCCAGTCTTGCTGTTTATCTGCAATGACTGCCAGGGCAAGTGAGGACCAGCAAGACAATTCCTGCCTAGCACCTTCCTTGGAGGAGAGAGAGTGCAACGTTTCATTTTAGCATTTTGGCGCTCACGAGGGAGACAAACTGCTCTTCCTGTTTGCAAGGCTAGGAAAGAGCAGAGCCCCAGTCTTGCTGTTTATCTGCAATGACTGCCAGGGCAAGTGAGGACCAGCAAGACAATTCCTGCCTAGCACCTTCCTTGGAGGAGAGAGAGTGCAACGTTTCATTTTAGCATTTTGGCGCTCACGAGGGAGACGAACTGCTTTGGCTGTTTGCAAGGGTAGGGAAAGAGCAGAGCCCCAGTCTTGCTGTTTATCTGCAATGACTGCCAGGGCAAGTGAGGACCAGCAAGACAATTCCTGCCTAGCACCTTCCTTGGAGGAGAGAGAGTGCAACGTTTCATTTTGCTTTTTGGAGAGCGAGATTGAGAAAAAGCACAGTGCCTGTTTGCAAGGCTAGGAAAGAGCAGAGACCGAGTCTTGCTGTTTATCTGCAATGACTGCCAGGGCAAGTGAGGACCAGCAAGACAATTCCTGCCTAGCACCTTCCTTGGAGGAGAGAGAGTGCAATGTTTCATTTTAGCATTTTAGCGCTCACAAGGGAGATAAACTGCTTTTGCTGTTTCCAAGGCTAGGAAAGAGCAGAGCCGCAGTCTTGCTGTTTATCTGCAATGACTGCCAGGGCAAGTGAGGACCAGCAAGACAATTCCTGCCTAGCACCTTCCTTGGAGGAGAGAGAGTGCAACGTTTCATTTTAGCATTTTGGCGCTCACGAGGGGATAAACTGCTTTTGCTGTTTGCAAGGCTAGGAAAGAGCAGAGACCGAGTCTTGCTGTTTATCTGCAATGACTGCCAGGGCAAGTGAGGACCAGCAAGACAATTCCTGCCTAGCACCTTCCTTGGAGGAGAGAGAGTACACCGTTTCATTTTAGCATTTTGGCGCTCACGAGGGAGACAAACTGCTTTGGCTGTTTGCAAGGCTAGGAAAGAGCAGAGCCCCAGTCTTGCTGTTTATCTGCAATGACTGCCAGTGCAAGTGAGGACCAGCAAGACAATTCCTGCCTAGCACCTTCCTTGGAGGAGAGAGAGTGCAACGTTTCATTTTGCTTTTTGGAGAGCGAGATTGAGAAAAAGCACAGTGCCTGTTTGCAAGGGTAGGAAAGAGCAGAGACCGAGTCTTGCTGTTTATCTGCAATGACTGCCAGGGCAAGTGAGGACCAGCAAGACAATTCCTGCCTAGCACCTTCCTTGGAGGAAAGAGAGTGCAACGTTTCATTTTAGCATTTTGGCGCTCACAAGGGTGATAAACTGCTTTTGCTGTTTGCAAGGCTAGGAAAGAGCAGAGCCCCAGTCTTGCTGCTTATCTGCAATGACTGCCAGGGCAAGTGAGGACCAGCAAGACAATTCCTGCCTAGCACCTTCCTTGGAGGAGAGAGAGTGCAACGTTTCATTTTGCTTTTTGGAGAGCGAAATTGAGAAAAAGCACAGTGCCTGTTTGCAAGGGTAGGAAAGAGCAGAGACCGAGTCTTGCTGTTTATCTGCAATGACTGCCAGGGCAAGTGAGGACCAGCAAGACAATTCCTGCCTAGCACCTTCCTTGGAGGAAAGAGAGTGCAACGTTTCATTTTAGCATTTTGGCGCTCACAAGGGTGATAAACTGCTTTTGCTGTTTGCAAGGCTAGGAAAGAGCAGAGCCCCAGTCTTGCTGCTTATCTGCAATGACTGCCAGGGCAAGTGAGGACCAGCAAGACAATTCCTGCCTAGCACCTTCCTTGGAGGAGAGAGAGTGCAACGTTTCATTTTAGCATTTTGGCGCTCACGAGGGAGACAAACTGCTTTTGCTGTTTGCAAGGCTAGGAAAGAGCAGAGCCCCAGTCTTGCTGTTTATCTGCAATGACTGCCAGGGCAAGTGAGGACCAGCAAGACAATTCCTGCCTAGCACCTTCCTTGGAGGAGAGAGAGTGCAACGTTTCATTTTAGCATTTTGGCGCTCACGAGGGAGACGAACTGCTTTGGCTGTTTGCAAGGGTAGGGAAAGAGCAGAGCCCCAGTCTTGCTGTTTATCTGCAATGACTGCCAGGGCAAGTGAGGACCAGCAAGACAATTCCTGCCTAGCACCTTCCTTGGAGGAGAGAGAGTGCAACGTTTCATTTTGCTTTTTGGAGAGCGAGATTGAGAAAAAGCACAGTGCCTGTTTGCAAGGCTAGGAAAGACCAGAGACCGAGTCTTGCTGTTTATCTGCAATGACTGCCAGGGCAAGTGAGGACCAGCAAGACAATTCCTGCCTAGCACCTTCCTTGGAGGAGAGAGAGTGCAATGTTTCATTTTAGCATTTTAGCGCTCACAAGGGAGATAAACTGCTTTTGCTGTTTCCAAGGCTAGGAAAGAGCAGAGCCGCAGTCTTGCTGTTTATCTGCAATGACTGCCAGGGCAAGTGAGGACCAGCAAGACAATTCCTGCCTAGCACCTTCCTTGGAGGAGAGAGAGTGCAACGTTTCATTTTAGCATTTTGGCGCTCACGAGGGGATAAACTGCTTTTGCTGTTTGCAAGGCTAGGAAAGAGCAGAGACCGAGTCTTGCTGTTTATCTGCAATGACTGCCAGGGCAAGTGAGGACCAGCAAGACAATTCCTGCCTAGCACCTTCCTTGGAGGAGAGAGAGTACACCGTTTCATTTTAGCATTTTGGCGCTCACGAGGGAGACAAACTGCTTTGGCTGTTTGCAAGGCTAGGAAAGAGCAGAGCCCCAGTCTTGCTGTTTATCTGCAATGACTGCCAGTGCAAGTGAGGACCAGCAAGACAATTCCTGCCTAGCACCTTCCTTGGAGGAGAGAGAGTGCAACGTTTCATTTTGCTTTTTGGAGAGCGAGATTGAGAAAAAGCACAGTGCCTGTTTGCAAGGGTAGGAAAGAGCAGAGACCGAGTCTTGCTGTTTATCTGCAATGACTGCCAGGGCAAGTGAGGACCAGCAAGACAATTCCTGCCTAGCACCTTCCTTGGAGGAAAGAGAGTGCAACGTTTCATTTTAGCATTTTGGCGCTCACAAGGGTGATAAACTGCTTTTGCTGTTTGCAAGGCTAGGAAAGAGCAGAGCCCCAGTCTTGCTGCTTATCTGCAATGACTGCCAGGGCAAGTGAGGACCAGCAAGACAATTCCTGCCTAGCACCTTCCTTGGAGGAGAGAGAGTGCAACGTTTCATTTTAGCATTTTGGCGCTCACGAGGGGGACAAACTGCTTTTGCTGTTTGCAAGGCTAGGAAAGAGCAGAGCCCCAGTCTTGCTGTTTATCTGCAATGACTGCCAGGGCAAGTGAGGACCAGCAAGACAATTCCTGCCTAGCACCTTCCTTGGAGGAGAGAGAGTGCAACGTTTCATTTTAGCATTTTGGCGCTCACGAGGGAGACAAACTGCTCTTGCTGTTTTCAAGGCTAGGAAAGAGCAGAGCCCCAGTCTTGCTGTTTATCTGCAATGACTGCCAGGGCAAGTGAGGACCAGCAAGACAATTCCTGCCTAGCACCTTCCTTGGAGGAGAGAGAGTGCAACGTTTCATTTTAGCATTTTGGCGCTCACGAGGGAGACGAACTGCTTTGGCTGTTTGCAAGGGTAGGGAAAGAGCAGAGCCCCAGTCTTGCTGTTTATCTGCAATGACTGCCAGGGCAAGTGAGGACCAGCAAGACAATTCCTGCCTAGCACCTTCCTTGGAGGAGAGAGAGTGCAACGTTTCATTTTGCTTTTTGGAGTGCGAGAGTGAGAAAAAGCAGAGTGCCTGTTTCCAAGGCTAGGAAAGAGCAGAGCCGCAGTCTTGCTGTTTATCTGCAATGACTGCCAGGGCAAGTGAGGACCAGCAAGACAATTCCTGCCTAGCACCTTCCTTGGAGGAGAGAGAGTGCAACGTTTCATTTTAGCATTTTGGCGCTCACGAGGGAGACGAACTTCTTTTGCTGTTTGCAAGGCTAGGAAAGAGCAGAGCCGCAGTCTTGCTGTTTATCTGCAATGACTGCCAGGGCAAGTGAGGACCAGCAAGACAATTCCTGCCTAGCACCTTCCTTGGAGGAGAGAGAGTGCAACGTTTCATTTTAGCATTTTGGCGCTCACGAGGGAGACGAACTTCTTTTGCTGTTTGCAAGGCTAGGAAAGAGCAGAGCCGCAGTCTTGCTGTTTATCTGCAATGACTGCCAGGGCAAGTGAGGACCAGCAAGACAATTCCTGCCTAGCACCTTCCTTGGAGGAGAGAGAGTGCAACGTTTCATTTTAGCATTTTGGCGCTCACGATGGAGACGAACTTCTTTTGCTGTTTGCAAGGCTAGGAAAGAGCAGAGCCCCAGTCTTGCTGTTTATCTGCAATGACTGCGAAGGCAAGTGAGGACCAGCAAGACAATTCCTGCCTAGCACCTTCCTTGGAGGAGAGAGAGTGCAACGTTTCATTTTAGCATTTTGGTGCTCACGAGGGAGACGAACTTCTTTTGCTGTTTGCAAGGCTAGGAAAGAGCAGAGCCGCAGTCTTGCTGTTTATCTGCAATGACTGCCAGGGCAAGTGAGGACCAGCAAGACAATTCCTGCCTAGCACCTTCCTTGGAGGAGAGAGAGTGCAACGTTTCATTTTAGCATTTTGGCGCTCACGAGGGAGACGAACTTCTTTTGCTGTTTGCAAGGCTAGGAAAGAGCAGAGCCCCAGTCTTGCTGTTTATCTGCAATGACTGCCAGGGCAAGTGAGGACCAGCAAGACAATTCCTGCCTAGCACCTTCCTTGGAGGAGAGAGAGTACACCGTTTCATTTTAGCATTTTGGCGCTCACGAGGGAGACAAACTGCTTTGGCTGTTTGCAAGGCTAGGAAAGAGCAGAGCCCCAGTCTTGCTGTTTATCTGCAATGACTGCCAGTGCAAGTGAGGACCAGCAAGACAATTCCTGCCTAGCACCTTCCTTGGAGGAGAGAGAGTGCAACGTTTCATTTTGCTTTTTGGAGAGCGAGATTGAGAAAAAGCACAGTGCCTGTTTGCAAGGGTAGGAAAGAGCAGAGACCGAGTCTTGCTGTTTATCTGCAATGACTGCCAGGGCAAGTGAGGACCAGCAAGACAATTCCTGCCTAGCACCTTCCTTGGAGGAAAGAGAGTGCAACGTTTCATTTTAGCATTTTGGCGCTCACAAGGGTGATAAACTGCTTTTGCTGTTTGCAAGGCTAGGAAAGAGCAGAGCCCCAGTCTTGCTGCTTATCTGCAATGACTGCCAGGGCAAGTGAGGACCAGCAAGACAATTCCTTCCTAGCACCTTCCTTGGAGGAGAGAGTGTGCAACGTTTCATTTTAGCATTTTGGCGCTCACGAGGGGGACAAACTGCTTTTGCTGTTTGCAAGGCTAGGAAAGAGCAGAGCCCCAGTCTTGCTGTTTATCTGCAATGACTGCCAGGGCAAGTGAGGACCAGCAAGACAATTCCTGCCTAGCACCTTCCTTGGAGGAGAGAGAGTGCAACGTTTCATTTTAGCATTTTGGCGCTCACGAGGGAGACAAACTGCTCTTCCTGTTTGCAAGGCTAGGAAAGAGCAGAGCCCCAGTCTTGCTGTTTATCTGCAATGACTGCCAGGGCAAGTGAGGACCAGCAAGACAATTCCTGCCTAGCACCTTCCTTGGAGGAGAGAGAGTGCAACGTTTCATTTTAGCATTTTGGCGCTCACGAGGGAGACGAACTGCTTTGGCTGTTTGCAAGGGTAGGGAAAGAGCAGAGCCCCAGTCTTGCTGTTTATCTGCAATGACTGCCAGGGCAAGTGAGGACCAGCAAGACAATTCCTGCCTAGCACCTTCCTTGGAGGAGAGAGAGTGCAACGTTTCATTTTGCTTTTTAGAGTGCGAGAGTGAGAAAAAGCAGAGTGCCTGTTTGCAAGGCTAGGAAAGAGCAGAGCCCGACTCTTGCTCTTTATCTGCAATGACTGCCAGGGCAAGTGAGGACCAGCAAGACAATTCCTGCCTAGCACCTTCCTTGGAGGAGAGAGAGTGCAATGTTTCATTTTAGCATTTTGGCGCTCACAAGGGAGATAAACTGCTTTTGCTGTTTCCAAGGCTAGGAAAGAGCAGAGCCGCAGTCTTGCTGTTTATCTGCAATGACTGCCAGGGCAAGTGAGGACCAGCAAGACAATTCCTGCCTAGCACCTTCCTTGGAGGAGAGAGAGTGCAACGTTTCATTTTAGCATTTTGGCGCTCACGAGGGAGACGAACTGCTTTGGCTGTTTGCAAGGGTAGGGAAAGAGCAGAGCCCCAGTCTTGCTGTTTATCTGCAATGACTGCCAGGGCAAGTGAGGACCAGCAAGACAATTCCTGCCTAGCACCTTCCTTGGAGGAGAGAGAGTGCAACGTTTCATTTTGCTTTTTAGAGTGCGAGAGTGAGAAAAAGCAGAGTGCCTGTTTGCAAGGCTAGGAAAGAGCAGAGCCCGACTCTTGCTCTTTATCTGCAATGACTGCCAGGGCAAGTGAGGACCAGCAAAACAATTCCTGCCTAGCACCTTCCTTGGAGGAGAGAGAGTGCAATGTTTCATTTTAGCATTTTGGCGCTCACAAGGGAGATAAACTGCTTTTGCTGTTTCCAAGGCTAGGAAAGAGCAGAGCCGCAGTCTTGCTGTTTATCTGCAATGACTGCCAGGGCAAGTGAGGACCAGCAAGACAATTCCTGCCTAGCACCTTCCTTGGAGGAGAGAGAGTGCAACGTTTCATTTTAGCATTTTGGCGCTCACGAGGGAGACGAACTTCTTTTGCTGTTTGCAAGGCTAGGAAAGAGCAGAGCCGCAGTCTTGCTGTTTATCTGCAATGACTGCCAGGGCAAGTGAGGACCAGCAAGACAATTCCTGCCTAGCACCTTCCTTGGAGGAGAGAGAGTGCAACGTTTCATTTTAGCATTTTGGCGCTCACGAGGGAGACGAACTTCTTTTGCTGTTTGCAAGGCTAGGAAAGAGCAGAGCCGCAGTCTTGCTGTTTATCTGCAATGACTGCCAGGGCAAGTGAGGACCAGCAAGACAATTCCTGCCTAGCACCTTCCTTGGAGGAGAGAGAGTGCAACGTTTCATTTTAGCATTTTGGCGCTCACGAGGGAGACGAACTTCTTTTGCTGTTTGCAAGGCTAGGAAAGAGCAGAGCCCCAGTCTTGCTGTTTATCTGCAATGACTGCCAAGGCAAGTGAGGACCAGCAAGACAATTCCTGCCTAGCACCTTCCTTGGAGGAGAGAGAGTGCAACGTTTCATTTTAGCATTTTGGTGCTCACGAGGGAGACGAACTTCTTTTGCTGTTTGCAAGGCTAGGAAAGAGCAGAGCCGCAATCTTGCTGTTTATCTGCAATGACTGCCAGGGCAAGTGAGGACCAGCAAGACAATTCCTGCCTAGCACCTTCCTTGGAGGAGAGAGAGTGCAACGTTTCATTTTAGCATTTTGGCGTTCACGAGGGAGACGAACTTCTTTTGCTGTTTGCAAGGCTAGGAAAGAGCAGAGCCCCAGTCTTGCTGTTTATCTGCAATGACTGCCAGGGCAAGTGAGGACCAGCAAGACAATTCCTGCCTAGCACCTTCCTTGGAGGAGAGAGAGTGCAACGTTTCATTTTAGCATTTTGGCGCTCACGAGGGAGACGAACTTCTGTTGCTGTTTGCTAGGCTAGGAAAGAGCAGAGCCCCAGTCTTGCTGTTTATCTGCAATGACTGCCAAGGCAAGTGAGGACCAGCAAGACAATTCCTGCCTAGCACCTTCCTTGGAGGAGAGAGAGTGGAACGTTTCATTTTAGCATTTTGGCGCTCACGAGGGAGACGAACTTCTTTTGCTGTTTGCAAGGCTAGGAAAGAGCAGAGCCCCAGTCTTGCTGTTTATCTGCAATGACTGCCAGGGAAAGTGAGGACCAGCAAGACAATTCCTACCTAGCACCTTCCTTGGAGGAGAGAGAGTGCAACTTTTCATTTTAGCATTTTGGCGGTCACAAGCAAGACGAACTTCTTTTGCTGTTTGCAAGGCTAGGAAAGAGCAGAGCCCCAGTCTTGCTGCTTATCTGCAATGACTGCCAGGGCAAGTGAGGACCAGCAAGACAATTCCTGCCTAGCACCTTCCTTGGAGGAGAGAGAGTGCAACGTTTCATTTTAGCATTTTGGCGCTCACGAGGGAGACGAACTTCTGTTGCTGTTTGCTAGGCTAGGAAAGAGCAGAGCCGCAGTCTTGCTGTTTATCTGCAATGACTGCCAGGGCAAGTGAGGACCAGCAAGACAATTCCTGCCTAGCACCTTCCTTGGAGGAGAGAGAGTGCAACGTTTCATTTTGCTTTTTGGAGTGCGAGATTGAGAAAAAGCACAGTGCCTGTTTGCAAGGGTGGGAAAGAGCAGAGACCGAGTCTTGCTCCTTATTTGCAATGACTGCCAGGGCAAGTGAGGACCAGCAAGACAATTCCTGCCTAGCACCTTCCTTGGAGGAGAGAGAGTGGAACGTTTCATTTTAGCATTTTGGCGCTCACGAGGGAGACGAACTTCTTTTGCTGTTTGCAAGGCTAGGAAAGAGCAGAGCCCCAGTCTTGCTGTTTATCTGCAATGACTGCCAGGGCAAGTGAGGACCAGCAAGACAATTCCTGCCTAGCACCTTCCTTGGAGGAGAGAGAGTGCAACGTTTCATTTTAGCATTTTGGCGCTCACGAGGGAGACAAACTGCTTTGGCTGTTTGCAAGGCTAGGAAAGAGCAGAGCCCCAGTCTTGCTGCTTATCTGCAATGACTGCCAGGGCAAGTGAGGACCAGCAAGACAATTCCTGCCTAGCACCTTCCTTGGAGGAGAGAGAGTGCAACGTTTCATTTTAGCATTTTGGCGGTCACAAGCAAGACGAACTTCTTTTGCTGTTTGCAAGGCTAGGAAAGAGCAGAGCCCCAGTCTTGCTGCTTATCTGCAATGACTGCCAGGGCAAGTGAGGACCAGCAAGACAATTCCTG